>NW_007361020.1:38362-557283 GCF_000149035.1 Colletotrichum graminicola M1.001 | reverse complement strand
ATATAGCCCCGCCATTACGTAGTGCATTTCTTATGCGAGTCAAGATCAATACGTTTTGGGTCGACACTATGGTGATGGAGCATTTGTGACAATGAATCTTACCTTGGCAGACGTCCGATGCAGAGGACTTCTAGGAACCATCGGCTTTTTCATACCGCTGCACCGACTCTTAACGCAGATCGAAGCCAGAGTAACTAGGCCCCGTATTGATTGTTAAAAGCTGCTTATCGATACCTCAGTACGGACGAGTTTGCACACACTAATCCCCTCTCTCTCTCTCTCTCGCTTCTTCCGGCAGCGCCAGTCACCCGGTATATGCCGTGTTACGTCGAACAGCACCCCGCGGTCTGTACCACACAAGAGAGAGGCGTGGAACCCCTCCAAATCACTGCGGGTCCTCGTTAAAATTGGCCATTTGTCTTGTTCTATCTTGCCCTCTCCTCTCGGCATCATGTATGGAGCCGAGACATCGGGAGCATCCAGGAGCCCAAGGTGGTGGCGGCGGTACGATGTCACAAAAGACTTCACGCCGTAGGTTGTCAGATCTTTAGCGAAACGCCATGTCTCTTCTTTTTTCCCTCATTGGATTTCTAGATCTAACATGATTTGCCAATATAGGAGAGCCGAGGGCTCGATGCAGGAGAGACTCTGAGCTGTGGGTATGAGTTAAACTGAGTTTCAAAACGCCGGTCTCCCATGATTACAAATTCTCTCCTTCTAGACTCTCCATCTCCCTTACTTTTTTTTTTATTATATACCCAACTTTCCTTTCCTTCGCGTAAGCGTCACCTCACAAGCCACTCTGATTGGAATGGCCCTCCTGAATCTCCGACCTCGTGCTGTCACTCGCATTGCGGATGTCCTCGAGCCTAATACCGCTGCGGTCGCACATGCTCCTGAAGATACCCCCCTCCCGCTGCCATAATGCAAGAGGAGTATCCAGTTCCGCAATCCGGCCAGCATCCATGACGCAGATGCGGTCGTAGTTGATAATGGTGCGCAACCGATGTGCAATGCATAACAGCGTCCTGCCCCTGAAACTAGTGGCAATGGTGTTCTGGATCTTGTCGTCCGTCTCCATATCGACCGAAGATGTGGCTTCGTCGCAAACAATGATGCGGCTGCCGCGAACCAAGGCGCGAGCCAGAGCCATGAGCTGCCGTTGCCCGAGGGAGAAGTTGAGGCCGTCCTCCTCGACAACCGAGTCGAGGTGGATGACGGACGAGTCTTTGGACCTGGGGTCTCCCAGGTTGGCATCCGCTGGGACGAGATCGGCCTGTCGCAAGGCTGACCACAGCTCCAGGTCTGTGTGCTCGCTGAACGGGTCAAGATTGGACCGAACAGTGCCCTTAAAAAGGGTAGGATCCTGAGGAATGATGGCCAGGCGGGATCGCAGGTCATGCAGACCAATCGTCGAGATGTCGACACCATCAATGCTGATGTGGCCTCCGGACAACTCAACGAGTCTGAAGAGAGTGGACATGATAGATGACTTGCCTGCACCAGTCCGGCCAACGATACCGATACGCTCGCCTCCTTGCACATGCATCGAAAGGCCGGAAAGCACAAGGGGCAAGTTGGCTCGGTACCGCATCTCAACGTTGTCGAAGACGATCTCGCCCTTCTCCGGCCACGAAGGTCGGACTTCGATAGTGTGCAGAGGCGCCTCCTCCTCGAGCTGGGTGCCGTAGTACTGGATTCGCTCGACAGCATTCATGCCGTTTTCGACCTCGGCAAGCTGACGCACGGTGAACTGGATCATCTGCACGATTCCGAGGATGTAACTAAGGACCAGGCCTGAGATGCTGGGCGACACGTTGAATCTCGAGGTCACAACGAGGATGCCGACAGTAAAGACTAGCAGATTGCCAATCAGGTCGAGGCGAGTCGAAAGCCAGCGTTGGTTTGAAAAAGTGAGGTAGTACGCAGCGTTCATCTCATCAATGGCCTTTTTCAGGTCGCTGATGAAATAATCCTTGAGTCCGTAGGCTCGAATGCTGGCGACACCGCTCAAACCTTCGCCAAACTTGGCAAACACAGTCGACCTGAGAACCGATTCGAATCGCTTGACCTCACGCGCCGACGCGCGGTAGTAGGACGAAGCAAGTATGAAAATGACAAACAGTGGTCCAAGTGCGATGGCAAAGTAGTGGAAGAATGCAATGATGAGAGCAAAGACGGACAAAATCATGGCCAACGTGAAGAAGTACATTCTCATAGCGTCAGTCAGGGTGTTGTCCATCACGTCGACATCTCTCGAGAATCGGTTCGTGATTCGGCCAAGGGGAGTCGTGTCGAAGAACGACATGGGAGCGCGGAGGACTCTGGTCACCGCCTGCCGCAGCATGACTTTGCTGGACTTGGTGCCTAGGATGGATAGAAGAAGCGAGAAGATGAACATAAGGATCGCCTGAAGGGCACCGAGGCCGGCATAGATACCAATGTACTGTCCCTCGGACAAAGGATAACGATTGCTTGTCCAGTACGAAAGCCACAGACTGGTCATGAGGTTTGCCCCCTGAGAGAGAATCAGGAGAAAAAACAAGAAGGGCGCGTTGAGAATCGATCCGGAGGCCCGGATGTAGTCTCCATATACCTTCCAGGGGACGCTTGAGACAGCACGCTCCTCCTGCTGCATGAGAGCCGCGCCCTTTTTGTTCTTCTTCTTGTCACCTTGGGGCGCCTCGGCCAAGTTGGTTTGGGGGGCATCGTCCTTTTCTTCTTCTTGTGCAGTCGTTTCCAGCAGTTGCTGGAAGCCGCGGTGATCTCTCATCAAGTTGTCAAAGGTGTCGACAGCTTGAATCTTGCCTCCCTCCATCCAAATGATTCTGTCGCACCGGTTGAGAACCCACAGCTGATGAGTCGCCAGCACTCTGCATTTGCCTTTTAGCAAACCAAGGATGGCGTTGTCGAAGATGTGACGTCCGACGTGAGCATCAACAGCACTCAGAGGATCGTCCATGAGTACGATATCGGAATCGAAGTAGATGGCTCTCGCAATGTTCAAGCGCTGCTTCTGGCCACCGGAAATGGTGATGCCACGTTCGCCGATCTCAGTCAGGTCGCCGTTCGGCAGCATGGCAAGATCAGGCCGGAGAGCACAGCTAAGTCTAGGTCAGCAAAGATCATGGTAGGGGAAATTCCGAGTGTGCCACTTACGCGTTAATAACCTCTTGGTACCATTCCTTGTCCATGTCTTTGCCGAAGAGGATGTTGTCGCGAACCGTGGTGTTCTGGATCCAGGCATACTGCGGACAAAATGCCCGAGAAGCACCGAGAACAACCTCGCCAGATGTTTTTCTCATGTCGCCTGCCAGTGCGGCCAGTAAAGAAGTCTTTCCGCTTCCCACGGTGCCGATGACGGCCACTAGCTCATCTCTCTTGATCTCAAAGCTGAGGTCCTGAAGCTTAAATGGTTCTCGCTCCTCCTCAACAAGGGTGCTAGCTTCATCACCGGTGCTGTCCCCGGACGAATTCAATGGCTCGTCAGGCTTGGGGGTGGCCTTTGATACTGCCGAAGGTTTAGGAGCGCCCTTCTTGGCGCCCTTTCCAGCCCTGGCTACAGTCTTTTCGGATTCCTGTGTCGCCGTCCGTTCCCAGGTGAAGCTAGCATTTGTCATCTCCAAGGCGTTCTCTCCGTCTGGCTTGAGAACCACATCCTCCTCCTGCTCCTCGGCTAGCAAAAAACTCTGGATACGCTTTATGGATGACCAAGCATCGACGACCTGACCAAGAACCAGAGGCAGCAAGTTAAGTGGGATTCGAAGGCCGTTGAACAAAGCCAGGGACGAGAAGACTTGTGCGGGGTTCAATGCATTGTTCGTTTTAGAGTATGTAACGAATGACAGCATGGACGCGAAGATGGGTAGCGATAGACTAACGGCGTTGATGGCGTTTCGGATGGCCAGTAAGATCTGAATGGAGTGGATTTCGCGTTTTCGGATTTCTTTGAGACGTTCAAGGAACGCGGTCTCCCAGCCAAAGTACTTGACGAAGCGCACTGACTGCAGAATCTCTTGGGTCAAGCTCACCCGCTGATCCGTGATCTTGTTGATGGCCATTCTCCGCTTGAACAAGCTTCTAATGGCCCTCGTCAACAAAGGGAGGCCTGCGACCAGGAGGGCGAAGCCGGCCAGAGCACTGTAGCTCAAGTTGATCAGCAGGACAACCAGCGTGATGACACAGGATATAGGAGCGGTCCACGACAAGTGGAACAGAGCAGAGGCCTGGTCGATACGGTACGTGTCGACACTCATGAGGTTGACAATTCGACCGTTTCCCCAGCCGGTTCCATCTCCCAAAACGCCTGGGCCTCTGGAGGCATCGGACTTTTTCCCCTTCTTCTTTCCCTCTTTGTTTCCCTTCTCGGCCACTGGCGGGCTGTTGGCTGGCTCCTTAATGCCGCCGGCCTTGGCACGGCCAGACAGAGACATGGCCTTCTCGAAGATGACGCTGATGAGGACGGCTCTCGACTGACCACCCATCATCATGCCACGGTAGATAAAATGGTTCGTACCCAAGCTCTGGAAGATTTGCATAAAGGTGACGCCAAGAACCAGACCAATTCCTCTGCCAATGGGTGGAGGCGGCGAACCTCGCCGAGAAGCGTCGTATGCGTCATTTGCGAACTGAATGAGGTAGCGCAGGGTGAAGGGGGACATGACCTGGAAGACAGTAGCCATGAGCTGGAGCAAACCTCCGAGCCAAAACTCGAAAAAGTAAGTCTCGTGCAACGCCCACCAGAGCGGGTACTTGTCTCCTCTGTCGACGCGCTTCTTGAAGGCAGCCTTGAATTTATCAGTCATGACATCCGTGGCTCTGTCCGGATTGACAGCCCAGATATCGTTCGGTTCCAGCTGCCGCTTGTACCCAGCCTACGGTTATAAAGTCAGCACAATGGCTCGCAGATTTGGAGCGACCTGACAAGGGTCGAAGCCTTTCGATCTCATGTCAGTACTGCACTGGGTGACTTCACTCACGGTCATTATTGGGGCCATCCACTGGAAGGTCAACAGGCTGAAGAAGCTGGCCTTGTATTCCCGAGATACAATCTTCTCTTCCGGAACGGGTGGGATGCCGCCCCATCTCAGGGGGTTTGGCGTCTTGTACCATGGCTTGCTTTCAGGCTGGCGACGTGTGGCAGTTGTGGTAGCGACGCTGGTGTCAGTAGCATGGCTTTTGGTTGCTTTCAGGCCGGGTCTGGCTCTCTTCTCGTGGAATTGGGAACCACCATCCTCCTCAACTGCCTTGTCGATGTCAATGGCAAATGCGGTGTCTTCCTGGGCGTTGGCCGTGATAGGCTCAACAGCAGCGGCTTGTGGGTCGGGGGCCGTGATATTGGTCTTCTCGTCCTTGTCTGCCATGCCTACTCTGACAGAAGACTCATGTGAGTCCTGTTTGGCTGGTAGTCCTTTGGCTTTAGACTGTAAAGCCTGTCTGGAGCCTCAGGTGGAAGGGACAGTAAGGCAAACCCGATATTGCTCTCTGAGTGGCGGGAAGCTGATTTGATAAGAGGGGCGAGGCTCACTACGCTTGCTGTTTGATCGGAGATGGACGTTTATGTCTGTCACTAGGGAGAGAACAGCTCGTGGCAGTACGGGCAGATGTGCATCCCGGGGGCCTGCCTATAAACAACAGATACGTCTCGGGTTTTGTGACGAAATCCGACGGGACTATGGGAAGGGTGTGGGTAAGGGGGAGACTGTGAACGGTGTGAGAATAAAGAAGGGGCAACAAGAGCAGAAAAGTCAAAGACGTAGTCGGTTACGGTCTCAATGTGGGGGACAGTACGTGTAATGATAAAGATTAGCGACAGTGGTGGGATGTCAGCGAAATGGAACCCTCAGCAGCAGCTTAGGAGATGGGCATGCGATAGGTTGTCCTGGGCGGCCAAGGAGACGGGACATGATTTGACTATTGGTCCTATCCACCCGGAAAGAATTCCAACGCTACATTACACTAGTATCAGCAGCAGCGGATATGGATATATGGATGTCAGGTGGAGACTCATTGTGACTAGGTAGGTACGGTATGTAGTGTACATGCACAAATGCTACGCAGGACTAGTGTGGGCAAGGACAGAAAGGGAAGCCCTTCCTTTCCCTACAACTTGGTCGTGCTGGGCGGAAAGAGCGAGCCGCGACTGCTTGCTTGGGTTGTTTGGTTGATTGTCTAGGTACGGAGTACCTTAGATAGTAGGCAAGTATCCGTAGGTAGGTAGGCACGGAGTGCTCGTCCGGGATGGCCATAGCAGGACAGCAGGAAGGAAAGGAAAACGAAAAGGGAAGGGGAACTGGCACAGGACGAAACGAGGAGACAGGGGGTGCTGGATGCCATGATACGGCTAGCACGAGGCAAGAAGGTGCCACTCCTCGGCAAGTGCGTGTCGACGTAATCGAGACGAAGCAGACTGCAAGTGCGAGTGCAAATAGCCGGTGCCATTTTTTTACGAAAACAAGGGCAGGTGCTTTCGCACCACCGAACCGATGACAATGGCTCGGCGAACCAGGCGAGGAATCCCGCTCAAGCTAGTCAACGCGCCAACCAACAAATTCTCTTGCTGCACCCAATAGTATTATGCGTAACCAGCAGAATGCTGTGTGCAACTAGATTGCAACATCGGTTTCAACACTCAACGTGCCGGGCTAGACTTGTCCTTCAAACAGAGGCCCACCAAGCACACGACGGCATCCTCTACTAGGTACCTACATCGTACATTACCTAGGTATCTAGTATGTGCGTAGAAATATCCGTCTCAATAACCTCGCCCAGAGTAGCTGAAGTCACATTCCGAAGCTACCTCGTGTTTCTGTAGTCATCTAACCGAGCCCCGCCGTCTGTTGATGCGACAGAGCCGCCTCGCGGTCTTGGTGAACGCTGTCAGCGCGCCGTGTCCTCGTCATCAGACGAACACCTCTCATCGCCCCATCATCCTAACATTTACTTTCAACAACGGCGAAATACCGTCCAAGCACTGGGCGAGACTGCGCATGACTCAACTCAAGCGATACAACGACAGAAATAGCTGCAAATGGCCCCTGAGTATGTAGTTGCTGAGCCTTTTGAAGGATAGGTATCAACACTGCCCGGCCAGGGCACGCAAGTAATACTGCTCGATTGCCTCGATCGTCCAAACTTATCGCATCACAGAGGAAGTGAGCTCAGCGCACTGGCCGGCGAATAAGCTACGCTTGGCGACTGGCGGGTTCCGACCCTATTCTCCCCCCATCCTGGTCGTTATCATGGGACATCGGCAGGATGAAATAAGAAATAGGTCAACACCCCCACCCCTAGGCAATGTGCCCCATTTCTCCCCGTCATCTTGGCATAAACTCTTTCTTCTGGCACCTGTTGGCCGAAACGGTTCCGAAGATAGAGGGGGCGGCGGACTTAGTCGGAGTTCAGCTCTACCCTCTCTTAGCCGGTTGCTTGGTAACCGGATAATACCGAGATACGGCGGCTGGACTGCTCGTTAGCACCCTCTGTAACTACCTAGAGTAAACCCGGAACCCAAGAAGGAATACTGAAACCTCTTTGCCAAGGACTCAACAGATCATCAGCTTCTTGGTAGGGTAGCTGCAGAAGGACCGGCAGACCTCGACAAGAGTCTGAAAAGCAAGCACCGGCCCGCCATGCTAACCAGCCTGAAGTCCCCGACCGACAAGTCGTGGCCAGGAGGAGAACGGTTGGGTCTCCGACCAACTAGCCACTCGTGCTGTTCACTGTCCAACACTCGTGATTGGATGCATAACTTTTGCGTGTCGTCCTGTCGTAAGCCATCAAGTTGTATATCTGGGATTCGGGCAACCTTGATAGCGTCGAGTTCTGCAGTAGTTCAGTGCAGTCCCCTTTAGTGCTGTCCTGAACCCATCCGACGGCCCTCGGCCATGTTGCCAGTTGCTCTAGAGCTTTGGCCGAGTCGCTTACACTCATCAAACTCTATCCGTCTGTATAGGCAGCTTCGCACTCTGGCTGCCGCCTAGGACGGAGACGGACGGGACTTCTGACGCGCGTCGAGCCAAGGCCGTCCCAGCCGCGTATGACCAGCCGACAGTAGGCGGAACATGCACACATGGTAGCCTCAGGGCTTGAACGGGGCTACGGTCATTTGGCAAGCTGCCTGATCTGGATCAAGAACTCGCGCCAGGTCTCTTATTGTTTAGGGGTAAGCTCAGATGTGACACTCCTTGATGGTCCAGAAGTACGATGTTTGCTGTAAGTTCATAAACTCGATAGCGTCATCTGCCCCTGCCGTTCGAAACAGAATAACTCGCCGATTGTCGAGGAGGTCTAAATGATCAACGTGCGCACCGCAGGAATCAACACCCAAGAGGCCAGGCCCATCTCCAGAACTGCAGGGCAATATTTGATGTTATAGTAATCCTAGCAGACCGCGCGCAAGGCGGGAGTCTCAGTACATGTCGTGTTCCCCTCTTAATCTGCCTGGTCGACCATACTTCACTAAATACATTTCTGCGTAAGAAAAACAAATGAGGCCGAGGGAAAGGGGCTGGGGATTGATTAACAGTTATACCCATAACTCTTAAACTACAAAAACACGTGGTCGAGTAAACCGCCTCGAACATACTCCAGTTCAGTTACTAGTACCATACCTCTCGGCCACCTCTTCAGGTTGTTGGCAAGCTGGGGACGTGAGCAACCCTTCCTGTCGGTCTGTTCTATAGTTTCCTCAATGACCCTTTCCACGGGATTTCAATCAACACCGAATGAACCGTTGATCTTTGGATCCGACGTCACACTACCCTCGATAAAGATATAAGAGGAAACGCCAAATACATGGCGAGGAACTGCGTCGTGTGTATAAATATCCATTGAACTCCCATGTCGTGAGCATCGGCACGATGTGTAATGAGCTAGAGAAAAAGAAGAAGAAAACGACCCATGAGCAAGAAGACCAGTTCCTTCAAAGACGGGAAAACCCGCAATGCGCTTCTTATAGAAATGCCTCCCCTCCCCAGCTTCTCGGATGTCTACAAGGTCTCCCCCCTTCTGTTTGCGAACCCTTCGCGCCCAATTTTGATATTGTCTTGTTCGTGCTGCTAGTATACAACCCGTACGCCCACAAGTCTAGGAAAAAAAAAGAAAAAAAAAACGATCAAAATGAGAAAGCGGCACAAAAAACCGCTCCGCAGAGCCCCAGCAAAGCTGGTGCAGGCGTCACTAGAAGGAAGGCGTGATCGCAGTTCCCTGCGTATCGATTCCCATCATGGGGTTCATCCAGTCTTCCAACAGAGCCGGAAAAGACGACGAGAGACCCGTGACGCTTTCTAGTCGTCCTCAGAGGCAGAATCCTCGGCGTCTTCGGCGGCAAGGCCTAGCAGAGACCTGTCCATGTCGTCCAGCTCTTCGTCATCATCGGGGGCGGCCGTCTTGTCGGCGTCGTCGCCATCGTCCATGGTGACGTCTCCCATCGTCATGTCGCCGAGCGTCTCGTCACCATTGGCATCGCCGTTCGCATGGGTCTGTGAGTCCTCCCTCATCTCCGAGGCTCTCTGCGCGTCAACGTCCATGGTCATGTCGCCCGCGTCATCGTTGGCGTTGCCGTTAGTTTCGCCGTTGGCCTTCTTCCTCTTCCTAGGAGGGACGACCCCGAGGGGAGGTCCTTCATGGGCATCCCATCGTTTCAGTCGCCGCGTGGTACGTCTCAATGCTGCGGCGTAGGCGTTCGCCTCTTCGCCGAAGTCGTCGCTCTCTGATGCTAGGGGCGCGATACCCCCGATACCTCTTTGTCTGAAGGGTCCGGCGCTCCCATCGTTGTTTGCCAGCTGCAGACGGGGATCGTCCTCCGGGTCGCTGTCCTCGAACGGGGTCTCAATTTGCTTGATACGCATGAAAGCGCGGTAAAGAGTGCTTCCCTGCTGCCGCTTCTTCTTCGCCTTATGTAGTTCTTTGCGGTAGCCACGATCAAGAATGTACTCAACCCGTTGGTTTCTGTTTCTCTCCACCGCAATTTGGTGTGCTGTCGGCGGCCGAGGCTTTCTGGCAACGATGCCCTCGGCGGAGCCATGGATAGGGCCTGCCGGAGAAGAAGCCTCGAAGATCTGGTACTTGAGTGGTGCACCTCCGCGTCGAGCTGACCCCCCCAGCCCGCGTGCCAACGCCTTGGGTGGCGGCGTCGAACGAACGCTATCCATATCAGACTCGTGCTTCGAAGGGCGGATTCGAGGTAAGATGGCCGGTCCATCCTCGGCCATGACACGAGATGTCCTCGAGCCACGTTTTGTTTGGTTGTCGGCCAGATAGGCTTGGTCTGCCTCTAGAATCTTGGCACGCATCTTCTGTTTCTCTTCGCCGAATTTGATCTCCAGCGCCGTATCAACATTCTCTGCCGCCTCCTCTTCTGGCGTCATCTCGATGAGATTCGGAACGCCTTGGTTAGCAACGTCCACGCCGTAGTCGACTCCTGGGCCAAAGGGGTTCTCGTCACATCCTTCTTCCGTGAAATCGGACTCGAGGTAGAACCACATGATCCAAAGGAATGCCTTGGCGCGGGACATACTGGTGTAGTTGGTCTTCATGACTAGGTCGTGGAACTCTCGTCCGGGGGGGAAGTGTAGCTCGGCGATCTTTGCGGCCGATTGGCAGATGACGAAGAGCAGGTTGACGGGGTTCGTTCGAGGAACATCGCGAGCTTTGATCTTGTTGAGGCTGCCAGGCTCTTCGCGGTCCTCGGCGCCACCCTTGAGGATGGACTTCAGTCTCGGAGCATCCTGGAGTTGCTTGTAGGCATGGGCATCTTGGTGTGCCTGGAGGGAGGGGATGGCGTGGTATGTTCGCAATTGGGCTCGCATCTCGGGGAAGACTGCAGAACTGTTAGCGGCTGGCAATCGATGGGCACATGGAAGAGATGGATTTACAATTGAGCGTCGTGTTCATTCTGCCGATGTTGACCAGCAGGCAGACCATGGCCATACCCTTTGCTGCCGTGCGGTCGCTAAGGAGCTTATCGCGAAGAACCTTGCTTGTCTTGCTGCTTCGCGACATGGTGTCGATGTAGAGATCGGCAAAGTTCTGGCGGGGTCTCTCGGGCTCGTAAGAGTTCGTGAAGACGGCTGTTTCGTCATCGAAGATAGCCTTGAGAAAGTCGTATTGGATGTCTTTGCGCCAGAGCGGCTCCCCGTCCTCCTTCTTTAGGTGCCGAATCTTGCCAGTGATGTTGCTGGATGATTCCTTTGCTGCATTCTTGCCCTTTCCGCGGCCTGATGTCTTCTCGCCTGGCTCGGGTGTGCCGTCCATCATTCGAGTGTCGTCGTCTTCGGTCATGGCCTGCGAGAGAAAGGATTTGCCCTCATCGCCATGCGCAGGAGAGGTAGGCGCCTCTGCGTCCGACATTGCGCCGCCCGCAGTGGAACTGGGAGAAGCTAGTGATATCGAAGGGCGGCGTGAGGTTGGTCAATTGGCGGGAGTCAATGATTCAGAGTATATCCGGATGGGTTGCAATCATTGGTCCAGCGTCGTCTAGCTTGTCGCGCGAATGCGGCAGTAGGCGTGAGTGCCGCGAGTATGGAGCTGTGAGGTTGTTCGAATTAAGGGATGTGGTGTTGTTGGAAGGAAATTAGGGCGCGGGTCGGGTGAATTGAAGGAAGTGGATGATGGATCGGACTTTGATGTGACGTGCTGTGTTGGGTTGGACTTTGCCGACCGCCCAGACCAGCTGCTGATGTTCAGATTCCGCTGCTATGCAACTCTCCAAAAGCGAGGCACGGAGCGCGGCTCACGATTTGGGGCAGCGCGTCAGGCTGACACCAACCACTAAAGGTAGCGAAAGAGTCTATTGTCCACACTTTGGGTTGGGAAACTTCCAGGACAGTCCCGTACAGCACCGCGGGCTTACCTACACGGAGGGCTCTATTCCCAAAGCCCAAGGCGTCTTTAATTTTAGATTAGCATCCCACCAACCACGGACGGACGGGTTCGAGGTTCCAAGCAATGCTTTCGGTGTTCCTTGCTCGCACCCACTGTAACCTACTATACCTCCGCTATCTGGACTCCTTCCCCCAGCCTTACTTAGCTGCCTATGGAACCAATTAGCTCTCTGGACTCAATTCCCCAACCCTCCGCCTCCGGCACAGACACCACAACTCTTTCCACTCTGTATTCATTGAAGTCAATGATGTGACGCGATAGAGGCAATTGCAGAAGGCTCGGGACAAAAACACTGTGTTGACTTTCCGAATCAACCCGATTTTGATTCCCCATCTTTTACCTGAGAAGCGCGCCACCTCTTGTTCGATGGCGTCGAGGACGACGAGTTCGAAGCTAAAGATGTATTTGGCCTCTTCATCTGAATCGGCTCCATATCTTGCCGTTATGATGGATTGCAGCATACCGCTTGACCTCACGGTGCACAAGTCTCCACAGACGAAAAATATTTATATCAGAATCTGTTTTTATTGGGACTTCTCAGTCCAGACTGGCTGTCTACCAGGGGATGACCTTGATCGGCCGCCTCGCCCCGAACCCAAGACCGAAGTCTCTGATGCCTCCAGCTCCCCGCAATTCCTTTCTATTGCAGGAGCTGAAGACCACGTCCATGTGTGGCCATTACCGATTAAGAGCAAGAACTTTTGTAACCCCTCCCCTGTTGTAATCCCAAATCTGTGTGCCTGGGAGGGCTTTTGGTTCCCGCTCTCAATACGTCTCGTGATTAACCGTCCTGTCGACCGTCCATCCGAACCTTCCATTACCAGTCCAGTCTATGCTGCCGCCTTGTCCTCAACATCGCTGCCCTGCCTTGTTTGCCCCGAGGGCAGATCTGCAGCAGCGCGTCGATGATGACCAGACGACCGAGAAATCCACTTTTGTCTATTGTATGCACGGCGAAATGCATGACCCTTCTATCATCGAAAAGCGTCGAATATGCCCTTCGGGAAACGCTGGAAGAAAAGCAGAACATGATCTTCGTAATGCGTAGGCAGATCCAGGATCCGTGTCGTGTATCCGTAGATCAGGCCACGCTGCAGCACACCGCATGTGTGTTGTCATGCAGCCCTGTCGATTCTCAAAGCTTTTCCCAATGTCGGTCTAAGGGTATCATGGAGTTTCGGTCCAGCAAAATCAAAGAAATGCTCTCTATCGATGCCGATGCCTGTCCGAACACCCGATGATGCTTCTCGTCGAGAAATGAGACGCACAACCGTCGGCTCTCGGGATCATGTCGCCGTGTCGAAAAAAGTTGAAATGCAGAAAAAGCGTGATGAATGCGTACCATGTCGACCCATGCGCGCAAACCAAAAGAAAAACGAGACATCGAAAACTCGCAGCCTATCAGAGAAACTGCATGGCGAGCTATTGTGAGGCCTCCATGTGCATCACAATCGCCAGTAGTCATGATGGAAATGTGTTTACCACCAGGAAGAGTTTCCTCCAGGGCCACCGGGGTTGCCGTAGCCGCCGCCACCGTAGCCACCACCACCACCGCCGTAGCCGCCAGCGCCACCACCGTAGCCACCAGCAGCAGGAGGGCCGCCGAAACCGCCGCCGCCAGAGCCGCCGCCTCCGCTGCCACCGTAACCGCCAGAGCCGCCGCCGCTGTTGAAGCCGCCGCCAGGGGCACCTCCGAAGCCGCCGCCGCCGCCACCGCCACCTCCGAACTTGCGGAAGTCACGGTTCGCACCCTGTCCACGACCACCGCCGCGAGGACGGCCGCCGCGGCCACCGCCGTAGGAAGACTCGCGGGCAATAGTCTCGAGGAAGCTGGGAACCTCCTGATTGGCCTCCTTAAGAAGCTCGAGAAGTTCGCGAACGACACCACGGTTGCCGCGGTTGAAGAATGCAGTGGAGTGACCGGTGTTTCCGGCACGACCAGTACGACCGATGCGGTGGACGTAGTCGTCAATGTCGGTGGGCAGGTCGTAGTTGACGACGTGGGTGACGTTGGGAATATCAAGACCACGAGCGGCAACAGCAGTAGCGACCAGGATAGGGCAGCGACCGTTGCGGAAGAACTCCAGAGCGCGCTCACGCTCACGCTGTGTGCGGTCACCGTGAATCGAAGTGGCAGGGAAGTTCTGGTTGATCAAAAAGTCGGACAAGGAGTCGGCCATACGCTTGGTCTCGACGAAAATGAGAGTGAGACCGGCACCGTGCGTGTGGAGAATGTCCAAAAGGACAGAGCGCTTGTCGACGTCCTCGACGTACTCGACCTTCTGGGTAATGTTCTCAGAGGTGGAACCAACACGACCAACGGACAGGAAAATGTAGTCCTTCAGGAAGTCGCGGGCGAGCATCTGAATGTCACGGGGGAAGGTAGCCGAGAACATGAGTGTCTGGCGGTTCTGAACGTTGGGCATGTCCTCGCCCTCGACAATGCGGCGAATCTGGGGCTCGAAACCCATGTCAAGCATGCGGTCAGCCTCGTCGAGAACAAGGTACTTGATGTTCTGGAGGGAAATGCGACCACGCTCAATGAGGTCGACAAGACGTCCGGGGGTGGCAACGAGCAAATCACAGCCGCGCTCGATCTGGCGGAGCTGGGAGCCAATGTCGGCACCACCGTAGACGACGCAAGGGCGGACCCAAGAGCGGTACGCAAACTTGCGAGACTCTTCGTAGATCTGGGAAACCAGCTCACGAGTAGGAGCCAGGATCAAAGATGTAGGGTAGGCCTTGCGTTGACGGCCGAAACCACCGGCAGCATTCGGGGGAACAGTAGAAGGGCCGTTGATGAAGGCCTGGGACAAAATGGGGAAGAGGAAACCACCAGTCTTTCCGGAACCCGTCTGGGCACAAGCCATCAGATCGCGACCGCCCATAACGATAGGGATCGAGTACTTTTGAACCGGAGTAGGAACCTTGTAGCGGGCCATCTCGATGTTGCTGATGAGATGGTCGTCGAGAGGAGGGTTGGAGAAGGTGAGAACGGGCTCAGGGACGTCGTGTCCAGAGGCCTCGACGGGGATGTCGTCGTACTTCTCGAAGTTGATACCAGTCTGCTGCTTGGACGCGTCGTCGACACCAGTACCGAAGAGCTCGCGCTCGATGCGGGGGTTGGCAGGGCCGGGAATGTGCTTGCCGTCGCGCCACTGGCCATCGCCAGAGCCACGAGCCTGCTGGCCGCCACCACCACCACCGTTGTAGCCGCCACTGTATCCACCACGGCCACCGCCCTCTTGCCAGCCACCGCGACCACCGCGAGGGTGGAAGGACTGCTGCTGGGCAGGAGGAGGGCCGGGAGGACCGCTAGGGCCGCCGGGGCCGCCCATGGCAGGCCAGTCACCACCGGCAGGCGCACGAGCATCGAAATTCTGTTGACCTCTACTGTGTGGATCGGTTAGCGTATGTCGTTCCAGAATCAAGAATGAGGGGATAGATGAGGATATTCCGCATCGATGGGGAAGACTGACCCTGCCCAGGCGCTGTTGTTGATACCGCCGCCGCCGCCGTTCATTGCCGCCGCCGCCGCCGGAGCGGGAGCCGGAGGGCCACCATTCATCTTACGCATGTGGGGAGGAATGTAGGAGCGGGGCTGGTTCTGGTCCTGGATGTTCAAGCCAGACATATTGAGTTGATCAGCCATGATGGATGATTTGATCGCGAGTGTCCAAGGAAGTTTAGGTTGCTTCGTGTGTCGACAGAAGGGTATCGCAAGATCGTCGAATTTGGATTACTCTCGAAGCGACTGAAAAGACAGCTGAGAGTAGGTGCGAGTAAAGGGAAGCCGGTCCGCGGTTGTTTTTGTATGGGAGAATAAAAACAAGCAAACCGAAGGATGGAAAAGAGAAATGAAAAACCGAAAGTCGGGTGACTTCCAAATGTTCGTCTCTCGGGATCGTCTATTAGGCAGTCGCGTTGTGCTGAAAACGCACGACGATTAAGTTCAGAGCCTTGTATTTCCCAAGATGCTTCAAAGGAAAGACAAGAGAACAAGTGATGAAAAGTGATGTGTCGGTGAGAAGATGGGGTTGAAGGAATAAGAATCCCTTTTTGTGTGAGGTGGGAAGAGTTTTGTGGGAGAGGGGAGGTGTGGGAGGGAAAAAGGGATTTTGAAGATCGGAGGAGGCAAGAAGTAGGTAGGGGAGAAAAAAAAAATTGGTTTGAGATTGTGTCGGAATCCACCAGAAAAGGCCAGACACCCCTGCCGTCTAGGTAGATATCTACCTACGTTGGCACTGGTGATATTGCTGGGCAGGGCACTGTCACTGGTGCTGGCACTGGCACGGCACCAAGAGGCGGTACCTGCCCCCCCAGAAAAATTCGGCGCCGCCTTCCCCCTTCGCCTCCCCTTGTTATTGCCTTTTACACCTGCCTCCACCCACTCCCACACCTGCCCGCGGTAAGGTGAGTCGAGAGTACCTAGTCGAGGATGGGCTCGCCCCTCAAGGGCCTTGACCGGACTGGCAACACTGGGCCCAGTAGGGTCGCCCGCCCACCGCTCGGGCGGTCCCTAAGACAGGCAGGCTCCAGGCCCCCCTCATCCGCTACATCCCGCCAAGGGGGTGGACAAGCAAGGCACCGGATTGGTCACCCTGAAAGACGTGTAGCATGCGCCTGCTTTCTACCTGGTGGACGACCGGAGGATGATGACATGTGAGGTGACAGCCCACGCTAAACCGTCTCTGCAGCCAACAGCGGCCAAAATGCCCCCCCCCTGGTGTGCTAATCTTTTGCTACCTACACGTATGTATCCGCACTCCCTCTCCTTCTCTCTTCGGTGTCTCTTTCTAGGTCTATGCTACTACCACTGTGTACGGAGCACCTGTGCGACCTTAAGAGGGACCGCCTTGGCAGCGTACCCAAGTCTCTTTCTAATTATTCGGCATCCCATTGGACTGAACGGGAGGGTAGAGACGGAAGCCAATCCCATGGCGGTTTCTTTGAAGGAGGAACCAAAGGTGGAAAGAAATACCTACCTGTAATTACCCCAAACAAGGTACGTACCTACTTTGGCACCTGGCACCTGGCGTCTGGTTGCCAGCAGATAAATAAATGCCATACCTCAGCTGAGGCAAACAAACGTCACGTCCATGACGCTCCGGCCCGCGCGCGAACAGGACCCTGAATCTTGCACGACAACGTTTTCCGACACCTAGGGCAGTCCTAACTGTAGGTAGCGATGCTATGCTAGTAGTGGAAGAGACCGCTTCCGAATGCTACCATGAGAAGCCAGGGTTGGACAACTTTGAGTAGACTACTGTACACTAATATTTGTGGAAGGCTGGCAGTTCGGATGCTCGATTTTGACTGGGCTGGCTGGCACGGTTGGGTGTCGGAGGTACATAGTAATAGTGTGCGGGAAGCAAAATAAGTGATCAAGCTCGGGGTTACAGGGTGCCCCGCAATGGAGTCAACAAAAATGGAGGCAAGTGGCCAAGTGGCGACAAACCGAATGACATCGGTTGCGAGTTGACCGGCCAAGCCTCCTTATGGGATGACCAAAGAGCGCAGGCTTGTCCAAGCAAACCGATAAAACCCTCAGGTAGATACACATCAACTGAGGCGAGTTCTGCAATCCAGTCTGGTGTCTGCTGCCAAGAAAGATAAGCTGCCGTTCTGGTAAGCTAACGGAGTCCGAGCAATACGGCTATCAAAACCCCCCAAGTGACGAGAGGTGGCATAACGCTGAAACCAAACACACTGTCAACTGGACGAGGGGAACAACAAGACCCACATCTCTTCATGGTCGTTATCGAAGTCCTTCGCCGTCATTTCTATCCAAAAGGTATGACCACCAGACAGACACCGTCATGCGACATGCATACGGAACGGTCGCCTCACAATGTAGCAGCCTATCAATACCATCCTTTGAACTTCTTGCCTAAGCAGTAAACGTCATTCCGTGGGGGGGTGAAGGAGAGTTGCTTGGCCATCGGCCCCTCCCGGCGTCTTAGGTTAGGATCAAGCCCAGCGCAGTACATTACTGCCTTCGAGTTCGACGGCAAAACAATGTTGCGCAACCGATGGCCGGCGAGACATAACACCAAAGATTCCACTCGTTTGACGCATCGGAACAGCCGAGTCACCGCTGTCACCCAATAAAGAACAGTAAAAGGAAGGTGTAGAGACTAGTCAGCTTCGACTCTCACAAGGGAAACGCACCATGGCGCGAGTTGAAGCGCTACTCCCAGCCCAGACTATTGGACTACCGGTAGGCATGTACCCAAGCGTATCACCTACGAGTAGTTCGGAACCATCCGCTCCCGCTCCTTGCCTTTTCCCACAAAACATACGAAAGATGGGATGGCCTCTTCTGATAAAGGAAAAGCAACGAACGATTCAAAGGTTCCCGGGAGAACCAAAGTAATCCTTTGCACTGAGGCCTGGCCCGGCCGCCCGTTTCAAAACCCACGGCATGCCTGAGCCTGCGGCAAAACTGTGACCTCAGCACCTGCCCCCTCCCCCAACTGTTGTTGCAATAACTGGCCCGACACAGCATACTGATACAGTGAGCATCACACCACTCTCATGCACGGTTAGGTCCAAGTATGGGTCAGCCTTGTGGCTGCAGGAAAGGAAGGCTTGACCTTCGGCCTTCATAATCAATGCCGTCTTCTCATTCCACATGCCGACAGGCCCTTCTTGGATTGCCTCAACTACGCCGGTCAATGTCTGGGTACGCAATAGTGTCCGTCGTCACATATAAAGTGCAAGTCGAAAGCCCTCGTAACAAAAGCACGGATTGTTCGTAATAGAACTGATGTCTGTATCATTTACCAGCCCGGTCTAGTAGTACATTTTGCTGGCAAGGCCTCTTTTGCTGATGCTGCAGCGCACCCATCGTTGAAAAGCCCGTTCTCCCCTCCGTCATCATCTCACCGCAGGCCACCGCCTTAAGCAGCCTTCACAACCTTGTCGTCGTCGAACTCGATGTCCACGATGCCGTCCTTGGTCACTGCCTTGACCGTCATGCCCTTGAAGTCAATCGGTAACCGCCTCTTCAGCTCGTCCGTGCACATGTTGAGGATCTTGATGCCCTGGCCGAGTGTGATGTCGGGGTGGTGGTGTTTATCGAGAATCGACAGGCAGTAGTACCTATGATTCCCGTGTTAGCCGTGTCTGTATCTTTCCCAACAACCTTGGAGCCACCAGGGCTTGGCAGCTTGCATGCTTCAACGTACTGTGCGTAGCCGTGGGCGGCGTATGGCAGAGGCGCCAGCGACGCAAGGTAATCCAGCCAGTACAGCGCGGGCTTCTGTGTGATGGGGTCGACACCGCCGAGGAGCAGGTTGACGTTGTAGGGCTTCCGCGACCGCAGGCTGGAGGCGAGCTCCCCGCGGACGAAGTTGGCGAGGCCTGAGGGGGAGAGGTCCGTCTCGTTGCGCATCGAGTAAAGCTGAGAGTTCGCTTGGATGTAGTCGGCGAATTGGACTGGGGGTGACCGAGCGGTGTTAGTATACCTTCCCGCATCGTGACGACACCGACGAGGGGTGTTCCTCCAGCGGGGTAGGAGCATCATCATGGCGGTTACTGACCAGTATCACCCGACTCGCCAGAGTATGCAATCAGTGTTTGCTTGTTAAGCGCTCTCGTCTTGTCGTCGGCAGACTTGAGAACCGTCGCGCCACGCATGGCAGCTTTGGAAGCTGCGATGATGGTAAAGTCCTTGCCCGTGATACCCAGTAGTACCTCCCTGCCAGACGCCAGTTGTGTTAGCTCGCTGCATCTTGTTCGACCAATTATTGGAAATCTCGCATCTCACATCTTGACTGCTGTTGCGGTTGCGGCTGATAGTTCGTTGTTGAGGAGGAGGTGGAGGTTCTGGTAGTGGTGATAGTGGTGTTCGTACGTCGTTAATAAGGGTCGGTTGTTCGTCAGCCTTCAACCTCCAAGGTCGGTCAAGCTACCCCCCGGAACGCGCAGTCAAGCTACAGCCTGAAGCGAACGGGCCGCCGTGGGTGAATTCTGCCCCAGTAGACCGCCGTCACCCGGAAAAACCACACCCCCAGTCGTACTGCTCTTGATTGGGTGCATCGACACCCCACCCTGGCATCTGATTCTCCGAGATACGTACCCACCGAACTTTTTTTTTTCTGGGAAGCCCACCTCCAAAAAAAATATCGTCGATGTAGGCGGGCTAGGACGAAAAAAAAGTTGCCCAGATACCCAGGCAAAGCACGCCCCAGGAAGCTCTGCCCAGAATGTCTTCTTTCTTCACAATCCCCGGCGCGAACAAGAAGCGGAAAAGAACAGACGCCCCTGCGGCCCCCAAGAAGCGAATTGCCGCCTCCAAGTCCTCCAACAGAGCCCCTCCGAAATCGTCTGCGGCTAAAGGCAAGAGGTCCGCGACGGCGGCAGTACCCGCCTCCAAAAAGCGAAGTGAGCGCGATGAAGACGACGAATCGATTTCGGGTAGCGACTCGGACGACGGGGACATAGTCTCCGCCGCGGAGGAGAGCGACAATGGCTCGTCGGAGGACGACGGTGTCGCGGGCGAGACTGCCGCTGAGCGCCGCCTGCGGCTCGCGGAACGCTACCTCGAGAACGTCAAGCAGCAAGTGGACGAGGTGGGCTTCGACGCCGCCGAGATTGACCGCGACTTGATCAACGAGCGGTTACAAGAGGACGTGGCCGAGTCCAAGGGCAAGGTCTACCGCACCCTCGTCGACGAGCTCGCCTTCGACCGCGCGACCTCGTCCTTCTTCCGCAACAACACCGAGACCTTCACCTCCGTCGCCGTCAATGCCCCTTACGCCTACACAACGACCAAGGACATGTACCTGCACAAGTGGAGGATACAGGACCTCCCCCAACACCAATTCCCGCAGACCACCAAGAAGAAGCCCAAGAAGCCGCCCGCCCCGCCGCGCAAGAAGCCCGAGTTAGACAACTGGCTGAGGGGCAACCTACACTTCGCAACAAAAAAGTCGTTCCAGCGCCACGTTGACAAGATCCTGTGTGTTGCTGCGTCGCCGGACGGCAAGTACGTCGTCACGGGCGGCGAGGACCGCAGGCTCATCATCTACGACGCCGAGACCCTTAAGCCCATCCGCGTCTTCACCCACCACCGCGACGCTGTCACCGGTCTCGCCTTTCGCCGCGGCACGAACCAGCTCTACTCTTGCTCAAAGGACCGCACGGTCAAGGTCTGGAGCTTGGACGAGCTTGCCTACGTCGAGACCCTTTTCGGCCACCAGGACGAAATTGTGGACATCGACGCTCTTGCTCAGGAGCGCTGCGTGAGTGTAGGTGCACGTGACCGGACAGCACGTCTGTGGAAGGTCGCCGAAGAGACGCAGCTCGTCTTCCGCGGCGGCGCCGTAGACAAGAAGTCCCGTCCGGACGTCGACCCGCGGTCACTCCCGCACGAGGGCAGTATGGACCGTGTTGCCATGATTGACGATGAGCTCTTCGTCACGGGCAGCGATAACGGCTCCCTTGCTCTCTGGAGCGTCACAAAAAAGAAGCCACTACACATCTTCCCCATGGCCCACGGTCTGGAACAAGCCCTCCGGCCGGACGAGGCCTCGGCGGATCACAATCCGGACCCGAGCATCGTGCCGCCGCCGCAACCGCGGTGGATCACGGCTCTCAAGACGATCCCTTACTCAGACGTCATCCTCAGTGGAAGTTGGGATGGCTGCATAAGGGTATGGCGCCTAAGCGAGGACAAGAGAAAAATCGAAGCAGCGGGCGTCCTCACATCGGAGGCCGAGCAGGTCTCGAGAGCCGGCAAGAGCAAGCCAGAAGATGCCGCCGGCGGCTTGAAGGGGGTGATTAACGATATTGCCATCTTTGAACGCGGTGAGCGTGGGCAGGATGGCGTTTGCGTTGTGGCGGCGGTTGGCAAGGAGCACAGGCTGGGCAGGTGGCAGATGCGCAAGGGCAAGGGGAAGAACGGTGGATATGTGTTTGAGGTGCCCAAAGTCTTGAAAAAGCCGGAGGTGAACGGCAACCATAATGACGCATCGAATTCGGAAAGCGAGTAACAAAAAGCATATAGAAGTTTCCCCTCTTACGATGTCGAGAGAGAGAAAGTGGGGTAGGAGAAAGGCACTTACAGAGCATCTTGTACCACAATGTACGAACTATGATATGAGCCTCTACTCTCCGTCGGCCGCGAGTAAATTGCGGTCACTCTTCAAAGAAAAATATTCATTTCTTCATTACCTTCAAGAAGCCGTGCTCTAAATCTATTGGCAATGCTACCTGAACAACGCTGCGCGCCACTTGATAGCAGATCTCGCTGATCTGTCCGATAGACCCAGCCTCCCTTGGCTTTCGCACTTCCACTCCCATCCCAATCATTTACTGTCAACCTTAAAATCAGGGTATCGTGACGCAAGTCTTTTTCACTGGGCGGTGAGATCCACGGTCTCGGGTTTCTCAATACTTGGTATCGCCTCTCCAACATTCCTCATAGAATGCCTCTGCTTTGCATTTGGTTCTGACGACGGCGACGAAGGAATGCGAGATAGTTCTTTCGCTGGGAAGTAGCGGCTCGTCACAGTAGGGCCGTCCATCATTGTGCGCGGTGATGATTTGGGGGGTGCTTCGTCCTCGATGACGATGCTCTCCGGCCTCCTGGCCACTTTGCCGCCATTTCCCAGTGCTGATTTGCTCCGCTGCGTCGACACGGGTGAGGACTGCATCTCACCAAGCAGCTGCTGACTTGGAGAGATGCTTTTCTTCTTGGATCGATGAGTGACTAGCTCGTTGTGACGGTTAGACTGTGATGGCGAGGAAGGCAGTTGGCACAAAAGAATCTCGCTGTTACTGAGTTTCCTCTTGGTACTTCTGGAAGCCGGCTTCTTCTCGCTGGCAGGACTGGCTGGCGAAGAAACCAACGGAGGCAACATCCCAGACATATCACCATCGTTGGCAGGCTTCCTTTTGGTATGACGCGGACTGGTCCGAAGGCGAGCTGGCGTTGAGCTGTCGGCGGTGTGCGGTTGCATGAGGACTGGCGTTCGTAGTCCTTCTGAGCTTTCTTTTAGGGGTTCCAGCAACCCACTCTCCTCACTAGTCGCAGCAACAGTAGATAACGATTGGGGAGCTTCAATCTGCAGAGAAGGTTCCACGTCTTTGGGAGACTTGTCATCTGTAGAGGGCACTGCTTGTGTGGGAGGCTCGGCTGCTGGGGGATGTGCACCTGCGGCATCAACTGCATCGTTTGCAGACGGACTGCCGTGACTATGCAATGATAGATGAGCAATTGCCGGGGATCCCTTAACGGTAGATGACGGGTTCTTTGGCGCGTCAAGCACTGGTTGGGGAGTCCTTGGCGCAGCGAGCTCTGCTTCTTGACACTTCTCTGGCGACTTGCCGGTGGCAGGTGACTGAATATTCGACTTTCGCTTGGCCTTCTTCTCTGCCGCCAGTGCATTCTGTTCCTTTCGCTTTTCGATGATAATATTACGGAGCTCGCTTCGCATTGCAAGAGATGTAATATCCCAATCCGGCGTCTCCTTGCGTATCAACCTGGCCACCACGCCATCTGGATCCTTAAGGAACTCTCGCATGTAGCCAAGGAGAAAAGCGCCACAACTTGCGTGATCTTCTTGCTCAGGAATGCCCTTTGCCGTCATGCCAAAGGTGCCGGGCGGCTCGATTTCCAAGTTCTTTTTGTCTTTCGCTTCTCGAACAAGGTACGACTTGAGATTCCCGCAAGTAGGGGAATGCCCGACGCCTAACGAGTCGAGTGTAATGACTCTAGCCTCAGTGGGATCCTGCTTTCGAGCCAAGGTTCCTATGACTTTCCGAGGCAGCCGCTGCTTGTTGGACGAAACTTTGAGACTTTTCTCTTCGACCTTCTGCGTTTCCTTTTTTGGCTGCTCTTCTTCTGGTTTGTCCTCATCTAGACTCATTTGTTCGACCCGTTCGCCAACAGTGGATATCAAACTCCCCTCGGCTGGATGCTCATTGAGTTCTCCATTCGTCTTGTCCTCGGGGCCCTCTGCGGGATCCACTTTTTCAGCTTTTGGTTGTTCATCGGTTCTCTGCAGCAGCTTGGCTGGGTTGCATACGATTGCCAGGTACCAATGGGCACTCTCATTGACCGGAACGATGATATAGTCGAACGAGAATAGGTCAATCTTTGCTGTCCATGATTTGACACCTTCGTAGTTGATGCTCCGGCCCGCTTTCACGTCAGTCAGCTTAGGGTAAAAGTAGGTGTTCATGATGTGAATCCGATCAGCCAGAGCCTTGTTCTCTCGTTCCAGATTGGCCTGAAGATAACGCAAATAGAAACCGATCAGGTTGTCGTTTAGGTACTCGCCCTCCTCGAGACGCGAGATGTCATCACGGTAGACTGAAGCTCTGTTTTTGCCGATGGCAGGAAAGATAAGGGGCTTGTCGTCCCAAATGCTCACCCAGTCGGGATTTTGGTTGATCCAGGAGATAGGACTGGGGGATTTGCGGCCGTACACGCTGGGCGACGAGTTCAAGATCAACCGAGAAGCCCCATCCTTCACCCGTCTAGAAGACAGTGTCTTAGTTCGCTGAGCATCGATCTGGCAATCCTCGACATCATTGAGAACAAAGAAAGAGTTTGTCATAGGCGTGTGAGTCTTCGCAGACTCTGAGCCGTCCACCTGCATGCTGCGTCGCAGGAGGTGACGACCGGTCTGGGTTGGAGTACTCTGCTGCGCGGAAGCTGGTCTCGGCTGAATCCCTGGCGTCGAGTTCACAGCGGGCTTTAGTTTGGTCTTCTCTTGATGTTCAAGATACTTGATGTCATCTGGCTTTGACGCGCGCTTCTCGCTCCAAACACTGGCCTTCTGCATTTGGTTGTTAAAGGTCTTCTCAAGTTGCTCGCTGGCCTTCATTAGTTGGGCGCAGAAGAACTTCAGCGTGCATTGACTTACCTATCGGCTGTAGTACAACTCATTGTAAGTGTAGAGAAGTCTTTCAGCTTATTCTCCACCCAAAGCCCCAAAGACAAAGCGTCTCCGGGTTGGGCGAATTCCAACACCAAAAGGGGACCAATGCCATCGCCTGCGGATCTATGAATTACCGCGAATGCAGTGTTACTTGTACTGTAAAGCATTTTGGTGCAGTACATCAGCTTTACCTCCAGCCATCTGTAGTCTGGACGTTCCTTGTTGGTGGAATCGACCGCGACCAGGCTTCTGTGGTCAACGCCTACTGTCAGCACTGGGCGATCTTCCGCGGCCAAATGCTCGGCATCTAACGTCTCACCCCCAGAGACAGCGCGAGCGATAGCTAATCTTGGCTGATGAGCGTTCTGCGACCTTGAGAATTCCACCTTGGTCATATCTCCACGCGAACGGGCGGCAGGGGCTTTCCTTGACTTTCGTGCATCTGTGTTCGAGATGCCCTCTGTCGAGGAGGCACGCCGTTCCCTCGGTGATCTTCTGTCCTGGCTACCAAGCTCATCGTCCGAAATGTCTTCTGGCTGACCTTTTGCCGTACCTACGCCCGGGGGTAGATGGAATGCTGTCTTTGAATTGCCCTTAGGTTGGTCGGGAGCACGCTTCTTTCTTGGGGGAGCATCCTCTTCTTTTGTAAGGTCATCTTCGTCGTCCGTGAGGCTTTCTTTGGC
Source organism: Colletotrichum graminicola M1.001 (assembly GCF_000149035.1). NCBI lineage: Eukaryota > Fungi > Ascomycota > Sordariomycetes > Glomerellales > Glomerellaceae > Colletotrichum > Colletotrichum graminicola. Next base: position 531,821 of record NW_007361020.1, on the reverse strand, counting down.
CGTGGTTGATAGAGCGTACTGCAAGGGGCGAACACGGGGGGGGCGAGAACGGTGGCGTTTGTTGCTAGCAGTTGCGCTATGTGCCCTCTCTACGCTCCTATATTCGGGGACTTCCGCACTCGACGTCGGTTCGTGGTTCGAGCGGTTACTAATAAGTTCGAGATCCGGCGACTGCTGAGAGTCCGTCAAGTCTACCGTTGGCACGGTTTTTGGCGGGGCACCTGACTTTGGAGAGATGTATCTTGGGATGAGCACGGCAGGGTCTCTGGGCGCTTCGTCTTTGGTCTGTATTTTCTGGCGTTTGGCAGACCTCGAGGGTTCCACTTGTTGTACCGAGGGCAGTCTCTTGTGGCGCGCATTTCTGCCTCTGTCCAAAGTGTTGACCCCGCCGGTAAAGCCGCCGTTAACGATGGATCTGGTTTTAGTGTTGTAGTTCTTCTATGGCTGTGTTAGTCGGCGTTTTGCTTCTCTTGTATGGAAAAGTCACCATCGGATCTGGGACGGGAACACCGTATTTTGAGTTCCTGGCAGCAGTAGGTGTTAGCGACACCCTCGCCCGCAGTATTTTATTGGGTCAGGTCGCACCCGTAGGTCGGAAAGGAGTGATATTCGTTATTGTTGTATTGTTCCCGCAGCTCCTCGGCCCTGTTGTTCATTTGTCAGTGTCAATCTCTTGAACCAGAGGAAGGGCCCTGTGGGCACTTACGTTCGGCCGTATCTCTTTGCGGAAGCTCTTCGGTTGGGAGAGACAATCACTCCGTTCGTACCGGCCTTCTTTCCTCTCTCCTCGTTCTCAGGCGTCCCCCTTACCGCATGCGCAGTCTCCCGCAAAGCTCCCTCCTCCTGGTATCTTGGGGGCGTCACTCTTGCGTTATCGGCTCTCCTTGGCGAGGGCGGATTCGGACAGGGCGCAGACGAGTCGGAAGGAGACGAGGGTCCGCCTTTCTGTGGTGTTTCATCGCAGGGAGGGGTCGTGACTCTGGGAAACGAAGGAGAGGAGGGAGAAGGAGAAAAAGAAGTTGCGTCCGCAGGCGGTGTCGCTTCTTGCTCCTGCTTCATTCACGAAAGTCGGTTAGTAGTGGGGTCCAGATGGGAAAGGCTGGCCACAGCCAGTTCACGCTTGAGTGTTTGGGGGTACCCAGTAGCCGCCGAGACGTAGAAATGGAACGCCGAGAGAGAGAGAGAGAGAGAGAGAGAGAGAGAGAGAGAGAGAGAGAGAGAGAGAGAGAGAGAAAGTTACAGTGGTACCCGCTGACACGCAACGAGCTACAGCGACTCGTCCAGCGGCGTGTATTCGTAGTGCACGACGTGGATAAGCTCTGGTGGAGACCCACTCCATTAAAACCCAGCGCGCCGTAGCGCGACATCCGCTAGGAAGGGTGGCACTTGCTTCTTTGGAACGACAGGCGAAACTGGGTAGGTGTGGAAACTACCTAGGTGATTTGCATTGGTCCCATCTGCTTGGGTCGAAAGGAAACTTCAAATTCAACAGCAAATAGGACTAGGGAGACATACCTGGATCTCTGTATCATATGTCATCTCTATCATTCAAGGGGCTTCTTCCCGAAATGCGAGCTTCAGCCGCTGTAAAGGTTATTTGTAGTGATGGTTGCAGGCTAGCTTCGGGGGAAGGAAGAGCACGAGAAGTTGGGTTTATAACCGCACCCAGATGTTGAAGAAGAACAGAATACGGAATGGTTGTGTTATGGAACAAGGGGAGTAAAAGCAAAGTCGGGGCAATAAGCCGAAATGGCTTCGCCCACCCTGGAACAACTATGCTGCATTCATTCCTTTCCTGCTCGATGGTGTTTCCAGGTATATGAATGAATACAACTGAAGGTGCGGCAAGTGGCGTCCAAGAGTCTAAAGGAGGAAATAAAGCTCTGCGAGGCAAAAGAGAAGCAGACAAGTCCACAAAAGGGAGCATCTGAGCAGGCGAACCACCACACAAGAATGTGCCTTGTGCTCCTCTTCTTCATGGTGCCCTTCAGGCAAGTAGTCAGAGGAAGATGGTGAAGCTCGTTGACCAGCTATACGTTTGGCAGCGGGATATAGGTAGTTTAATTGGCAAAAGGGCGCACCCCCCCGTCTCTGAAGGTATCCTCGGCTGCTGGCTTACAGTACAGTACGTATCTCCTTCAGGGCCCCTAAGGGCCACAGCTGCTGCACCTCACCCCAGGCCGCGACCAATAGCGCTGAAGCCACATGTCCATCTCTGCAAGGCTGAAGCCTGTCCCAAAAACGTGGCCTCCTGCGTCGCATATCTATTCCGCCACGAGCAAGCTTCGTTTCCCCAGGCTTGTTTCCTTTACGCAACTAAGAAGCTGAGAAGCATACGTCCCTCTCCCGACCGATATATAGTCCACCTTTGGTGGCAAAGCGGCCGCCCAAGATGTACAACACGATGACCCGCGCCCAAAATACCTTTGGCTTTTTCACGTCGGTAGCCTTCTTCGTCGCCGCCATCATTGCCCTCTCCGATCTCGTTGCCCCTCGCGCCCCCTCCGTCGGTTCCCTCAAGACGACAAACGTCCAAGTCGTCAAGGGCCGGCCCCATTACTACTCGAGCAAGAAGGAAGAATATGCCATCATCAAGTTCTCCCTCGACGCCGACCTCTCAGACCTCTTTACCTGGAACACGAAGCAGGTCTTCGTCTACGTCACGGCCGAATGGCCCGATAGCTCCAAGGCTGCCGCCGGCACCAATGCCACTAACCAAGCCGTCATATGGGATCAGATCATCACCTCGCCCAGTGCCGATCACCTCGCCAACATTGGTCCTGCTGCCATGCGTAAGCTGAAGAAGAGCGCCGAGGGCAAGAGCATCGACCCCAACCGGTAAGACTGTCGCAGTAATCACTGCTGTATGCCGAGACCCATGACTGACAACTTCGCAGTGGCAAACTCCGCATAAAGAACCAAAGACCCAAGTACCAAATCACTCATCCTTCGAGCAAGATCGCCGAGACCGACAAGGTCGTCTTGAAGCTGCACTATAATGTCCAGCCGTGGGTTGGCATCTTGACATGGAACCAGAACCGGGATATTGGCGGCTGGAAGGCCCTCAAGGGAGGTGTGAGTAAGGCCTTCAAGCTTCCTGCTCTCAAGGTTAAGGAGAACAAAGACAAGAAGAAGCCTTAAAATGGACGAGGAAGTATGTGAATTCGGCGGAAATGAATATAACTTCCTAAACATTCTTACCTCATTTTGCCAGTCATTCATACAAAGTTTTTTTTTATATATATAAGAAGGTCAACTAATGCTGCGTATGTGTATCGTCTCCTAATAATGACCAGGTACACTGAGTTGCCCCCTGAAGACTAGAGCAGACGCCTCGATAGTCCAAAAAGAATAGCTATGCATGTCTTGATGTACTGCGATCGCCGCCATTATAGCCTGTAACCCATCCTTCCGGTTTAGTTTTTGTTCTGTTGGATATCGAAGACATCTATCAGAAACCACATCGCTTGATCAAGGGGTATCTGCTGAACCAAAAACAATCCTAGGAAACCGGGGAACTCCCTTTCTAACTCTAGGCCGCGTCCGCGGAAGCTCCGTTCGTTACTCCGTTCGCTGCTCCGTTTCCACCACGTCCGCGAGGAGCGCCTCTTCCCCGTCCACCACGTCCGCCACGGCCTCTGCCTCTGCCACGCGCATCAAGGTTCGGGGGAGGCGGGACGTTGCCGTACATCGGCTGCTGGGGTTGAGCCGGCATCTCGTGAAGGCCCGACTGTCCGGGATGTTGGACCGGTCCGCCGCGACCACGACCACGACCTCTGAAGTTGCCTCCACTACGCTGGCCTTGTCCATTGGCCTCGTGAGCTTCGTCCGTGCCGTTCTGGTGAGGGCGGTAGACAAGAGTGCTGTGCAGCAAATTTGGTCCACCTCCACCACGGCCACGACCTCTGTTAGACTGACCCTGGCTGCCGTTCGCGGCGCCGCGCCAGGTGCCTCTGAGCGGACCGGGAGCAGGCGCATCCTTGTACTGGGGAACACCCGCTGCCATCGTCGTGAGCGACACTGGAGCTGTCGCTGGCTTACGCTGCATGCCGGCTTTGGAGCCCGACACGACTTGCTTGTACGTGGTGTTGAGAACCGAGGACGAGGCAACGGTCATACCGCGGAATGGTGGAGCTCTTTCTCCCAGAGTCGTGCCACTCATGAAAGTGAGATCCCAGACGATGTCCAAGAGAAGATTAGTGGCGGTACGGCTGAGGCCAACCACTGTTCCCCGGCTGCCAAGAGGCACCTTGCCAGAAGAAGACAAGAAGCTGACCCGGTCGCCGAGAGCAAACTTCTGGTTGCTGAGGAACAACTCGGCATCGCTGGGCTTCATGATGGCTGACCGCGGAACGCCCTTCATGTTTACGACATCTACATCGTGAGACTGAAGGAAGACTTGGGCACCAGCCTCGGCAAGTTTCATGACCACAACAGAGTCGAGTTGTTCAGCTTCGAGGGGAACTCTCTCAAACTTGCTGGTCTGAGCTGCCTTGAGCCAAGCTCCAATCTCTTTCACTCGCTGAGCAGCCACCTTAGGGTCCTTCCAAAGATCGGTGTCGCTGACATCGCTTGCTTGAGGGTTCTGCTGAATAGCGGCGAAGAAGTCGGGGAACGCGGCGACATATCTGGCCAGAAGCTCGATAGCAGCATTGCTAAACTCCCAGCCAGAGTCTGACTTTTGCGAGTAGCCGAGCACCTTTTGCTTCTTGGCATCGAACTTCAGGTTGAGCCCCAGATTGACTCTCAAACCACCAACAGTGTTAACCTGGTAAGATGACAGGATCTTGCTAAGAATCAAAGGGTGGAGGTTGAGCATTTTAGCAACTGCGTAAGACGGGGTGTATCGGTTCTGACGCTTCATGTCCTGGATAATGGGTTTGGCGAAGTCGGGTTCCTTGTGCTTCAAGACAGAAACTCGGATGTTGGCCTTGTTGTTGACATGACCCGTGACCTCCAGAGCTCGTCCATAGTTGTACTCGCCCAAGAAGAAAGCCTGAGTGCCAATTGGATACTCCTCCTCGATGGGGACGGCAGCCTTCTCGATGAATCGCTCGTCTTCGTTGATGACTTCGTCGACAATGGTCTGAGAAGCGTACACGCTTCTCATGCTGGGGTTCAGTGCATACTCTTTGATTAAAGCACCTTCCTCGGTCTTGATCAAGCCCTTCAACATATGGACGTGAACCAGGGATTCTACAGAGCCGATGACGATGCCAAGGCGCTTTGAGTGCCAATTCTCGATGTAGGTAGACTCCTTGGAGAAGAAGTCAATTTCTTTGGGGCCGTGATGCTTTTGAACAACAGAGCCGTTTCTGTCGAGCTCGTAGTCGAAGAGCTCATCGGTGACCTTCACAATCTTGGCCTCTTGCAGGAACGGGTATCCGACGAAGCATCGCTTTCCAAGCCTTTGGGCAGCTGATTGGACCCTGGTTCTCATCTCTGCGTCGGTGAGGGTAACAATCATGCTGGGATTCTTGCTGTCTGCCTGGAAGACATTAACACCAAAGTTCTCCACCAGCATCGCTGTATAGGACAAGGTGTGCAGTGTCGGGAACCCCGCAAGTGCCTCAATGTTGATCTTGACGCCATCAACAAGGCCATTACGGTAGGTGAGACCGTCGGTGCTGGGAAGCTCGAAGATATTCTCCACACAGCGGCAGGGATTAATATCTGGGAAAATACCCGCAAGAGACGAGGGGTAGTTAAAGGCGATATCCGGGTTGTAAGTGAACTTGAGAGCAACTCCAAATCCATTTCGTTCCTTTTGGCCCTCGCTGAGGAGCTTGTTTTTGGGCTCCATCGCGCTAAGCAGGCGCTTTTCGTCGATAAAAGGGATCTTGACAACGGCTTCCCATTCCATCTTCTTTCCGTTCATGTCAAGCTCGAAGTCTCTGGGATAGAAGTCGTAGATGGGGGAATTGGGGTTCGTCATCAAATCCCAGTAGACTTCGGGGACAATGGACTTGCTTCGATCGGGCAGGACACCCATGAGCTGCTCGAAGGGCCTGAAAGGCTGACCCAGCTTGAAGTTGAGGTCAGCTCCAAGACCTCTGGTAACGTCTGTAAGATCTGTTAGCGCGTTTACGTGTGTTGTGTCCCATCGAGCCTACCGGAGGTCAAAGGAGAGTAGTGGTACTGGTAAAACCAAGGCCACGAGGCAATTCCGCGGTAGTAGTAGTACAGAACCCATTGCAGACCTTGCACATAATTCTCACAGAGCTTGGTGAGCTCAGTTTCGTATTGCTCAGGTGCCCACTCTGGGAACTTCTGCAGGTAGTACTTGGTCTTCCAGCCTTGGTACTTCTGGTCATAGAGTTCCTTGTACTGTCGCTGAGCGTCTTCGCCACCAACATCGACAACGGTAGCCTTGTCATAGTTGCGCATAACGCGATAGAGGGCGAGAGTCCCCTCCTCTTCTTCGTCATTAACGTTCTCGGCGCCCTTGGGAAAAGACAGGAGGAGATGGCGATGACCCTCATCATCCTCTTTGGTGCTCCACTCAATGTGAAGAGTGTCGGCAAGATCTTGAACAAATTTGCGATCAGCGGCGTTGAGACTAGTTCCCAGATCCAGTGGTTCGGATGAAGGTTTCTTGACATAGGGACGAATTCGCTGCTTCCACAGATCTCTCTGGGATGATGTCAAAACAAGCCCCTTGCCCTTGGGCTTTTTGTTGTCGGCGCCATTAGATTCCAAGAGTTTCTTAGACTGGAACCATTTCTCATCGCTGACGTCGTGCTCAAATTGGTTCGTCTCGTCCTTGGCGAGCTCGTTGAGAAGCCTCTGAAGACGGGGCAGGTTGATAACACCGCCCTCGTTGATATAGCCATCTCCCAGAGGTAAAACCGACTTGTAGATACGGAACATGGCAGCGAGAGCACCCTCGTTAATATGAAGACGAGGGAGGTTGGGGAGGAAATCGTTTCCAACAAAGAAAGCCATCAGAATGAAGTCGTCGATGACTCGTTCCAGATCAAAGGGGAAACTCAGCCGGCCAGGCTCCTTAAGCTCCTGGAATTCCAGCTCCAAATACTCGCGCACTATACATAGATGCAGCAAATAGAAGTTCTGATGTTCCAGTTCCCTGGTCTTGGCCTTGCTCACACGGCCAAAAGTAACCTCCTCTCGGAGAAGACAAAAGTGAGGGTCGTGACTGAGCAGGCCAAGCATGATGAGATCGGCATCAAGGCCGTAGAGGCAGTGGCGAACGTTGGAGTCATAGTCAGGCTGCGCCTTGGCATTCCGAATGTACTCCATGATCTTGTGCTCACCTTCACCAGGAACCTCATGGCCAGACAAGACAATCTCGCAACCTTGCCAGTCAGCGTCCTCGGAGACCTTCTTGTTGACAAAGTACTTGAGCTGTTGCGTCAGCTTCGCCATGAACTCGGTACCGGGCGTGATGCAGTTGCTATCGAAAGGGGGTTCTTTGGGCATTTCGACGCCCTCGCTGATGGCCTTATCACGGGCCTTCTCTGTGTCGAGGGCAGTTCGAAAACGTCTAGCGCGCTGCTGGTTCATCTTGGCTCTTGGGGCGACTCCGTCAATTGCCATGAAGAAGAGCTGCTTCGGCTTAATTTTCCCAAACAAGTGCTCGATGTAATTGAAGATGCGAATGAACATCTCCTCCTCGCTTAGTCGAAAAGTCGTATCTTCGCCGGTATCTTTGTGCGTACAGTTATGTATAATACCATTCATATCCAGCTACCCAATATTATTAGCTATTGCAATCGAGGTGCAAAAGTATGGGAGCGGGGGCGTACATAGAGACAATCGAACTCGGGAATGCGGTTCTCGGCAATGAGCTGCGAGATGGCCGGATAGCGCTCCGAAAGCCATCTGAAAAACTTGGGAACACTGCAGATGATGGGGTTAGCAATTGCGACGTGTGGCGACCAAGTGAGAATGGAAGCTTGACAAACCCCATGATGTCGTGGTGGTGGCGCGCTTGAGGTAAGCGCGACAAAAGATGCTAAAGTTGATGAGGTTGCGATATGGGATGATTGTTCCAGGAGACAAATGCAACCTGTCCCTTTCCGTCTCAGTGTATTGCAAGCAACCTGTTGAGGGTCGTTTTTTTCGTCTGTTTTTTTTGTTTCTCTCCAAACACGAAGGCAGTCCTGACGCAGGAGGCCAAGGTGAATCAGTCGCAAGCTGGCTGCGACGTGAGAAAAGAAAAGAAGAAATGAACAAGTGAAAGAATATTCAACAGCTGGCTATTCAAAATAACCAGACTTGTCTGCGATTCTGCCAGGTGAACAGGGAGCTCGGCTGTCGAGCTGTGTGAGGGCGAGAGGTTGAGGTCGGAAAGTGTGGAAAGTTGGGTTGCGCGGGTGAAGCTGGACAGATGGACCTGGTGCCGGGCGATATGGTCGCAATCGATATTGGATGATGCAGGAACTTGCCTCCAGCTTTCGGGCGGCGGCGGTGGTGGCGGGGCCAGGCGGGAGAATCCTGTAGCGCTAGTGGCTACAGAGGTTCAGTCATTGCTTCGAGCAGTGTTTCTGGCCTTGCCGATATGACTCGACCCTAGGTACCTAGGTACCTAGGTATCCACGTACAGGGACCACTATCCGTACGTTGTGGCCTGTCCTACGCCACACATTCCCCTCCAGAGCTTGTGGGTTTGCGGCTGGTGAGAATGCGCCTCGGCCACCTGCTTGCGGGGGTGGTCTCGTCCGTTCTTGTCCATTCCCGCTTCGGCCTGGCGTGGCAGCCTTGCCCTTGACTGTCCGGTGCTAGGGCCAAATTTCAATCTACGCGCTGCTGCGCGTTGGCTTTTAGAACCTCCACCTCGCGTCTTTCACTGTCGTTTGCGCCAGCACGAACCTTTTGACTTTCCCCTTGCGAAGCAGCACACCGCCCTCTCAGCCTCCCGAAAGTTGACAATCACTGAATTATAAACTATATTCAATCAATCGTTGAGTGTTACGCAATGGCGCCCGCCCAGGTCGTTGATGATGTCGATGGTAAGCTTCGCAAACGAGCTTCGAAGCGCATTGCAGACTAATCCTTCTTCAGTCGACATGGTTCAAGAAGAGGACGAGGACCAGGAACAGCGTCTCATAAATGAGGGTAGGTTGTCTTCACTTGTAGAGCTACTGTTTTAAACTGACGCGATGACAGAGTACAAGACATGGAAGAAGAACAGCCCCTTTCTCTACGACATGATTCTCAGGTACGGCGAACTGTCAATTCTTACCTTACCGCGACTGACAAGACAAACAGTACCGCTCTCGAATGGCCTACCTTGACCACCCAATGGTTCCCTGATGTCAAGGAGCCCGAAGACAAGAATTATCGCACTCACAGACTGCTCCTAGGAACCCACACTTCCGAGGGCCTTCCCAACCACGTGCAAATTGCCGAAGTCAAGATCCCCAAGTCCATGACCCCGAACCCCGACGACTACAATGAGGATACGGGAGAGATTGGAGGCTATGGAAAGTCGTCAAGCGGCGCGGCGGCTGCCGTCGAATTCAACATCGTACAGAAGATCGACCATCCCGGTGAGATCAACAAGGCGCGCTACCAGCCTCAGAACCCCGACATTATCGCAACACTTTGCGTTGACGGCAAAGTCCTTGTTTTCGACCGCACGAAGCATAGCTTACAGCCTACTGGCAAGGTCAACGCACAGGTTGAACTCGTCGGCCACAAACAAGAAGGATTTGGTCTGGCGTGGAACCCTCATGAAGAGGGTTGTCTCGCGTCTGGTAGCGAAGATACTACCGTGTGTCTATGGTTTGCTTTGCCTACCTTCACCTCCCCAACCTGAGATTAACCGATTTTTGACAGGGACCTCAAGACTCTCCAGAGCGGAAGCCACACATTGAAGCCCACCCGCAAGTACACACACCATACCCAGATCGTCAACGACGTCCAATACCATCCCATTGCGAAGAGCTTCATCGGAACCGTGTCGGATGACTTGACGATGCAGATTATCGATGTGCGTCAACCCGAGACGAATCGCGCCGCCGTCACCGCGAAGCGCGGCCATATGGATGCCATCAACGCCCTGGCATTCAACCCCACGTCAGAAGTGCTCGTCGCAACAGCATCCGCAGACAAGACCTTGGGCATCTGGGATCTCCGGAACGTTAAGGAGAAGGTCCACACCCTGGAGGGACACAACGATGCCGTCACATCTCTCTCGTGGCATCCGCAGGAAGCCGGCATTCTCGGCAGTGGCTCCTACGACAGAAGAGTTATCTTTTGGGATCTTTCCCGCGTTGGAGAGGAGCAGATGCCGGACGACCAAGAAGATGGTCCCCCAGAACTGTATGTCCATGCCTGGCTATATGTATGAAGCATGTATTTGCTAACCAGTTGCATACATAGGCTCTTCATGCACGGCGGACACACCAACCACCTCGCAGACTTCAGCTGGAACCCCAACGAACCCTGGCTCGTCTGCAGTGCTGCCGAGGATAATCTTCTTCAGATCTGGAAGGTTGCCGACTCCATCGTCGGCAAGGACGACGGCGATCTGCCGCTCGATGAGATTGACCGATAGGCAAGGTGGAGTCTCAAGAATACTTACCAGTAAAAATCACTAGCTGCCATGGCAGATACCAGAGACTGAGCCGGGCAGGAGGCTGAAAATGGCGGCGGACGGCACTTGGAGGGCTGCATTTTGTTCTATTTCCTTTGCTTTTGGCGTCCATGGTTATTAGTGGAGATTACTTCAGATTCCCAACATGCTGCCCTTTCAATAATCGAATCGTCTCGCTAAAACGTCTCCGGCACCGCGTTGCCAAACCCTGTCTGGCTTGATGCCTGCTCTTGCATTGGTTTCAAATCGGCTCTAGAGTGGCCTGAACGGCGCCCGTCTTGCTCGAGTCATGGGAGTTATCCCGAACAAGCGGCGAGTAAGAGCAAGTTGTATGTGGAGGACCTCATGTGTCATTAAGGGCGGCCGCGTACAATATTACATCCGCCTGTCCATGGTTGTTCTCCGAGAAAGCGCAAACGCCGGTACTGAGTCCGGAGGTGGACCGGCAGAGACAAACAGCACAGGCAACCGAAGACATAAACAGACAAGAGCACAGCCGCCGCACGTCTCAGCTTCCTAGCCACAGACTCAAGAAATCAAAAGTTGGGGGGAAAGCCTCCGCCCCAGTAACACATTCCCACATTGTATAACAGCATGCTGCATTGCAGTCATCATAAGGAACCCCGTCTTTTGCGTCACCAAGAAAACGCGCCGAAGGCCGGGTACGCACTACGCCACGACGCGCTTTTGAAAGAACAAAGACTTCGCATTTCAATATGAAGGAAGATTATCAAGCCAAAGCCTGCCTGCCTGCCCTGGACCCTGTTTCACTCCCCGACTCCCACAACGCTGCCGCCCATCCAGCCGTATAAGAAACCATATGTGTGTTTGTGTCGAGAGAGAGAGAGAAGAGGATGGAGGGTTGTACATGCCAAGCCAATCTGAAAACGGAGATAAACTAGGACGGAGGGATTTTTTGTGATGTTGGAAAAGATGAGACAAGAAGGCCAGATGGAAAGGAGGGAGGGAAAGGGGGGGAACTTGATGATGAAGCGGACACGACGACGAAAATACTCGAGGGGTAAAGGAAAAGAGAGAAAACAAAAGACTAGAAATATTGAAAACCAACACATCTCACACACACAATGAAGGCCAGGTATACCCGTTACACTCCCTTCGCTATGCACTCCCCTTTGGACCGCCCAAAATCCGACCGTATCGCAACCACAACGTCCAAACCAAAGGCGAGGTCGGCCGTAATCAACAATCCTTAACTAGCCAGCCCTTTTATACTGACGCTTGTCAGGGAGAAAGCAAATTCCAACAGCGGTGCCCGTCCGTTCCGGTAGTGTAACACTCTTTTTGTCTTTCCAGCCTCGCAAACTTTTTTACCCGCATCCCTTGGTATACCGACAACCAACCCCTTTCCAAGTGATCTTCCAAAACCTAGACACCCCTTCCGTTGAAAGCAAGCGTAAGTCCTGAAGGTAATTGCCAAAGGTCAATGCTCTATGTTCGTCTTGTTTTCAAAGTTCGTTCCGCATAAATGAGGATGAGCTGAAAACAATCCAAGGAAGCCGATGCAGCTCGCTTAGATTCCCAAATCGCTAACCAGGTCGTCATTTAGGCAGGAGATTTGCTCGGAGGCGCGACTCCTCCGTTCTGGCGAGCATCGCCGCCGCTGACGGACAGACCACCGATACCGCTGGAAAGGAACGCAAAAGGGTCGTTCTCGTTTTGCGAGTAAAAGTTGTTCGAGGGGCCAGCAGACGCGGGACCGTTGGAAGCCGACTGAAAGGCAGCCTCAGCGGCGCGGCTGTCAAAAGGGCCGGCGGAGTGGGATCCGGGGGCCGGTCCGAAGTGGGTGTTGAGGGAAGAAGGGTAAGGGGCAGCGCCGCCACCGCCAATGCCGGAGGGGAGAGCGTAGGTGCTGGGGGGGCCACCGAAATGCTGACCACCGTAGCCGCCACCAGATGCGAAGCCGCCACCGGCCGAAGCGAAAGGACCAGGTCCAGGGGTGCCGCTCATCGAGCCCTGGCTCATGCTGTAGTTGGAGGGAGGGTCCATGGGGGAAGGGTAGCCACCAGAGTCGGCGACGACAGCGGCACCAGCACGGCTGGCGCCGCATCGCAGACAGCAAACGTTCTTAGCAAAGTTGTGGTAACCGCAGACCTCATTGCCACACTTCCAATCTCCGGCGCGAAACGGGACGACGCCGCTTCCGCCCATGCGCCCACCACCGTGACCCATGTGTCCGTGGTGGTGCTGGGGAGGAGGCATCATGGCTGGTGGACCGTATCCATAGCCGTAACCCATATCGCCGGTAGGGCCAGCGCTCACAGCCGGGAACGAGCAGCGGAAGCAAGCAGTTCGTCGCTGGAAGTTTGAGAAGCCACACGAGGGGCAAGTCCAGTCGCCAGGACGAGGGCGGTTCTTGCTGGGCGGGAACGGGGTAAGGATCTCAGCAGCACGGTCCAAGACGCGGCTGGAGGACGGAGACACTTCAATCGCCTTCTCGTTAAGAGCACGACCGTTCATGCACAGGCTCTCAGCAGCCTAGAACGTCGTTGTTAGTCTTGTACTTGCGGGCCTTGATGGGCGCAGAGTTCTGCATCAGAATGAGGACGACGGCCATTGAAGCGGCTTTGGCATTCCCAACGGACCAATTGCAAAATACCGTGACAGAGTTGTTGCTCGTGATAAAAAAAAAAAAACTAAACTCACCTCCTCGTGGGAAGAGAAGACGGCGAAACCGCTGCCTGTGGGCTTATGCTGCTCAGGGGTTCGCAGGGTCCAGAAAGCAATGGGGCGACCGCCAAACTGGGTGAACCAGCTCTCAAGCTCGGATTGAGTGGTGTCATGGGGCAGGCCAGACATATGGAGGACCTTACTGCGCTCCGACAAGAACGCACGCACATCGGCGCGAGCGTCCATGGGGCGTGTCAAGACATCGGGGTGCTCGTGGGCGGGCTGCGACTTGCGAATCAGGCCTCTCAAAACACGGGCGAGGGTAACGGCCTCCTCCATAGCACGGCGAGGGGACGCGGGAGCCAGGGCCTGAAGGTGGAAAGGCAGGTTATGCTTGATTGGAGCACTGGACTGGACCGGCTCCACCTCCAAGGCGGCACAGATATTGGACAGCATCGAGGGCCCAAAGGGCAGCGATTCGGGGTGGTGCTGCTGCCATCGCTGGTACTCGGTTCGCAAATCGAAAGTACGAGAGTGCTGGAGGTACGGAGGCAGCACTACGGCCTTGTCTCGAGCCTCCCGGGGCAACTGGACGCGGAGATCCCAGGCGTCAAGCGTAACGAAGACGAAATCGAGATTTTGCGAGGTCAGGTGCTCGTTGGCAAACGTGTCGAATCGGTTGATGGCATCGCGGAAGGTTCCGGCGTTACGCACATGTTCCCACGTCAGGGTCGTCAAGCTCGCTAAAGAAAAATGCCATGTTAGCGAGGAAAATTTCCCGTTGTCGTCAGCGAACCCAAGGTAGGCCGTCGTATGACGTGACGGGGAGATGACGAGGTCTCAAGCCTCGTGTGACAACTTACTGCACAAGGGTGTGATCGGAGTGTTGATGGGTTTGACAAGAACGCTCTCGCGGGTGATCTGAAGAGAGGTTCGGTCAGCTGTGAGTGTGATGGCGAAGAGGGCTAGGTGGGCCAGCAGGGCTCGACTCGGGCAGGAGAAGGAGGCCAACGTACCTCCTCAAGAGACTTTGCGTCAAGGAGGATCCAGCCAAGCTCGATAACCTCGGCAGAGTCCTTGGTGACGTAGACTCCATGCTCATCGCAAGTGGTTGCGACGTGGATCACGACATAGCGATCAATGTTGAGCTGGTTACCAGCTTGGGGACCAGACATTGTGGCAGCAGGGCAGCGACGACACGACAGACGACGAGGCGTTGCACAATAAAAAAAATAATGGCGGAGACGATGCCCAGATGAAGATCAGTCGATGCTTCAGAGAGCTGTATTCTTTGCAACTGCAGACAAGAGGATGTTGCAGTGGTTACGACTCGAACAAACGACGGATGCTCGGGGGAGGGGACGGAAGTGGTTCCCGGCAAGCAAGCTTCAGGAGAGGTGCCGAGCAAAGTGAAGTGCACAGCAAAGAGAGAGAGAAAAAAAACAGACCGAAGCGGAAGATGCGGCGGCAACAAGCAGGCAAGGGGAAAAGGGAAACGAGGACGGAATTGACGGGTCCTCGTGTCGAAACGCCTTTTGTCCTTGCAGCTCGAAAAGGGGAGAGAAGGAGATGGGAGGATTTCGGTAGGGGCAAGGAGGAAGGAACCAAAAAGAGGGAAAGGTGATGGAAAGGTAGGAGGGAGGTCGACGCAGACCGCAGGAGAAGAAAATTGGTGTTGGCGTGGGACTTGGGAAAAGTGCTCCGTAGCAGAGTGAGAAAGAGCAAGAGAGAAGTACCTGGCCTGTCCCGGTGCGAGCGGCGCGGCGGGAAGTACCTTCCTTGCTCTTGCTTGGGGGGGGGGGGGGAGGGGCGGGAGGAGGAGGGCAGCGAATCGACTCCCCCCTCTTCCCCCCCAAAAAGATACCAACCACAAGCTGTCAGGTACTTATCCTACCGTTCGTCGCCCGACCTTCCACACATGATTCACATACACAACAGGTACACACACATAGGTAGACACACAAGCAAGAGCTCCCTTTCTTTTGCCAATTTCAGGCGTCTTGAGCATCAGGAATCTGGACATATGCTTGGTTCGCGCAACTGGCGCCCTGCATCGTCCCAAGCACGGCAGGGTCGACATATGCAGTACCGCACGGCAGCCGTGAAGCTCAGAGCTAAAGGTACATCATGACTTACATAACTCGCTGGGCGTGCAATTCTGATACGACGTGTGGAGGCACCCCCCTGGTAGCACAGTACGGCGACGTGGAGGTAGGTTGGTCGATTACTACACAGTGAGGTATTTGCCATCAACCGCCTTCGTAACGGCCTTGCTGCAACTCTGAGCAGCAATTGCTTGCTATACTGCTGGTGGTACATCCGTCTGTCCCGGTTGGGCGATGAGGGAGGCAACCAATCCAGCTTTGATATAGGTTGACAATAACGAACTAGCAAACGTTTGGCCCCAGGGTCTCAACTGCTCAGCTCTCTCGTCTTTGCCATCCCCCCCCCCTCCAAGGTATCCGTGCCGCCTCGATTGCAGCAAACAAAGTCAAGCCAAGCCAGCGATTGAAACGGATTGGAGAAGCCTCTAAGCCCGGCGTACTGAAATAGACCACCCGTGTTCCCTCCAGCCAGCCCATGGTACGAAAGAGTAGGACATGCTGGCCGCGGTGGCACGGTGATAGCTAGAAATTGACTTTTGAAGGGGTCCTAGGCGACCACCACATGCAACCCATACTGGAGCATCTCTACCATGCCTCGCCTAGTAGGTACCTACGTAGGCCGCTGGAGGCGGCGTCATTGCCGTGCCCAAGACTGCGGCCGTGCTCGTTGCATTTATGCCTGGCTGCCGACCCAAGGCACCTCCGTCCGTCAGACGCTAATTACCCGGATACCTTGAGAAAGCCACATCAGCGCACCAAGAGCTCTTGCCCGTTAGGTGGTGTGGTCGCCTAGCCCCAACGTGGGAAAAATGGGGTGAAAGTAAAATTCCATCCATGCTAAAGAACAGAATATGCATCCCGAGAAACCCACCCGTCATACCACCCGCCGCCCCAGATGTGACTTTCGGAACAAAACGCGCACTGCACTTTACCAACCAACTCTCGCACATGAGACAAGGCATCCAGGTGTTGCTGAGATGAAGTTTCTTAGGGGTTCTTTTTATTCTACACGTTAGAAAATAAATAGAAAGAAGAAGAAAAGGGAAAGAAAAAAAAACACTTTTCTTGGCTCCTCGTATTTTCGCGTGAGCGCATGGCCTCTCGCCTCGCTAATGAATCGTTTATCGGTCTGGTACCTATTGGCAAATGTCAAGATTTCGCACAGTGCACCATTGGCAACGACCAGAAATGATATGCCGTATAGTAGTAGTATCAAACCACCTCTCTCTCTCTCTCGTCCGGTCCTTTTCGTCTCCTCCCAGCATGAACCGGTCACTCACGTTGCTCACATCATCATGTCGTATTTAGAACAGAGCAGAGCGTACAGCAATAACAGGCGGCAGCACAACGCGTCCCGGTCGTGTGTCGATCTCGATCATTCGCCGGGGTGGTGCCGTATGCGCCTGTGGCACACACCGACCTGCCGTGCCGAGCCTACACTACCTACCTACCTGACCACCTTATTGTTCCAGTGTCCCTCCAACTCACCTGAAGCTGTGCCTACGCACACACCATCAACCTCCGCTCTCCGAAAGGGCCGTCGCGACGTGCGACCAACTGGCCATTGGACGCTCGTACTGTGAGGGGGAGCTGACGAGCCGGCGGACGACTGCCGTGGAACAGAGATGAGGCACCCTCCCACGTTTGTGTTTGTAATGACCATCACAGCTAACAGCCGTAAGGCACGCTACCTATCGCGAATGTATACTGAACTGAGCAAGTCAATTACCTCAAACGTGATGGCCCGGCTGCGTAGTAGCGCAATTGTCAAATTTTGTTGTCAATCAATAGAGTTGGGCCATCCATACCACATTAACCGTCAATATATGCCATCTCCTTGTCTCCCACGTGGAGCTGCCGAACTAACTTTCCAAGGGGGAAAATGGCTTCTCCAACTGCTCGAAGGTAGTCATGAATATCCAACAAAGGGGCTCTTTCTATTTTGCCATGTTGTCTCTCGAGGCATATCGACCATTCGCCAATGAGAGAAGAGAGCTGCCGAAGGCGCATCTCCTGCAGAAGTCACCAGTCTCCTACGCCTCTCAGTCCCAGGACCAGCGCTAGAACAGCCCCACACAGCCCGCCCTGGCTTGCTTGCCGGCGAGGCGTCATCTCGCTCCGATGGTATTATCAGTCCACACCTTCGTCTCCCCTTCCACAAGCACCCTGTCAGCTTCTGGTCCCCCAACCCGTTTTCATAGGCACCGGCGGTAACGCGGCCTCTGTACCGGCTCACTAGCACCGTATCAAAACTGCAAAGAAGGAGAGGAAATGTACCCTCAGCAAGCAGCACGCTCTGTCGCTCCCCCTTATTGTAGCTCTGTGTGTACTTCGCCGACTACCCACCAGGTTCCCAAGTTCTCGGGAAGCTGTCCCGGCCGACCTGGTCAGTTCTGCGAACGAGGAGGTCGTGGTGGGTGGCTTCTACACTAGGTACCCAGCCGGACACCCAAAACGGATAAACCTGTAATCCAGCAAGGGGTTTTGCCACATGCCCCTCGGACGCAGTCATGCTATAGGCCAATCCGCTGATTCAACGGCTCAGACCTTGAACCATCTTAGTTTAACACACCTCGTCCCAGGACCCAGGCTTCGAGAAGGTTGGAAGCTGTGTCTTAGTTTGCACCACTTCCGGCCACCTGTAGGTATCTCTTGCAGGATGGACCCCGAGGAGCTAACGAATACCGTTGCATCAACCAACATTTGCATTCATTCCTTTTCCCCTTGAGTAAAGACAGTGTACGGAGTACGGATACTGTCGCCATCATCATCGCAAAGCGAGCACAACTGGCAGCCAGAACACACCCTTTCCTCATATTGCTTCAACTTTACAGGATGGCACTCAACAGTTTTCGCGAGACACAACAGGACTGACCTTTGCACCCCTCATTTTTCTTCATTCTTTCAAATGCGCCAAGTGCAGCAACATATACAGTTAGGCCCAATTGAGACTCAGCCTTCGTCATCGGCCTCATTTCCGCTTGGGCTATCCTCAATATCCTTGCTGCCTAATTCGACAATTGATGCCGGCCGCTGCAACCTCCATATATATTCATCGTCGTCGGTACCCCTCAACCGAGATGAACCTGATTTGACTTGTATGTCGATGCAAGGTGCCTTGGATATGCCAATATGTTCAAGCCCAGGAACCAGAGGTTCGTAGACATATGCTGCTGTCGCCGGCCCGTGATCCCTGGCGGCTGACGGAAGAGCTGGGCGTCCAGCCATTTCGAGGGCTCTGTTCCCTGCCCATATGACAGCACACCGGCAGTTTTCTCGTAACAATTTATTTTCCGATGATCGGGCCAATAGTGATGTTACAATGTCGTTGACGATACTATTCTTATCCACTTGGAATTTCGATTTTCTTGAAGATGGCAGTCTATACCGTTCAAATATGTAACCGGACAACAAAGTTCCAGCATCCCAATGTTTTGGCTAGGTCTTGATAACGAATTGACCATTGGTTGTAAAACCGCCCCCTTAGCATCGTAATCATTCTGGACATTCAGCTACCATATGTCAAATCAAGTACGTTCATCAGTCTTGGCCACAGACGGGGTCTGAAGGCGCCCACGAGCAAAGCACTTTGGCACCGCCGGTTTTCAACCCCTATGGAAAGCCGTTACATGTCGTCCCCGACGGATTGTCCGGTGAAGCTGAATGATGGTGATGACCATGGGTCAAATAGGCGCTCACTTCACCGCAGATCGGACATTAAAGAAGCTTATTTCGACGAGCAGCTGGGTGCTTCAGAAGAACGTGGCTAATCTGAGGGTTGCAGCATTAGCCGATGGGATTAGTCGCGATCTCGGAACCGGAAAGCTGCATGTCTCGGACGCGCAGAAACATCCAAACTGAAATGTTTCGCTGGTGATATAGGCATGGCCTTGATTAGGCACGCAACCGCATCTGGTTACGGCGATTGGCGACGGTCGCCGCCCTTTCCTTCAGGTACGAACGACACTGGGATACATCGAGAGTTTGAGTGAGCCACACCAAAAACCCTCTCACTCATCTTTCAGCAAGCCTGAATCGAAACTTTTGGATGGACAGAGGGTCTGAAAGCACAATATGGGGCATTGAGGTACATGGTAGAAAGAGCACCGACACACATCAGGCCACGGGCCGAGAGGTTCGGCTGTTGTCGAGACTGAAACAACACGTGCCGGTTACGTCATTGAATGGGAGGCCATTCCAAGTTGCAGTGGAATTCACCCGCGCATTGGCTGCTTGAGGTAGGTACGTAAACGGAGGCGTCAGGGCGCACACGCAATCTGTTACCAGAAAGCAAGGGAACTTTTGGCCGTTCCAGGTCGAGTCGGACCTGAGCTGACGCATTTAAGCTTCTGCTCGCCTTAGCAGCAACTCTCCTCTTTGCCCTCAAACACCAACAAACTTTCGGTACCCTTTCCATTCAGTACAGTCGACAACTTTCATCCTTTGGCTCACCAAGCATCATCCTCGTAGAACGTCAACTAGAACCGAACACTTCAGACCATCAAAATGGGTGCCATCTCCGCAGTCTTTCTTATCCTCATCACTATCCTCAGTACGTCTCTCCGATGCAAGTAATAGCCGACTAGACTGGGTATATGCTAATATGGGCGTAGTCCCCCCTGTCGGCGTCTATGCTGTCGCTGGCTGCGGAATGGGTAAGTTATCGTCGATGATCATACCCCGACCTCGTACGTGTGATACATGATACTGACTAGCTACGTAGATCTCCTCGTCAATATCTGCCTGACGATCCTGGGATACCTCCCTGGCCACATCCACGCCTTCTACATCGAGTACGTCTATTACGATCGCAAGGAACAGGCACGAGAGGGGCGCATCATTACTGGTCGCGCGCCAGGCGTTTACAGCGACAACGTGCAGAGCGGTGGGCACGGTTATGGGACGATTGCTCAGGGCACGGCCTGAACAAAAAGATGAAAGAGTCTGTTGGTCGTATGGCGAAAGTACATCTGCTGCTTAATCAAGCTCGATGTGGCCCGGGTACGAGCATACGACACGGGAGATAGATCGATTTCGAGAAGAACCATGTTATAGTCGGTGTTGTAATGCCGACATACGACGGCGATCTGGTGTTTTTATGGAACGACAGGCATGGATGTACAATGATGAACAGGAATAACAATCGCAGGTGCTACGTCTGAAATCCTAACCAACTACGTGAGCGTGCCTGGCTTGCGTGCAGGACAGGCGCCGGATCGGAGCGCCAGCGCATCCGACCTTGTCCCTCGCTGCCAGCTCCTGTTACACTGTGCAGGTCATAATGCCCGATTTCACGGGCAGAGCGCAACACCTACATAGGAGACCACAGCGTCGAAGGATGCAGTCGGAGCCGAAAAGAGCTGGTTGCATCTCGGCCCTCGAATGAGCGAGGGAGGGTGGACAACCGCCTCGACAGGGCTAGGCGGTCGGTTCCATGCGCGCGCGCGGTGATCATTGATTCACTCCGACCCTCTAAGATAGGCTGGAAGACTGCCGTTATCGGATCCACAACGGGCGGGAGGAGATGATGGGACAACGGCCACGCCTTCGGTCGTCGTCACTCATGTCAACCACTTTTTTGAAACAATCGTGGATAATCATATATCTGACAATTGTCAACCTGCTGTCAAAGTCCGAGGAATTGCGCCATCTCCACTGCTAGCAGGCTCCACACCGTTCAACGATTAATTGGAATTTTGCCCATGTGAAGGCGACTTTCATCATGGTGGTTAAAAGCCGGCGACCGCAGCCACTGAGGTGTTAGTGACTGGTCACTTTTGGCTATGGCCCGGGCGCATACAGCCAGATTGTAGACACGAAGAACAGCCCAGTGGGTGGGCGAGTTCGCCGAGTTCATGAGGGGAACGGGAAGGAGAGCGAACGGCGGGGACAGTGCGGTCATCTCACAGCAACGTTCAGTCGACACGGTAGGGCCAGCTGTCGTTGGACGAGAGCCAATGGCAGTGACAGGGGGGTTGGCGTTGGACCACCCTTTGAACGGCAGCCACGACACTCGTGCAGCACGCACCTGCTTGTTCGCTGGTGCCGCGTTGCTCTAGCCTGCAATAGGTAGTTGACAGTCCAGCTGCTAGTGCCTCACTACCTCTGCTTCTGCCTCTTAGCCCAGTCTAATCTGCATGTAGCCTGCCTCCTGCCTGTTGCCGCCTTCCCCCCGCCTATTGCTACAACCTGATGCGATGCAACTTCACCCCAGACATTGCCCGACTTGCCTTATTTTTCCCCCCTCCTCCTTTCCTTTCCTTATCAAAGTTTCCTTCCTACCTACCAAGACAAATCTGCAATTGCTGCGGTGAATCAGGACAAGGCCTTTTCCTACGCATCTCGAGGCGATCCGGATTGCTTCTTCTTAAAGAGGTCCACAACCATCACTCACACCTTACACTCGGTCGCCCACTCTTCCTGTGTGTCTCAACCTCCCTAATCTCCACCTCTGTCTGTCTCCTAGACCACCCATCGAGGAGGTGGAAGCTCATCCTATCCAGAACGGACGGGACGCGCTCTTGCTGAAAACCCTACCTCTGCATATCCTCCTTCGCCCACGAACCACATCCCGGTCTTGAACAGCACTCAGCATACAGTCCCGTTCGGCACGCGAGAAGCGACACAATAGAACCAACCATGTCTCCGCGCTCGCTGATCTGACTTTCCCTCAGCTCCATCCTGCCGCACGACGCATCAACGCCGGCCTGCCGCTCTTAACTGGTACCTTGGCCTAGCAGCTCATGCTGTCCTCACTGCATATATATCTATATATATAACCCATTCCACGAGCAACCATCTCCATTGAACATGGATTCAGGGAAGGTCCCTTCTCAGGACCAGTCCGGTTCATTTCAGTCCCATCATCCAACCCTGACTAGTCGCGCTGGAGGCGCTGCTGGTGGTACCCATTCTCCTTTACCACTCGCGTCTAAAAGAATGACGCGAGATTCATTGCCATTTTCATTCCCTCCTCTCTTCCAGCCTGATACATCCTCAACATCACTTGTCCCTTCGACAGCCGAGGGAAAGCCCATACCTTTCGACGGCAGCACTGCGGCACATCGTACATCTGCTCTCCGGGAGCTCAACAGCAACTATCCTTCCCGTCACCGTTACGCCAAGTCGACTGGGGCCCAGAGCAGCACATACTCTCAGCCCGTCATTGTGAGGACGTACTCCGGGTCTCACAGTCGCCCCACGAGTACCAACCGCGGCAACGGTTCCAACGGAGGCGGTCTCGGCTCTCGGGCAGCCTTTTCTGTTGTGAGCAGCCCTGCGGCATCTGTACGGCGCATCATAGCTCTTAGGACTCCATTCAGTGGGAGCAAGCCGTCTCAGCATGGCGGCCTAAGCATAGCGAGAGGCATGGCGAAAAAGCGGCTGGAGGGCCAGGGTGCCCTGACCAAGCTTCCACCCGTCGAAGCATACAGCTTCAAGAGCATGATGGCCAACATCGAGTCGCAGGAGGGGGAGAACAACATCAACGCTGACCTCGACCGTATTGCTGAGATATGTGCTCGGTCACGGTACTCGCTAAGCAACCAGTATGAGGTTCACGTTGCTCCTCACGGGTCCGGTTCATCTTTTGCAGGCCGAGCCTCATCGTCTAGACGCCAACGCCAGAATGCCGGCCCTACGTTAGAGGCCGTTGTGTCGGACGACGAGCGCAGGCATAAGAGGCGCAGCGGTGGTAGGAGAAGAAGTATAGCGATGGGTACACTTGAAACCATCATGTCTTCGAGCCGATCTTCCGAGGAAGACAAGTCGAAGAAGAAGTCGGCCGCAGAGATCACGGCCGAGGTACGGGGCAGGACCGCAAGGAAGTCTTCAGGTAGCACATCGCCGACTTCATCGGGCAGTGAAGCCGAGGGGCCGTCAAGCAAAGATCCGAAGGGCCAGCCTCCGCCGCTTGTGCGGCAGAAGTCATCCTCATTCGCCACGGCCATGCTAGAGAGCACACGCCAGGGCTTTGCCGCCAGTATTGCCTCACCGCGGAACTCAGCAACAGGCCTGGTCAGCGAGCCAGCTCTGCCGAAGACCTCGACGAGCCATCTCGAAGTCCGAACAGATGCTGAGGAGAACGTGGCCCATCGCCGTGCAGCCAAGGGCTCGGACGAAAGGCCCCGGGCTGACGGTCATGAACCCCAGCACCACGAGACCTTGACCCAGCCCGATCAGACGAAGCCACCGGCGGGACTCCTGGCTGGTCTGACCGGCTGGGTGCCGTGGAGACTGCCGCCGATTGTGGGACTTGGGTCAGCGTCTGCTCAAGGCGGCGTTTCGAGGAGCCATGCTGAGGGTAGCTTGCGGGAACTGCTTAAGACGGCCGGTTTCAAAAGTAAAGGAAAGGCCATCGAGGGCCAGTCTTGAGCCTGTGAGGTGACAATCAAACTTCACAAGATTGGGGATAAGACGCCTTCGTCGTGGATGGCACACGCAACTTGGTAATACCATTTGGCCTGAACTGCCGAGGCTCGGAAAAGGACAGTACCAAAAATAAAGGTTCCATTTTTGATACCCTATACACAAAGCGGGAAGGCTATACACAAAACGACCAGGAGGCGCAAGATCGAAAACGGGAAATTCGTATCACCGCCTGTAAGCAGTACAAACTCACGAGCTAACGAATAATCTGTTTCACGGCCATTTATGATACATACTGAATGAGAGGGCATGCCCCAGGATGGGCAACGGGATGGACTAGAAACCGGTTGGTATTTTCAGACTAAAACTTTTTCATAATATATGGCGTTATTCAATTATTGGGCGGTCCGCTAGTAGGTTCATGGTATTTGTCGCACATGTCCTAGATGAGCTCGACCATCTGGTAGCCAGCTCCAGTTGGCGGCCTCCGCGTCTTTGAACCAGGTGGAGATATCACGCAGCACGACGAGGAAGTTCTGCCGTCCTCTTAAAGAGCCCCTGTGTCACCGCCTGGGAGAGAGGACACCCCCCCTTCCCAACCTTTCGGTTTCGACGACGCTCGACGCACCACGTCGTTGCATGAACCACCAGCCTGGTATCCTTTGGCGAGTTTCGAGGACGTGAGGCTGTTTTGCCTGATCCTCTTTCTTGCGGCATGAAATTTGTCTTCTGATTTCTGAACTTTCATAGACGTTGAAAAAGGCAATTCCCAATATCAACCCGATCGAAAGAGGATTCTGAACCTCCTCCCCCCCCCGGCAACGATTATCACAATTCACGGCGGACGAATAATAAAGAAGGCATCGAAGCAAATCGACCAAGTCGCGTCACCGTCATTTGTTGGTGTATTTCCCCACAAACCCCATAGTCTGAGTCTATACTGGGTTGTCATCCACAGCAAGTGGGATGCAACAATGATACAGCTATTCCTGCAACCCCCCCCCCCCCCCTCCTCGAAGACTGGTTTTTTTCCCCAAGGCAACTCACACACCAGTTGCCTCCGACGCCTCTTCCTTTAAAGATCGTTTCTTTTTCTCTCCGCTCCCTCTCGTTTATTTGCGAATGTTCAATGTCTTCAAAATATATCGAGCTCGCAATCCCTGAGCTCGAAAGTAAAAAGAGACGCCTCGGTTCTCCTCCGGCCCCTAAACCCTTCAAGATTCCCCAACGCCGTGCCAACGCAAACAATGCAAGTGTATAGAAGAATCGATGCATGTCCCGGTTCGCCCATTGCAGCAGCCCCATTGCAGAACCACGTCAAATATCAGATCCCCCGAGACCAGTCAGCGCCCACTAGGCCTTCGGACGCTCCGCGGAAACCGTCGGCTTTCCCTCGACGTGGATTCTCTTGGCGTCACCGCGATCATCGTGGGCTTCGGGTTCCCTCTTGCGGTCTCTGGACCTGCTATCTTTGGCTGAAGCGGCTGCGCGCCGCGCTTCTTTCTCCTTGCGCTCGTTCTCGCGTCGTAGCGCCTTGGACTCGAACTCGTGCCAGTCGCCATCCAAGTCGGCAAGCCTGTGCAAAAAATTAGCCAACATTCTCATAAAAGGGTTTTGGAAGAGACAACTCACTCTACAGCCTGTCGCGGGGGAGGGTCCTCGGTGGTGAAGTAGTCATCCGCCAGAACCTCTGCAGCCGATGGCCTCTTTGTGGGGTCATAGCGGAACATGGCGGCCAAGAGCCTATAAGCTGCAGCTGGGATCTTGTCCTGGTATTTGGAGGCGAAGGTGCTTGCACGTCGGTACCCAGGACGCAACAGCTCGAACCACGGCATGTCGACGAGCCCCGGCCATTCCGCCTTGTTCGGGGTGCCCATCACCGCATAAATCTTATCCAGTTGGTTGATCTCGCTACCATCACCCGGAAAGATGGCATGGCGGGTGAATATCTCAACCATGACGCATGCAGCACTCCAGACATCGCAAGCAGGTCCGTACTGGGTCTCACCAAGTAGCAGCTCCGGCGAACGATACCAAATCGTGATGACTCGGTTGGTGTAGTCCAGCTGATGCCTCTTGGCATAGAAGCGCGCCAGGCCAAAATCTGCCAACTTGAGAATACCATCGCTACTGACCAGGATGTTAGCGGCTTTGATGTCTCGGTGGAGAACGCCCCGCTTATGCAGGTAGTCGAGGCCGTCGAAGAGCTGCATTGCCATGTGTTTTCTCTGGGCCGCATCCAAGGTGAATGACGGGTGGTTCAGAATGCCCGTCAGGTCGTGAGACAAGTATTCGAAAACCATGAAGCAGTCGTTCCTCTCGACCATGACCTCTTGGAGCTGGACGATGTTGGTATGTCGAAGCGACTGGAGCAACTTGATCTCTCGAACAGCCGTAACGGGAAATCCATCCCTCTCTCCTTCCATGCGGATGCGCTTCAAAGCTACTAAGCCCTTCGTATAAACGTGCAAGGCCTTAAAGACCTTGCCATACGTGCCAGAGCCTACAACCGACTCATTTCCAGGTTTGCGAAAATATACCGAGTCGGACTTGATCAGGTCGGCGGGCAGCTTGGGTCCTGGTTTTAAGCGCTTCATGATCTTCTTGATCTTTCGTGTTCTGGGAGCAGGCGGCTGCCGCGGGCCTGGAGGGGGTTGGCGCGGCTCCTGGCGAGCTCTGGCGGAAGCGGGCTCGGTGGGAGCACCCCGAGGAATGTCTCTGTCAGCTTCTCTATCCCTCTCTCGAGCTTTGACCCTTGCTCTCTCTCGCTCCCGATCACGATCGCGGTCGCGATCACGTTCACGGTCCCTCTCTCGCTCCCGTTCCCGTTCCCGTTCCCGTTCCCGTTCCCGATCGCGATCACGGTCACGATCTCCATCCTTGGAGTCACGCTGTTGGGAAGCGTCACGCTTCGCAGGGACGGCGTTAAACTTTTGTGAGATCTCAGGCTTAGGCGCCGTCGGAGTGGGCTTTGCAGATGCCTTAAACGCAAAGCTGAACTTCGAAGACGACGATGTAGACTGAGCAGCCGGACCGGACGGAGGAATCCTGTTTGAATGGGGAGCATTGCTCTCACTGGCCTTATCGGAGGGTGTTGTGTCCTCAACTTGTAGGTCTTTGGACGGGCGAAAAGGGTTCTCGCCCACGTCTACATTATCGCCAACATCTGATTTGTTGCTCTGAGCGGGGGTGGTCGATTGCTGAGACTTCACATCCTCCGGGTGTCGCGAGCCGGCATTGGAAGTGTTGGAAGTCCACTGGGCAGCACTTTTGAAGCTGTTGCCTCTGTAGCCACCTCGGCCTTGGCCGAACTGGTTTCCTCGGAATGCAGAGCCACCACGGTAGTTGCCGCGAAAGCTCCCTTGAGAATATTGTTGCATTGGGCCAGTGGGGGCGGATGGTGGTGGTGAGTATGAGGCGTTTGGCGTGTAGGCACCTGACGGACCCGTCGGAGGACCGTAATTAGGTTGTGGATACTGAGGGGGGTATTGGCTTGATGATGGTTAGCAAGTGCGTGATGATGAAATGATGGAGCGATGAGCGACATACTGTGTTGGGGAGAATTGCTGGGAACCCCAATTTCCCCGACCAGCACCGTACGGCGACTGGTTCGGGGACGCGTTGTATGAGTTTGGAGTCGGTTGCGGGGATTGAGAGAATTGTCGAGGGTCACTATACTGCTGGCTGTGAGGAAGTCCAGGTGGTATCTGAGAGGCAAAGCTGCCTCGATGATTTCCTCTGCCACTCATACCGACCTCTACGCTATTGGCGCCGGATGAAGGTTGTGACTTTGAAGGGACTCGGGTTTCGTCGTCTTGTGGAACCCGTTTCCCCGATCCCCTACTGAGGGACCGGGAAGAGGCACGGGATCTAGGCGGTTTTTGACGCGGCCGGTCTCTGGAGCTGCGACGTGGTGATGCTAGACGACGATCACCTCGGACGGATGCTGAGGATTTTCTAACGGGGGATCTCTGTCGATGAGGAAGTGGAGATCGACCTCGCCTTCGACCAGGGGATGGCTCGCGACGGTGAGTAGGGGAATAATCACGGCGGTCTCGTCTCCTGTCTCTATCAGGTGAGCGAGACCTGCTTCGGTGACTTCGACGAGCCCTCTCCTTGGGTTTCGAGCGGTATTCGCGGCGATCGGGGGTGAGTGTTCTCCGGGGCGGGTGAGGGGAACCTCGAGAACTTCGTCCCGTGTCTCCAAGGGGTGCTGGATCTTTATGGTCACGACGCGGGCTGGCGTCCCGTCTATCCTTCTTCCCGTCGGCGCCACCCCTGTCGCGACTTCGGCTTCTCACTTGTTTCGAGGACGGTGATGTAGGACCGTCGCCTCGAGTCGGTCCTCTACTGTGGTCTCGCTGGTGCTTAGCTCGAGATTCGTGCCTCGAGTCGCCAGCGCCCCTGCCACGAGATCGATCTCGAGAATCTTCCCTGTACTTTTCGCGACGGACAGGCGATGGTGATGCTCGACGGGTTCGGTCTCTGCTACGGTCGCGTGGTCTGTGGTGGGTTCGACCAGAAGGCTGTGACTTATCGGGGAGAGGGTCGCGCGGTTTGCTATCTAGCAGTCTATCGGCTTCCCGAGGTCGGCGGTGGGGAGGCGACGGAGATCTGCGTGAGCGTGTCACTTCTCGACCAGCTCTGCCTCGGTCTCTGCGCTCATCGCCTGGTCTGCGGTCGTCTCTCATGGCGACATGTCGAGGGCGTTTGTAATGGTAGGACTCCATCGCTACAGCCGATCCGATTTGAGTTTTTAGGTGCAAGCACGTTGCCAGCCGAGGTTTTGCCGATAACGCGACGACTCAGACTAGGTGGTAAGCGTGATATGCAGTTGTCGAGGCGTCGAAAGTGGTGTCGGGCAACCCAGGCAAAACCAGTCCGCGACAACGAAAAAATAAAACAAAAATGTATCCAGGGAAGTTGTCAGCGCAAGGCTCGCTCTTGAGGGTAGAGCAGGCCAAAGAACGAACAGTTCCGTTGGGTTGTCGTGAGTTTTCGAGGAATCAGCGGTAGGCGTGTTGTACATAGTGGCCGGTGCGGCACGCCAAACCACCAAAACCGTCGGTTCAGCTAGGCCGTCAGGTTGAGGCTCCCCTTCCTCCCGGCAAAGTGGTGCACTTGCAGAACCATACCAACATGTCGTCCTGTGCCTCTTTCCCAGAGGTCGGCTGTCCTCTGCTGTAGCCGTGCCTCGGACAATCTGAAGTCAGATCCTTTCCAAGCCAGGAGTCGCAGCATTAGGCTGCAACAGCCTGGCAAACTATCTGTCCTTCTCTCTGCCATTGCTCATGCAGCGGGGCATAAGACCAGTGCAACAAGGTCACTATGTACGATTTACGTGCCGGCACCCGCCGATTCCATCTCGATGTCGACCAAAACCACGCTTGACGCACCATGTTGAACAAAAAACCCAAGTCTTGGATTGGGCATCTGGGCTCATGCTGTACAGTATATGCCCAAAAATACAGACCGGTTGAAATGTTCAACATCAGCAGTACACCCAAACCTCAATGGCGGTACCGAGTGAAAGGTCGAGGCCTCAGTAACAAGCCACGGCCCACGCCCGGAAACGGAGATGCCGCATGAAAATGGTCATGCTGATGGTTTTGTCCATGTATCTCGGGTGGCTTCTTCATCACAGCGAGCGCACTTGCTCGACAAGGAGCACCGTGGCCAATCAGGATGTCGGCGTAGATACCCCGTGGAAGCCTTTCTCCGGGAGCTCTTTGAGCAGAGCAGGCAAAAAACCCAGCACCATAAGTATCGGTAAGGCTCGATTCAACATGTTCTGCCGGTATGGTTTTCCCAATCATCCCTTGGTTTGATTGTGTAGTCGAAAAGCATCTGAAATGGCTAAGATGTAGCCTGTCGTCGATGACTCAACACCGGTATCGTTTCGAATGGGCGTTTGCTATGGGCGGCAGCGGGGACCTCCATCATCGTTGGCAACGTGGCTTCGCGCAGGGAGCAGGAGGGCGGCAGCAATGCAGAAAAAGCTCGCCATCTTCAAAGATAGCGGGAAAACGCTCCATCCATCCTGACCATCTGCCGCAGCGAGAGAACGCCCTTTGCGAGCACCAGACCCCGCTGCATCCGCACATGAAATCCTAGAGCAACCCGGTGGTGCGTATCCCCTCCTTTGCCCCAACGGCCGCCGAGAATGGATTCAAATCATTTTTCGCATGTTACTGTGACCCGATTTGCACGGTCGCGCGCCGTTACAATATTGTTGAGGTCGGTTAGTTGTTGGTGATTCATGTTGCATGTGGTTGATAGACCGTCGTGGGTCGAAAGGGAAAACCTTGACCGAAAAGAGCGCGTGTGATCACGTGACGGCTGATCTTCGGCTTTGACAGACATCGGTTTGGCCTGTCGTCATGGTGCGCTGAAGCTGCACCACGCAGTGAACTAAGGACTGATCTGACGAGACTCGGCCCCCAGAAGTTGTCATTGCGTGGCATATAGTTTGTAGGATCACAGTGTTTCGCTATTTGGCCAAGTATTATCTATCTCATCCGCCAATCAGATTGAGGGTATCATAAAGTTCACCTCCGACCTAAGGCTGCTTGCTAGCCGCGGCGCGTCTTCCATACACAGTCAACAACGAAAAGGCATAGCCGGAGTGTCTGCAGGCGAGGCCTCCATCTTGCCTTTTTCAACCCTTTCCCCGGGTAAAATTCTAGAATTTGATAGGATGGTCGACTAACAGGGCAGCCTAGACCGACCCGGAAGGTTTTCTGTCCTAGGTTGGGCCGCAAGATTTGGCTTGAAATTCCAGTCGCCTGGTCATTTCCTGACTGCGGCTCAACGGTGGCCACGGAATGTGGCCCGGGTGGGTTCCGGGAGACGGGGCCATCGAATAATCATGGGAACTATGGTAGTTGAAGCCAAGGAGCGTTGCCAATGACAACCAGGAACGCCGAAGTAACCACTGTGTGTCTTCAGTAGTCAATCAGCTCTCTTGCTTCACGGGGAGGACAAATTGGGGAAGTGATGCGGTCTCGCCCAGGTAGAGGGTAAGTGAAGCTCTGTTTTGACTTTTCGTTGTCCCACCAACCTTGGTCAATATTCTGTCGACATATAAAAGACTTTGAGTCGTACAACATCGCTTGGTCCAATGAGACAACAACAAAAAGTAACGATGCCCAAAGATGGGGTCAACGAGGGATTGCCTGTGAGTAAGACAGGTCAATTGGCATGCATGCATGCCCTTAAGCGGTACATCTGGCTTCCCGCTTGCGCGCTCAGGGCAACAATGTAGTAAGGGACACGATGACCAGGAGGCCAAAAGGCTTTCATCCTTTAAGTGACGTGACACGCTTGGTGGAGACCTGACAGGCTAGGTGGGTAGGGCCTGCAGCAGACCGTTCGTTGGGTGAGGGTTTGTAAGCTTCAGGCTCAAAATTTCGGAAAACACCATGTGAGAAATCGGACCGACAGGCTGACCCCAGAAACCGAGACTGGGGAAGCTATGCAGAGCGACAAGAGTGGAGGGGGATGCGGAGACAGAGTCCATCGGGGTCGGGGTCGGTTTTTCTGTTGTTGTTGCTTCCGAACACCTAACCAAACCTAGGTCCAAGGATGTTCGTTCTGCTGACCTCGACTCATGCTCTCAGAAACTTGTTTGACATCAATGTCAAACTCACTGGGCGTGGTGGTACTGGCCCCAATCCGGTAAATAAATGGGTTGGAATTTCACTGACTGGTGTCCAGACAACAGGTGTCTGGAAAGGTCAGCATGCTCAGCGATGAACAGATCGTCGGCTGACGGGTGCACCCGGAAGCATTCGTAGACAACTTTTTGATGGCGAGCTTGCGAAAGCCTCGCTATGGCGGTCGCTGTCGTCGAATGCATCTGTCTCGGAGGGCAATGCATGTATGAAAGTAGAAATCCCACGGGAAAGTATGACATATTTCCAAGGCGGAGGATTGTTCACTCCAATACCTAGGTATTTGAGACATGCCAAACCAAGACGGCGTAGATTAATTTTCAAAGCCCAGGGAGCGTTATAGAAAGAACCGCCTAGAAAGCGGCGTCGGAATACGCTCTCGAGTCAATCCGAAGTAGAAAAGGGACGTCTGCAACTCAGACGAATTGCCTGCACTGATTGGGTGCTCCGGTGACAAGCGTTCCTCCTTTTCACTCTCCCCCCCCCGTCACTGCGAGGATAGGCGTCAAACGTGGCAGAATCTGAGAGTCTGGGGAGTGTCAACCCCGCAAACATTGTCGTCATTCTGACTAAGTGGGCTTGGAGAAAGCTCCCTAGAGGGCCCCGCTTCTATCAAAATTGCACAAGGCCTGGCGCTCCTTGGCCACCATTCTTGAGGTGCCTGGGAAAGTATCCCTCCCCCCCGGGGCATGTACGGCAAAGGTACCTATCCACCTAGCTACCCACCTCGGTTTGCTCTCGATTTTCGATCAAGGTCGCAATTCCGATACAGGAGGCAGAAACTGATACTTACCCCTCGGGCTTCTGCATAATGCTGCTTCTAGACACTACAGGGTTTGATCGAGACTGGGATGGAATTGTCTAGACCTCTTGTAGTAGCAACGGAACAATGCGCGTTCAAACTCGGGTTTCTTAGGATGCAGGAGAAGTAGCATTCGGAAAGGAAAGGCAGACAAGCGGCGAGTCCGTACGAGAAAGACCAAGCAGGGATGGTGGGCAAGAAAGAAAGAGAGAGAGAGAAAAAAATCAATTCGCAAAAACAGCGCGGAAATCGAGAATGCCCCCCAGGGTGAAATACCTAGGTAGCCTAGTGTATGGGAAAAGAATTTGTTGAGACTTCTCGCGGTCTGGACTTGCACCATCATCCTGGTATTGCACGACCGAAAACGCCCCAAACCGCACAGTGGATTCCCCGCTAGCGGTAGCTTCGGACACGTCCAGGGGCCCTGTGATATCCGCTGAGCTCCTCACCCGCACTTTCTCCAGTGTGAGCTTTACGAGGAGAGAGGTACATAGGTAGGTACCTTACCCGGCCGCCCACTTCTCTCCGTCTCTCTTTTGAGCGATTGAGTGTGGTAGCGTCAGAGGTACCTGAGCTCAAGGTACGGAAAAGTAGGTATGCACGTATGGTAGCTTTCCTGCTAGCGCGAACAGGAATTCTGGGCGGGACGGGGAGAGAGGCTGGATTTCAGACCTTTGCCCGCGCGGTCTCGCCGCTCGCCTCCCAGACTGACTGGTGGTCTGTTACCAGACCTGTGTAGCTAAAACCTACCTTCCCCGCAAACAACTTTCTCCTCGTTCGAGAGCTCTCTTCTCCTGTCTTCCCTTTTTGTTGTCGTCGTTCCCGTCTGTCTTGACCAAGACATCCCACGCTTCTATTGTTTTTAAATCAAAGCCTTGTCTATCCACAAGCCATCTCGAGGGCATCTCCAAGCTGCCACGTCCCTCACTCATATTTCCATCCGCGTCACCTTGGTTACCGGTGAGTGCCTGCCCACCTGTTGCACACCTGCGTCATCCCAGCTCCAATTGAGTCTCTGCTTGCTTCCCCGGCGCACGCTTCCTGACTTCCTTTTCTACCCTCAATTCGCCGCCCCGATAGATAGCTCCACTCGCGCTGCCCGTCTTCCTCAGCAACTGACATCGCCGCGATACAGCATCTTCAGACTCCCATTTTGCACCATGTCCGACTTCCCACAGGGCCAGCGGGACAACGCCGACCGTCCTGCCCGCGATGTGAAGAATCACTTGCTGTTCGAGATCGCAACCGAGGTTGCCCATCGAGGTAACTACGTCCCCTGCCACCTCCCCCGCCCCCTGGTTGTCATCTCCGCAGTGGGCTGACCCATTCTGTGCAGTCGGCGGTATCTACTCAGTCCTCAAGTCCAAAGCGCCTGTGACGACGGCCGAATATGGTGACCGCTACACCCTCATCGGCCCCCTGAACCACAATTCGGTAAGATTGGGACTACTTGGTGCGGCCTTGGCGGTTTACTAACCATACACAGGCCGCAGTCGAGGTTGAGGAGTTGGAGCCCACGAACCCCGAGCTTGCTGCCACGATTCAGTCGATGAGAGACCGTGGCATTGGTATCCTCTACGGCCGATGGCTCATCGACGGTGCCCCGCGAGTCTTGCTTTTCGACACCAAGACAGCCTACCACTACATGGATGAATGGAAGGCGGATCTGTGGAACGTCGCTAGCATTCCCTCGCCGCCCAACGACGACGAGACGAATGAGGCCGTCATTTTTGGATACGTCGTCGCGTGGTTCTTGGGAGAAGTAAGAAGAAGAACAATGAGACCGGCATTGGCCACCAAGCTGACATTTTGCAGTTTGTCTGTCACGAGAAGAAGAGGGCCGTCATTGCGCATTTCCACGAATGGCTTGCCGGCGTCGCTCTTCCCCTCACCAAAAAGCGTCGTATCGATGTGACGACCATCTTCACCACTCATGCAACCCTGTTGGGAAGATACCTCTGCGCAGGTTCTGTCGACTTCTACAATAACCTGCAGTGGTTCGATGTTGATGCCGAGGCCGGAAAGCGTGGCATCTACCACCGCTACTGCATCGAGCGCGCTGCCGCCCACTCTTGCGACGTCTTCACGACTGTTTCACACATCACCGCCTACGAGAGCGAACATCTGCTCAAGCGCAAGCCAGACGGTGTGCTCCCCAACGGGCTGAACGTCACCAAGTTTTCTGCCATGCACGAGTTCCAGAACCTGCACCAGCAGGCCAAGGAAAAGATACACGATTTCGTCCGCGGGCACTTCTACGGCCACTACGACTTTGACCCCGAGAACACTCTCTACTTCTTCACTGCCGGCCGCTATGAGTTCAGGAATAAGGGTGTCGACATGTTTATCGAGTCTCTGGCCCGATTGAACCATCGCCTCAAGTCTGCCGGCAGCAAGATCACCGTCGTCGCCTTCGTCATCATGCCGGCCCAGACCACGTCGCTGACAGTCGAGGCTCTCAAGGGCCAGGCCGTCATCAAGTCGCTACGGGACACTGTCGACGTCATCGAGAAGGGCATCGGACGTCGCATCTTTGAGCGCTCGCTCAAGTGGCACGATGGCGACCCGATGCCCGATGACAAGGAGCTCATCAGCGCCCAGGATCGCGTCCTCATCCGGAGACGGCTGTTCGCGATGAAGCGCCACGGCCTCCCCCCCATTGTCACCCACAACATGCTCAACGATAGCGAGGACCCTGTCCTCAACCAAATCAGGCGCGTCCAGCTCTTCAACCACCCCTCGGACCGCGTCAAGATCGTCTTCCACCCAGAGTTCCTGAACTCGGCCAACCCTGTCTTGCCTCTGGACTACGACGAGTTCGTGCGTGGTACGCATATGGGCATCTTCGCGTCGTATTACGAGCCATGGGGCTACACCCCTGCCGAGTGCACCGTCATGGGCGTCCCTAGCATTACAACCAACTTGTCCGGCTTCGGGTGTTACATGGAGGAGCTGATTGAGAATTCGAGCGACTACGGTATCTACATTGTCGACCGCAGGACCAAAGGGGTCGACGACTCGGTCAACCAGCTTACGACGCACATGTTTGACTTTTGCCAAAAGAGCCGCCGTCAACGCATCAACCAGCGCAACCGCACTGAGCGCCTCAGCGACCTGTTGGACTGGAAAAGGATGGGAATGGAGTACGTCAAGGCTCGCCAGCTGGCGCTAAGACGGGCCTACCCGGGCTCCTTCAGCGGCGAGGAGGAGGAGGAGGACTTCATCCCCGGCGTGGAGCAGAAGATCTCGCGACCCTTCTCGGTGCCCGGATCTCCGCGCGACCGCACTGGCATGATGACCCCCGGCGACTTTGCCAGCTTGCAAGAAGGGAGGGAGGGGCTGAACACGGAGGACTACGTCGCTTGGAAGTTGCCGTGAGTCGAAGAGGTCATTTTTTTGCGGTGTGACAAAAGCTAACGCGCGTCTGCAGTGAGGAGGAAGACCCCGATGAATACCCCTTCCCGCTTACCCTCCGCGCTAAGCGCCCCTCGGGCCCAGCGAGCCCTCTGGACGGAGTTCAGCTGAACGGCAACTAAGAGCGGTGGCCTACCGCCCGGAGCACACGATGGACAAACTGTTGTGGGCCAAGTGTGAATTCCAAGACAAGCGACAGCAGATGGTGGAACATGTACAAAATGCTATCGGATACTCGCTGGCTATTGCTCCCGGACTACCAGGTTGTCTTCGGTCATGGACCAGTCGCGATTCACAATTTTATATAGGGATATGGATGGATGTAATGGATTATGGAGAGATTGAGCAGGGCACCCAACGACGAGGGTGGGACTGCATGGGTGAACATGGACATGTACGAGCAGAGTACCTAGCATACTTGAATGAGCATTAGATTGGTTCCCGTCCATTCCTCTGTCAAAAGGTTTTATATGGTGCATCAGTCTTGGGACATGGAAAATGTGATGCTATTTTGGTACGACAGGCGGCAGGGGAGGGGGGGGGGACAGGTTGTTTCGTTTCGAAAAAGCAGTTGATTGGCTTGGCCGGCGAGGGTGAAAGTGATGATGTGTGAATCGACGCGTGTTTGTTGCTCGTCTGAAGATCAGGGGGGGTGGGGGCCCTCCTGGGATGACGGCAGCGAGGGCGAATCGGGAGCGGTATAGGGCCCTTCCCCCACACTGACGGTCATCCCATTCAGGGGTCCCTTGGATACGTGGACGGATGGGCGCGTCGAGGTGGGGAGCACGCTAAATGGAGAGGGACATTGGGACGTACGGTATTAAGGAGCCACTAAAACCCCCAGCGCGATCCAACTGCCCAGTACCTGGTGGCCCTCCGTGTCTTTCTTTGTCTGTGTGGCCTCCCGTTGTGTCCTCTTTGTTGGGCAAAGGCTCACTAGGTAGGCATCGGGGACACCAATAAAGGAAGGGGGGGGAATGAATAACATAGCTCACCCGGCCGGCTGTTGTCGATTTGTCTTGTTGAGACTTTCATCTGAAGGTTAGGTA
Source organism: Colletotrichum graminicola M1.001 (assembly GCF_000149035.1). NCBI lineage: Eukaryota > Fungi > Ascomycota > Sordariomycetes > Glomerellales > Glomerellaceae > Colletotrichum > Colletotrichum graminicola. Next base: position 495,222 of record NW_007361020.1, on the reverse strand, counting down.
AATTAAGAATTTACGTCGTCCTAGGGGGAATGCTAATAGGTATCTATCTGTACGGTGGACGGATACCTACCCACCTACACTGCCTTGCCAGGCCATCCCAGACAACAACCCGTTGACACCTCGTCCCAAAGTAGAAAGGGTTACTACCTACACTACATATGTCACCCTATCCGTTGGTTTTACTACCTACTAGTAGGTAGGTACCTTGGGTAGGTAGACTACGATCACCCCGGACCCCTCGTTCAGCTCGGCGCAAAAAAACACAGAACAGCGAGCGTGACAGGCGGACCACTGCCAGCAAAAGCAAAAACCACTTCGCCCTCACGCTGTCAAACTTTGGTTGGCCGTGGCGTTGGACCTGCAGAAGCCTCCCTCCCCCATCCAGACGACGGTGCCGACCGGCCAATGCTACTTCACTGCACCGGGACCCGTTGATTTAACATACCATCCCCCCCCCTCCCCTGATATCACATCACACCCTTGGCAAGTCGTTTGCCCTCCTTCCCCCCTCCTCCTCTCCGTCTTCCCCCCCCCCCCCCCCCCAACGGACATGAAGCTCGCCGTTCGGCCTCTACAGAAAATGGGTTTTTTTCGCAGAGATAAGGACAAGAAGAAGCAGCAGCAGCAGCATCAGCTGGGCCATCAGCAGCAAAAATCTCACGACTTCACCGATCATCAATTGTCCAAGTACTCGTCCCAGGTCCAGCAGAACTACCGCAACGTCGTCTCGCCTCCCGGCACCCACATCCCTACCCGAGCCTCGGCCGCCCTTTTGCAGAGTCTGCCAAAGAACATTCTCCCTCGCATCTTTTCCTTCGTCTGCCCCCACACACAAGATGAGACGTACGAGACGTGCGAGACGAGCGCCATATTCGACGCTTGCATGCTATGCGACCTGAGAGATCTGGCCCACTGCGCGCGCGTTTGCTGGGAATGGAACAAGGTGGCAAACGCCCTACTGTACGCCACCTCTCATCCCCCCTTCCCCCTATGTTGGATTGCCCTGACTTTGCTCTGCTCTAGGTACCACAGCATCCGCATCGACGCCGTCCACTACTGCCCTCGCGAGATCTACCTGTCGGAGCAGCGCAAGCGCAAGACCTTTTTCAAGCGTAACGCCGACCCTGAAGACACCCCCACCGCTCGCCTGAAGTTGCTGTGTAGGACCTTGCGCGAAGACCCCACGCGCTTCGGTGCCCGGGTTCGCTACCTGAAAGTGCCCTACATGCTCCGTGAAGCCGCCACAGCCGATCTCGCCCGTATCATTCACGTGCTACCGAATCTTGTCTACGTCGACCTGCCCGAAGGTCTCTTCGCCGACGAACACGGATATGCCACGCTGAGGCTCGAGGTCGAGGCTAGATGCCGAGATCTCCGTAAGATGACCTACCAGGCAGGCGCCGAAGGCAGCTTGTCCAAGCTCGCCTACGGCGGAATATGGCAGAACCTCGAGGTCCTCGAACTGATCAAGATCAGCATGGACCCGGTCGTTCTGCGACATGCTCTGGCAAACCTGCGGACGCTACGCGCTTTGAAGGTGATGGATTCGCAAGCCTTCTCGGATGACATTTTCGCCCGCAACGAAGAGCTGCCTCCTTTCCCGCCCCTAGAGGAATTGATCCTCAGCAACACCCCCTCCGTCACCGCCAACGGCTTGGTTGACTACCTGGGCCGCGCCGATACCCGCAACCATCTCCTCGTCCTGTCCCTCCTCAAGACAGGCGTTCACCCCGCGACTCTAGCCGATATTCTGTCCGCGGCTACGAACCTGCAGACGCTCGCCATCGAGGCCTCGGTAAGCGACGCTTTCAAAAGCGGGCCAAGAACGCGTCGGCTCGCGTCGACCTCTCTAGAGTCGCTGCGCTTCGAGATCACCGCGCACAAGTCGGCGGGCCCCTACTCCAGTGTGACGGCTAGTTACTATACATATCTGGCGGCATCGCTCAGGGGCAACGGCATGCCAAACCTAAGGTCGGTTTACGTCCTGGACGAGTACTTTCAAGACGAGCTCGAAGGCCTCCCCCGCCCCGCGGCACCGTTCTCGTACGGTGCCAACGCCCGGCCTGGCTCGTCTCACTCGATGACTTCGCACCGGCCCATGTCGGGCCTGCCCAGTGGTGGACACGGCGGCCTCGCACCGCCTAGCAGTGCTGGCATGGCGATTCCCCGTCCCTTCGCCGCGACAGCAAACGTTCGTGCCTCGCAGCGCTTCAGCTCTACGAACCCCTTCGCCGGCACAGGCCCGCTGTCTCACCCCTTGACGATCTACACCAAGTCGAACGATGCATTGGACTGGTCGTCGGTGATGATTCAGCCTACGCTACCCCATGGCGGCGGATACCACCATCGCGGAAGCATGAGCTTTCACGGCGACCGCCCCGTTAGCTCCTACGGCCTTGGCGCTGATATCGCGGGCTCTGGGTGGAACACGGCAGCAGCGAGGAAGAGTATCATGGTGGGCAACGGCGCAGGCATGTTTATGGCCGTACCGAGCCAGAGCACCGGCGGCAGCAGGGGTAGTGATGAAGACTTGTGGCCCAGACCCAGTACAGCAAACAACGAAAAGAAGTCGGCCGATCTTTGGCGGTAAGCGAGAAAGCCACTACGGAATCCTATGGACGAGGGACACCGGGAGGGTTGTCCAGGTCACGGACTACTGGAAGAGAGTAGCGAGGGATGAGACGTGACGAACGATGCGAGGCTTGGAAAGGGACGAGAATATCGGGTGATGGGTGGGGGGGAGAGCACCCACAACCACACACAAAAAACAAACCAAAAAAAAAGGAAAGGAAAGGAAGAAAAAGGCCAACCAGAATTCACACCGAACCCAAGTTCTTTTTTTTTTTTCTTAATTCTTTTCAGTTTGGGGGTTTTGTCTGTTCCGGGAAGGGGCACACCGGGATAATTGGGATGCCTCATGCTGCCTACGCTTGTATCAACACTATACCCCGACAGCTTTTTTTCCTTTCTTTTAACGGAGTACAGAGGCTGGTTTCAAACAAGAATATTTGCTTCAATCGTGCTCAGATCTTATCCTTGTGATGTCCGCGTGTGCTGAGGATATTAGCAACGCACGAAAACGTACGAGACTCGAGAACAACGGCAGCAGGTCCCTCGATGCTTGGCGTTCATCGGTGAGGTTGATCACGAGAGGGTCTTCCCCCGTTTCACACCAACCGAGTCTCAAGTATGTCGGGAACCCTTATGAGCACCAGACGGGTCGTTTCCACGGAATTGCGCTCTCCCCTGTGAGCCGAAGCCTCCTCGACAGCAGACGGAGGACGAGACCGAGCCGACGCTCTGAGCTGCACGGCAATATCGCAAAATCAGGCATTGAAGAGGAGGGCCTGGCTAGGCTTGCACAAGACCGTGTCCCGTTCTTGTGGTTGGTGGTTGGTAGTCATCACCTGGGGTTATGTAGTGTATCTCGGATATTAACACCAAGGGTATTACGCCAAGTTAACTGTTAATATATGTACTCAGCCAGCTGCCAACCTGTACGCCTGAGGGTTACACCATACTAATACTTTTAGAGACCTTCAAATCACACGCCAAGGTTTGGCGTTGATAACACCCGGTTTTCAAAGTTTTCCGTGGTGTACTACCATCAGAGTCGATCCAGGGCAGGGGGGAAGAAGCAACATGTTTAGCTGCTTCTTAAGTTGCGTTAGGACGGGCATTCCGGGAAACATAAAGTGCGAAGCAGGGAGACGCGGAGTTTCGCTTTTATTCATAGATATGTGGATATTGCCTTGGCTTCGCATCAAGAGGTTGAGAAAGTCAACGAACCCTGGACGAATGTTTGCATCTTTCACCACCGCCGCCAAAGTAGAGCCGCCATATCTCGTCTCGGCGTCCCGAATATGAACAACGCCCGTACGTAATAGTTTGGCGGGCTCCACGAAAATTCATTGACTTGATCACAAAGAATATATTCCCTAGTGTATAGGGAATCCACCGGCTTATGTTGGGTGGGAATAAGTGCTCATCAAGCCCGGAGGACGAGATAGATGGACGAACAACCCGCTCAACTACCCAGGTAGGAAAAGAAAGATGTACCGTACAGTCAAGCTACAGCCTCTCGCGGCTCGCTTGCATACGGGCATATCACGAAGAATCTTTAGTGTTGACAACGTTGATACGACCAGCCAGTGCCCTCCTCGATCCGTCAGTGCTGCCGACACCGGAGAGTCTACCTGCCGCTCGCCTGGCCTTGTATTGAGCCCTCAGTGCGCGCCGTGACTTGACGAGGTTGCTCATCAGCTAGCGTCTTTGGCCGGGCGTGTCGGGGTCTTGAGTCCATCCGATGGGTATATGTTCTACCCCAGGCCTCGGGCCTCGGGCCTCATTTCGTGTCTGTATGGTGTTTTTTTTTTTTTTAAACTAGCAACGGCTATACTTTGGCCGGTTCCTGACTGGTGGCAACGCTCATTGCTACAGGTTATTACACAACTGGAGGAGGGTTCGCTTCGAGATTTCTTTCCAGGATCTGATCCCACTCGTCGTCCTTTCGAACGAGCCTCTCGGCGATTTTAAAGTACTCGGCCGGCACGCGCAAGTCAACATCGCCGCGGGCGAAGAGCTGGATCAGCGCCTGGACTGTCATGAAGGCCCTTGCCATGCCGTGTCCCGAGTACCCGGCGGCGACCCACTGACCGGCGCAGTCGGGTACGGCGCCGACGTAGGGCAGCTCATCCGGGGTCAGGCCCATGATTCCGGACCAGGCGTAGCACGGCGGTCCGGCGCCGGTCCAGCCCATCATGTGCGTCTCGGGGAACTCTGTCAGGGAGCGGACGATGTCGGGCGTGGTGGTCGAGTCGTCCCAGTCGCCGATGGGGGCGGTGCAGCCCCGTGGATGGGCGAGGTCGCGACCGCCGAAGATGAGGTGCTTGCCGTCCACCTCGCGCTGGATCATGTAGTCAAAGTCTTCGCCCCACTGAATGCTTGCGGTATGGCCTAGGGTGCGGTCGACATAAGGCCGGGGCGGCGGCAGAGCGACAACGTTGCCCTTGAGGGGGACAATCTTTGCCGAGAACCCGGGGAGGAGGTGCGACACGTACCCGTTTGTCGCGTGGAAGACGTTGGCGCAACAGATGGTCCCCCTCGGGGTGTCAACGCGCCACCGCGGGCTACCGTCGGCCGCCGGTGCGGCGGGTGTGACGGAGAGGGCGGGCGTGTGGGTGAACAGTTGCATGCCGGCGTCGACGGCCCTGTTGGCCAGGCCAGCCACGAGCTTGTACGGCCAGAGACTACAGGCGGGATATGACACTGCGCCGAGCGCTCCGGGGAAGCGAAAACCCTCACGGGACAGGTCTGGCTGCTCGTGGAGATGGATATCGGGGAGCTCCTCGCCGACGGCCTCGCGGTAGGCCGCGATGGACTCGCGCGCGGCCGCCCAGGCTTCCGGGGTCATGAAGAAGTCGACGGCGCGCGTCTTCACGAGGTCACAGACGTCGGCGAGACGCTGGCCCCGGATAAAGGCCACGGTGGCGCGCATGTTGTCCACCTCGAAGCGGCAGAGCCGCACGGCCTCGTCGGTGCCGTAGCGGGCCTGGAACTCGAGGAAGTGCTTGTAGCAGTCCGGCTTGATGTGGCCGCCGTTCCGGCCCGACGCGCCGCTGCAAAAGGCCCGCGCCTCCAACATGACAAGGCCGTCGTGTCTGCGCGAGTCTGTCGCGGCGGCGCGCGACAAGAGTTCCTGCGCGATGAGGACGCCCGTCACGCCGGAGCCGATAATGACGGTATCGGCGTCTGTCGGCAAGCGGTCCGCCCTGCCTCCGTGCAATCAATGCCAGTCAGTCCCGTTATGCGAACCGTCCGTTTCTGCTTGTACTCACGAGTTATAGTCTTTCAGGCGGTCATCCGCCTGACTCATCCAGTACGACTCTGTCGCCTGAGGAGCGGGCAGGGGGCAGGACGGATATCGAGCCATCGTTCTCTTCTTCTTCCTCTTTTACTGACTGGCGTCCCTAAGTAAGCAATGACGGAACAAACTTTGACTTTAAGCTCGTCTGTCCGGACAGACAACCGGGCAGGGCGACTACATAGATATACATGTGCGTGCGATGCCGGACTGCCGCCGCGGGGCATCATCGGACGTACACCCTTAATCAGGATAGGATGGCTTAGATTGGATGGAGAGCTAGATGGACGTGTACTGTAGATAAAGCCTGGCATGACTGGGATGGACTGGACATTTCCCCCTTGTCGCCCCCTTGTTCGATACGCCCTTGTTTCTGAATTGACCGCCGGCACATTACATACCCGGCGCCGGCGCCCGCTTTTACCGCAAAACCAACATGCCGCAGGACCTCATGCCGGGCGAGTGCGCCAACTACCCTTTTGGCCGCGCCGTGTGCCCCGACGACACCGGCCTCTCGGCTGGCGGCTCCTCTGGCGGCGAGGGCTCGCTCGTCGCTCTCGGCGGCAGCCCCTTAGACATCGGTACCGATGATCCATCGTGTTGGGACCGTTGTGCGTATGATTTCCACGCTCTTTCGATTAGCGTACGGAACACGGCCAGTTCCCTGTGTGAACAGGTGGAGAAGACGGATGAAGAGAAGAAACCCCACAATGTCTGGAGGATGGGCAGGCATTCATACCCTTCTGAGAGGGGTACCGATCAGTAACTACTAGAACTGCATGTCTGAGGAGAGAGGAAGAACAATATTTCCCATGAGAAGGCTAACAAGGCAACACCGACACGCATTGTGGATATATGCAGTCATCTTTCCGGAAGGTGACATGACTGAAAACTAGGTAGGACAAGACCGGACAGTAATGTCCTCCCCCTTCTCGATGGGAGGACTCGCGACGAATGGAGCACGTTCTGGCCCGGCAATCTCACACCCAGTGAAAAGTGCACAGGGCAACAATACGTCCCGACGGGAAACAATGTCTCGCCCTCCCAGCTCGTATCCTTCCGAAGTCAAGGAACACGGGGCGGATCGGCTCCCGGCCCGGGGGCGGGGCTAGCAAAGCTTCGGGCTTCGTTAAAGCGAAAGGGACCAAAACAGCCCGCTATGCTGGGGGAGCGCCTTGTTATCGGGTTGCTTGCTCCACGATTGAGCCTCGAGGAGAATGGCGGTAGAACTTTCGGAAACGTGCCTTCCAGCACCCCAGACAGGAAGACGCCTCGCGAGCTCGACGGCCGAGAAGGAGGGCGGTCTTTGGCGTACCACACACTGACGCCACTGTGGGTGCTTTGCGCAGATCAGAAAGTGGGCAACACTTGACCATGGGGTTCTACTACTGTTACTCGTCAGTTCCGCTTTGCTGTAGAGGACGTGATCTGCTATGCGAAAAGTACTCTTGATGGAATGTATCTGATGATGGCCACGTCGGGCGACTCGTTGTCGACGAGCGGTCTCACGTCGCCATTCCCCATTTGCGCGCGCGTACACGCGTGCAGATAGTCCTCAAGCTTCATTCAAGCCCGACTCTCGCACTTGAAAACTTCTATAGGATCCAGTACCAATACGAGGTAAGTTCAACAAGTCCCAAATATAAGGATACACTTTGTACTATTAACCAGCCCTGCGCTCGACAGGTATTTACGGCTAACATCCCTGTTCAGTACGAACCCTTCAAAACAAACTTCTATTTAGCTGCTTCAAAGACGATCCACTTCCCGTAAGTCTTCTGGAACTACCCTCTCGAGTCGAGTCCCCAACTGCCCCAGGACGAATTGTCTACTTACATCTACTTCCAGTTGGACAGAGGGGCTCTTTCGACATAACCAGAGCCGACTGAGGCCGAGGGCTAAGCTCAAGCAGACACTTACAGAAATACGCTTTGCATTTGGCTTATGGACTCGCCCGATACCCAAAGTTCTATGGGAGACACTAAGAGCTCCCTGCATGCAAAAGAAGAAAGAAAAAAAAGAAAAAAAAAAGAGACTGATATCGCCTCCTCTGGCCCCTCCCCAGCAGCAAAGGCGACATACTGACACCAACCAGGCAGAGACGCTACCCGCGAATACCGGGCTCTACGGAATCAAAGAGACTCACAGAGCATCTGTCTCAGATGATGCGGACAACAACGAACAATGCTGTTGGAGCTAATTAACCAACAGAAAGGGTCTTTCTCGTCACCAGGTCGGGGTTGTCTCAAGCCTCGGGGTCGATATGCCGGTCTTGTATGACCGAGACCGAGACCTCCAATAAGACGGTGAGATGTCTCACAGGCGTGGTTCCAGAAGCATGACACCCACGGGGAGGGGGGGGGGGAAGAACTGGTTGATACAACATATGTTTCTCTTCCCGTTGCTTCCCGCGACGTGTTTCGACATGTCCAATATTGGCCGTGGCGGTGAGACACCGTCAGGAACGGGCCGCGACATGGTGCCTCACACCGGAGGGCGCTTGTACACGGCATCCGATTCCGAAGGCCAGACGCGTTGCACCTTCGGAAGCACAAGGGAAGATGGAAGCCCCCCCCTCCCGGCGACGGTACCCACCGAGAAGCCATGACGGACGTTCGACATGCCAAACCTGTGAACCAGGAACAGGCGCTTCGCGTGATCCCGATATTGCGTCAGTAGCACACTTTCCGATAAGCGAGCCATGATCCCCCCCAGCTCAGGTCCCCTGATGGATGCGGCTTGTGTACAGAGGGGGAAAAAAAGAAGAAAAGAAGAGAGAGAGAGGTACATCAAGACAATGTATGGTGTACTGTGTGACCTCATCCTGTGCAACGAGACCGCCCCCCCCTTCCCCCAACTGCATCTTGCGCGATGACGCCCTGCAAGCAAGAACTCTTTCGCGGGCTGGTTGCTTACTTCAATTCTGGCAACTTACGCACGCGTTCCCCGCCACTACAGGGAACAAGGAAGGATGGAGGGGAGGGATTCAGCTCTGGGCAGCACCAGAAACAAGTTGTCCCGCGCCGCAGATCAGTCGACCTTAGTACTGCAACTGCTCGACCTCGAGAATGCAAAAAACAAAAAGCAGGACAGAGATAGAGTTCCATGTCGTCAGCTCCTTGCCCCCCACCCCCCCTGTCGGACCCTGCAGTTCGGCCTGGCGCAAGGTTGGGTTCGTCGAGGGCCGAATGCGGGATGAGAAAGTTGGCAGACGATGATGTATCTTCTGGAACCCCCCCCCTTTTACTTCCACTTCCCCCATGATGCTTGGAGGCGATGCACGAACGTTCCAGAACTTGATCCCAAGCAGAAACCCACGACGGGCAGACGTTGCTTGCGGGCATGCGAGGGGGGGGGGGGGGGGGGGGTGCCGAGATAAGCGACGTCACGATGCAGTTCGCGCCTAAACTGCAGTATGCACACCCTATGTTGTCTGTCGCGAGGTTGCCGCGTGTCTTGAAAGCATGGCGAAACGTAAAAAGTCTAATTGTCTTGTCTCTCTCTTGAAAACAGGCCAGAACCTCGATAAAGCCTGACTGATGTCCAGCAAACTTAGGCGTGAGGTGACGTCGTGCCACGGTTTGGTTGGCGGTGGTTGGTGGTTGGCGGTTGGGCTGGATGCAGAAGTGTGTGGGGGGGTAGAGTGGGTGTTGCAGGGGTGATGTCATATCGCAGCAGTTCCTCCACCCGATGTCACGTGTTTTCTGAGATACAGTTTTCCATCTGTAAAAAAAAACCATCTACGTACCGTACGGTACATGCTGCTTACATACACACATGTATGGGGTTTGCAGTCTGTTATGTGGAGACGGCTGCAACACGGCGACCCGGACGCGGTGCACTGCCGGAACCACTACATACACTTCACGGACGCGGGGAAGGGGGCGCGCGGGTCGATGCGGAGGCGGAGACGGGCCACCCGGGGGGGGGAGAGGCGTTGTCTCCCGATCCAAGTGGACCCCCCCCCCCCCCCCCCCCCCCCCCTTTCCATTCCCACTCTTCGGACTCATCGTTGCCGCATCATAGTACGCGGCACACTATGTATATGGTAGTACGGAGTACTGGGTGGAAGGAGGGTGGACCGGGTTCGAAAAAAAGGTCGCCGTTTCATACCTGGAGAAACGGAGTCGATATTGTTTCGGGCCTCCCGCCATGCCAACATTGCGCACACACAATCAATGCATGACGACCCGAAATGCCGCCCTGGATTGTTGGCGGCGGCGGCGCGGTGCGGGACCAACGAGACGAGTGCAACCCCCCAACGTGGGATTCCATTCGGTTCAGCTCGTTTCGCGCCGTTTCAGATCGCGGGCGAATGCCCTCTCTCAATGCTGCGAGGTCGCCTTAGCCGTCGCGACGACGCGGGATGCGATAGGTCGGACCGTCAGCCATGCTGCCTAAGCTGCGGCGGATATCTTCCTCCTGGCAGCACCATAGTTGCGCATCTCGGCGGCGGCGGCGGCGGCGGCGGCGGCGGTGGTGGTGTTGCTGCTGCTGCTGCTTCTGCTTCTGCTACGTGGGTCCAGAAGCACAGACGCGGCGATGCTGCGTTTCGAACCACGGCGGGAACACCATATAGCCTCGCGTATCAGCCATGTCCGCTTTACTACTAACGACGAGGTACATGTTCCAGACAGTGCAGGAAGACGCCGTAATCTTCCACCGTATGCACACAGGGTCCCGAGAGGCTGGCAATGGCGCAGTTGCCTGTCAGCACCGCATGCTCGTCAGCATCATATATCCCTCATTGGTCAGCTATCCGAACAAGGGCAAGTTATGAGCCACAGCCAGCCGAGGCCTTGAAACGAACTGCCCGGGAGGGAGCCTCCAAGATTTGACATCGCCTACCACACGACTTGCGCTAAGAGAGAGCATCTCATCTCATCTCATTGTCGGCTGACAAAGTTTGCTCGTCAATATCTTTGCCTCTGTATAGTGTAAGGAGGAGGGGGGGGTGAGACTCACTCGCCATGTCCAGCTCTCGTTATCCAATACCCATAAGCGCATAGCGTAGTGGGGTGGGTCTCTGGCAGGGTCAGTCTGGGTGCACTCCTGCGCGGCTTAGGTAGACAAGACTAAGGTCGTGCCTAAAAGATCATCTTGGACTGTGACGCTTGATCGGCCAGTTATGCAAGAATAGCATAGCATAGCATTGGCGCAGCTGGGAGACGAAACTAGGAAAAAGGAAAACCGTCAAGCCTCTCTGGGCGAGACGATATCCGACCTCAGAGGACGCCCGCATAGGGCAGGTATTGATAGGGATCGAGAACCTGCATAGCCCCTAACATCACCAGACTACCCCAAGTCCCGATCGTGGCCCTCCTCGGCCCTAGCGAGCACATGGCACGTCTAATGTCAGCATGCGGAAGGGAAGACGGTGTTGGGTGGGGGCCAGTCGATTAGGGTTCGAGTAGCCTTCTGTTTCGTTTCTCTGCGCGGCAGATGCAGAGCCACTCTAGCCGCAGACACGGGACTGGCGTCATCTCAAATCGGTAAGGGACGACTCGGACGGAGTACGGCCCCACACCACGCGGCGCCGAAGTGGGGTCCGCGTTGAATCTATAATTGCCCGGTGACCTGACGGCCAAGACTCTGGCGATGGCGCATGCACTCCAAGCACCCGGGTAAGAACGGAGCGCGCGAATCAGTGTCATGCTGTGACCTTGTCAGTTGTCATCAGCGACGCCTCTGTGTGCAAACCCGGGCGCTTTGAAACAGTACATCACGTAGCGGACGCGCAAGTCGTGATGCTAGGTATATCGCGTAGCGCTTGCCTTGTCCCCGTCCAATGACCACGACGGCTCGGCCGGCGGCAAGACAGATGAGACAGCGAGCAACGTAAGGCTGGCCTGGAAGAAGCAGCATCCGTCACCCGCTGGGGAAAGTATAAGTCATGGTTGGGTTGCCGCGATCCGATAATTTGTTTACGATCCCCCCCGGCTCCCCCCCTGGCGTCAGGGGTAAGCGTTGCGGGACGTGTGTCATTGTTGGAATCCCGCGGTGATCACACAAAGCCCAACACGGCGGTCGAGTTTCGAGGAGTAGTAGACAGACCCGACTGCCGAGTTTTGACAGCTTCATCGACAGCCGTACGTGTCGGATCATGGCACCCCCCCCCCCCCTTTCACCCCCAACGATACCGTGCGAATCGTCGGACGCATCATGGTATGGGGCCAAGACGTGTCCGCGCCGATCATCGGGTGTGATTGCGTGATTGCTGCTGCACTATGTAGGCCAGGCCACGTCGATGACCATCAACTCGCAATTACCACCTCCCCACGCGGCGCCGCAAGCGCTGCCGTTCGGCACGGGTTGAAGAAGAAAGCATCTGCTGCTCGGACCGCCGTGGTGTACACTAGGTACGTGAGAACGTAAGACAATCCGCAGAGGCCACTCTTCTGTGCCCTTGGAAGGAAAAAAGAAAGGGAAAAAAAAAAAAAAAGAGAGAGAGAGAGAGAGAGAGAGAGAGAGAGAGAGAGAGAGAGAGAGAGAGTGCGAGAGAGAAAAAGAGAGAAAAGAGGGCTCCGTTGCGTTCTCGGACCAGCGCCATGCTCCCTCCATGTGGATTAGCATCATCTCGCATAGCCGTTGGCGTGGTGGCACTTCTGTGGCTGGAATTAAATCTTCGAGGCTGCCGCGATGGAGTCTGGCGAGTGGCCCCGTCGAGAAAACGTTGAATTGCATCAGGCGGCAGAAGGTGCTCCGTGACCCCACCCTCGAGCAAAAGGCGACTGTCTGTGGGGATATGGCAGACCAGGATGGGCGGGCCAGCTTATCTTGGCCGCGACATGCCCACCGCCTGAGAGCCACCTGCAAGGGAGTCGGGGAATGAGACTGTAAGGCGGACATGGTCGTGAGAGAGACAGTTGGGCCGAGAGTCGCGACCGTTGAGGCGGTTGAAAAGGAACGGAAGGAAAACGAGGGTTCGCAAGCAAGGGATAGGGGAAATGGCCCGTTGTTGATTGTTAAGAAAAGACCGACGACAAACGAGAAACTTGGAGTCGATAAATGCTGCGAGTTTTCCCCCCGGGGCTAAGAAGAAGAGAGAGAAAGAGAGAAAGAGAGAGAGAGAGAGAGAGAGAGAGAGAGAGAGAGAGAGAGAGAGAGAGAGAGAGAGAGAGAGAGAGGCGAGAAACACGCATGTATCCGTGGTGCCGGATTTCATCGCATCTTCCGAAGCACCACCTCCCGCCAACTAAGAGTTTCCATGTCAAACTTGCCGTCTGCCAGTATCAGGCTGGTCTGAACTAGGAAAGGAGGCTGACGGCACAACATGGGCTGATTGACTATTTTTCTCGTATGTACTGATGTCTGGATGGATGGATGCTGCTGGCCCCGTTACCGCCGCCAAGCACCAGCGATGGGGCCTTTTGCATATCGTATCGCCACACAGGTAGCAGAGCTCTTTGTTTCTGTCCCCCCCCCCCCCCTCTCTCTTCAAATGCTGCGGCAAACACGCATGAGCGTTGCCATCCATCTTGTAGGACTCCGCCCCATCCCTCATACACTGTGCGATGCTTCTCCGGACAGAGAGACGGAGTGCCGTACGGGCGTGGGTTACCTGGCTCCGATCGTTGTCCGGAAACCGTCGCGTCACCAGCCATGCTCTGTGCCCGCAGGCGTCCCGCAACAAATCGCCATGCGGTGGCAGGGTTTTGCTATGGCGAAATGAAGCACGCAAGCCGCCAGGAGTGTCTGGTACGCAGTATTGGCTTTTTTGGGTTTGTGTGCGTTTCCGCAGTCCCCAGCTTTAAATCGACAGCTCTCGTCCAGTGACGGCCGCAGACACACATGCCCTGGAACCGCTGAGCGAATGGCCCGTCTCGACGTTGTCTGTCGCAGCATATCCGTACACATCGGACGAACGGCAGGGGGGTGCCACCCGTTCTCGCGGCCGTGACTGGCCCAAAGAGCTTTGGAACCGGCAGACCTGTGACAGAGAAACCGTGGAAATGCGGCCGTTCCGACCCTTGGACTCAATGACGCGCTTCGAGTTTGACCATGTTTCTCGGACGGGCATGGCGGCTGCAGGGAGTGAAGAAACATCCCTTCTACCGCGTGTCGTCGCTGCAAGGGCGAGGTTTGCCGTCTACGAGGAAACGTTTTTCGGATGGCCCTGCACGCACGCTCACTCTGCTTGCTGCTGCGGACGCATCTCTTATCGTCGGGGTGGAATCGACACGCTCCAACTGCGGATCGAACCGGGGTTGAACGGGAGTGTTGTCATGTCCGGATGGGGACATGGTTCAAATGTCGGTCTGGCACTCGTTCGTTCAAGGGGATGAAGAGGAAGAAGAAGAAAAACCTGCATCTGGCAGATACGGCGGAGCAGAGAAAATGGAATCTGCCCGGCCAGAGCACCTCGTCTAGGCGACGTGATTCGTGCGTCCCGTAGGGCCTCCTGCCGACCCGACGTCTTGTCACTTTGGCGATGCAACGCTCCGTGCCTCGCACCCGTCCACTGACATGTCGACATGCTCGTCGTTGTTCCTGTGAGACATGGGCATATGGCTGTGTCTCTTTTCTCGCACTTTGCATCGCCATCGCTGCACGGCACGCAGGAAATACCGGGCCCAGGTCTGCGGCCAGGAATCCGTTCGGTTGAGCATGTCACGGCGGCTTTGAAGGCGCGCGCGATGAAGCCCTCCTCCTCCTCCAAGACTTTCCCCCCTCCAAGACTTTCTCCCCCTTTTCCCACCGGCTTCATGCCGTTTCGTGGGGGGGGGGGGGGCACGTGAGGAACGGCTGGACTGCACGTATCTACATTGTAATTGCCGCTCTATATTGGCTTTCCGGCGCCATTCCCAGAAGAGAGGGATAGCGGCGAGGCATTGCGGAATAGCACCCACCCGCCGGCCCCTTCATGTTATCCAACTGATTGATCTTGATTGCGTCCGATAGGCTTGTGTAGCCCGTGTCGTCTCGTGCCGTGCCCCCCCCTTCATTTGAAATCGAGTTGATTATCCCCCAGGACGCCCGGTGTGCCAGGCGACCATGGTCCTGGGCGGTTAGACCAGGCACGCTCGGCTGTTCAGACCACCAGTTCGCAATGCTTCATTCTTTATTGCTTTTTCTTTTCCTGGCACACTGGCACACATGATGTACATGCATACATACCGGTACACAAGAATCGCCGACTGCCAAGGACAGGAGGGGTTACTTGTTCCAGGCTTCTCCACGGTGGCTCGCACCCTGCAGGTAGACAAGAGAGAGAGCCTGGGGCCAAGCCATGTTCCGCCATGAGACCGAAACATTGGGTTTCGTTTCTCTCCCTCAATCGTAGCTGCTCGTGGCCGGCACTGCATTTACTCTCTCCCTTTGGGTTCCGGCGGGAAGAGGACCATCCGTCGGGTCGCATGAGAGTCACGCTGGATATTTTCATGCTGGTGGGAAGAAGGTTCGCCCCCCTAATTCAGACAGGACGAAGTAGCGTTAGGCTCCGACGGCCGTTTCTGGTCTGCCGATACAGGGCGGCTGGCGATGGCGGCGGCGGCGGCGGCGGCGGCACCACCACGACATGACGGCAAATGAGCATCGAGCACAATCAGGTAGGCCATCTCGAGGCCACACCAGGGACGAGAGGTACCTTCCAATCACGCAGGGAGTAGGAAGAGGAGGTTGTGGTGGTGATGGTGGTGGTGGTGGACGGAGAAATACATACACATACCTACACGCACACACACACACACACACACACATACAGAGTACACTTGCGTTCTCGTCGACCACCCCCGGGCTTGGTCAGCGCTTTTTCTCCGCCGTCGAATCACGACGGAATGTCGTCCTTTTTGGACAGCAAAGCCAATCCCTGCCACCGCCTCGCCTGGTGGCGTAGAGTTTGCTGGTGGTGAGGCCGTGTGCGTGTGGGTGTGACCAGCCATCCCCGGTCGCCTGTGAGCGACAACATGTGTGGGGTCATTTGCCGGCGGGATAGTTATGTCGACAACAAGCAAGCAGTGGAGGAGAACGAGGCTCACGGACTCAAGTGAATTGCCGACAAACGACACTGGACAAGGTTTTTCACCCCTTCGTTCCTCGCTCCAATCCACGGCGACGACACGAGAGACTATGGCGAGGGCCATGGGTGCGCCCCGTTCGCTTTCGTCTCTCGTGTCAGTCTGGGGAGGTCGGCTAGACATGCAGTGAAGCAAAAACGCTATCCACCACTCGTGGAGCTGATGGGTTAGTTAATAGAGGCACTGATCCGAGATAGATGGGCGTCGTCGATTGGTATCTTTTACATGAAACAGCACATATGAGAGGAGAGGAGAGGGCGGTGATGGTGGTGGTGGGAAGATGGCAGGCCGATAGGATGTTGGGATAGGGTTACCTTGCCTACCTACTAGGTAGCCTTAGGTAGGTAGGTTGGTAGGTAGGTTGATTCCCGTTGTGTACTTTGGTAATGGGACAGAACAGAACAGGACAGGACTGGACTGGACTGGAAGGCGTCTTGGGCGCCTCCCTCGTGGGGTGTGTGGTGGGAGACGACATTGTCCTCTCGACCGCTTTGAGGGAGAGACGACCTCGATGTTCTATTGTTTATACCCCCCCCCCCCCCCCCCCCCCCCCCCCCGAACCACAACAACGGATAGAGTAAGGCCTTGGAGGCGAGACCGGCAGTGAGAGAGAGAGAGAGGGAGAGAGAAAGCGAGGATGTGGAGAGTCACAGGCTCAAAGGCAAACAGTTTGTTTGATGGACTGGCTGGCTGGCCGGCATGGTCTAGATACTCTGTAGAGAGTAAGAGAGAAAGACGGGCATGACGGAGAGGAAGAATGAAAGAAAGCCTCAAAGAGGACAAGTACGTACCTCATCTTCCGAAGCGAACAGGAGGAGGGAGGAGCGACAGGGACTAGTGGGGACTTGAGCCCAGCCCCTGCCTCCATTGTCTTGTCTACCGTGTCAATCAAAAAAGGCCAACACTGGGGTCCCCGTACCAAAGTGGATCATCTCAGGGTGAGGACCTGACCAGGATCGAGACTAGGGGAAAGTGGCATGGGCCAGGTGCAGAGTGCAGGAGCAGGAGGAGCAGGAGCAGGAGAAGGAGCAGGAGCAGCTCGTGCTGTGGCTGTTCCACTTCGTCCATCTGCTCTGCTCTTCTCTCTCTATTCCTACTCTATTCCTACTCCGTACCTACCTACATCCCTACTCTCCACGAATACCTACTAAACATTAGGTATCTATCTGTATGCCATCTTCTCTCTCTCTCTCTCTCTCTCTCTTACTCATCTCACACCCACACACCTCCAGTTCCCAAACTCACCACCCCCCCCCCCCCCAATCCCCATTCTATGCTGTACCCCCCGTCCCTTCATGTTCTACCACCTCCCGAACCGACATATCCTAACCTGTCCCCCCCGACCCATTTCTGACCCAGACCGACTCGTCCATTAAAATATCTTGCATGCCCTCCTACCTCTCACACACCTCTAGGTGCTCTTGCTCTTGCTCCCTCTCTTCATCATCCCTCCAAATAGCTTGGTGTTTTGTCCCAGTCAACAGGTCTGGACACTTACACATATATACACACACACGCTCACACACTCAATCACTCACTCACACATACTCACACACCATACAACTAACTATACCGCCAAACAACCGACTACTACCCAGCGGCTACTGTTCGCTGTAGACCAGCTACCCTACGTGACTGAAACCGGCCCAGTCTTAGATTTCCCCGAGGGAGATCGAGAATGCCGTCACCACCCGCCATGTCTCTGGCCACCCAGTCTATGCCCGTCAGGGAACCCTCACATTCCAACACCCGCCAGGACGGTGTCACCTCCCAGCAATCGCAGAGGACCTCTTACAGAGATTCGCTTCCCAACGCTCCGCGCCCGCCCGTATACAACGACGAAACCTTCAACGAGAACGAGACGGAAAAGATGTACGGCGACTACTACGCCGAAATGACGGGCCCTTCCCCCAAGAAGAACCAGCCACCGCAACAGAGCGCACCCGCCCTACCCGCCAAGAGCTCCTTGAGGGCTTCCAGGCTCCTCGACAGCATGGCCCTCAAGATCATCACCAACCAACCCGCACAGTCCGCCCCCCAAGACATCTACCTCTCTTCCGAAGAGGAGGCTTCCTCTTCCGCCGACGAGTTTTCCGACTACGACTACGAGTTGGAGAGCGCAGAGTCGGCCGACTCGCCCATTCGCAAGAGCCACGAGGACACGGCACGCGTCGTGTCTGTCATCTATTCCGGAAAGCCTTCCATTATCGACCTCCCCTCCACCAGAAGATCGCCAACGCCAGAGTCGGCCGATTCCCGCTCCCTGAGCCGCCTCGCCATCTCAACAACAGAACCCGCGCTGCGAAGGATGTCGACATCGCCCGCCACGGGAGCCTCCTACTCTCCCATCCACCACCCGCCTAGGTCCAGCAGCATGATGATCACCGCCAGCATGCTTCCCAAAGAGAGGCCTGCGTTCCTGAACGTCGACCCTTACGCCAGCAAGCCCCTCGATGAGCGAGTGGATGAGCGTCATCCGGATGCTGAGCGGCCCGAGAGGCCCAAGACCCCTACCTCGCAGCTCTTCAAGAGGACACTGAGCATCGTCCGGAAGCGCAGTCGCCCGCAGCTTAGAGACTTGGCCGCCAACAACTCTTCACGGGACCAACTGTCGCTGCCCTCCAGCACGACGGACGTTAGGGAAGAGGTGCCGGAGAAGGCCCTCAACAGCCCCTGGTCCTCGGTCAGCTACCACGATATCATGCGCGCGGCCAAGAAGAACGCGCAGAACCAGCCCCCGACCCCATCCACTCCTACCATGGTATCGCCCAGCTCGCCCGCGGGCAATACGAGGAGTCGGATCCTCAGCGGGTTCGCCAACAAGAGGAAGAGTATGAGGATGGGCTAGTCGCCTCGCACCGGCCAGACAAATAAAGAACAAAACAGCAACAAAAAACAAGAGACTCGGCCGACACACGGCGGGACTCTGTGCTTGAAACACGCATTTGCATCCGGATTGGGGATTTGCTTTACATGCATGGCGCATTAACGGGGACGGGAACTGGATCACGGCGTCTCACACGGACTCTCGGTCATGGGGCAGCGATGACTGCAACACTCCTTTACTCCTTCTCTCTCTTTTTTTTTATTTTATTTACCGCTCTCTCTCTCCTCGGCCATGTTCCTTGTTTTTGGCCACCGGGGGCTCGGTTTTAACGACGCAACGAATTTCTTTGAGTGTGTTGACGGATGGAGTAATGGTTAAGGGCGGTAGAGGACGAAAGCAGACAAGAGAATAGGGCCAGACTCGATTGATTGGCATGTACCAAAAAAAGGCACGGCACTGTTGGAGAGAAGACAGCCGATCCGGCCCCCGCAAGACATTTTGGGGGCACGGGCTGCCTAGTTAGACATCAAACCAATGATACCAACAAGTTTTATTCGTTCATATGAGTTTCAATTGAATCGGCACCCCGGTCTCGTGTTGTGCATATTTGTTCCATTGAATGGCCTTGTGGGCATTGTTCTCGGGCGACCTGTGCCTTACCCTGCCCCCCGCCCCATTTGCCCTGGACTCCGATCTTGCATGAGGACGGCGTGTGGCAAGCAACATCTCTGCTGCTGCAATGCTGTTGGACGATTGGCGTAATTTTCCATAATTTCTCCAATGGGGGGCTCTTTATTTTCTATATTTTTTTGCGTTTGTCTTTATCCATCGATGATGGATCGACGTTGGAGGAGAAGGGGAGAGGGGGGGGGGGGGGGGGGGGGGGGGTACGTTTACAAAGTTCTCCCTTTGCAGACCTCGTCGCCTGCAGGCCGGTCCCTGCGCGCGCAACCAAGCTGTGATGCTAAATTCGGGCTCGAATCTGGGCTGGCGGCCAGTGTTGTGTGACACAGAGTAGCCGATTCCCAAATTCGGCCTCAATCTCCATCGACGTCGGCCTATGGGGGCGTTTGTGGACATGTGCGTGTAATAAAGTGTACGGAGTAGATATGTGGTAGATATGTTCAAGTGTGTGTGTGTGTGTATACTCGTATATGTGGCAATAATATGTCCAAGTAAGTGTATGTTATAATATGTGTGCATGTATAGGTATAGGCATACCAAGTATTATGCGTGCAATACGTGTGTGTGTGTATACTCGTATATGTGGCAATAATATGTCCAAGTAAGTGTATGTTATAATATGTGTGCATGTATAGGTATAGGCATACCAAGTATTATGCGTGCAATACGTGTGTGTGTGCCTTGATTCAACCACTGGCCCTGCCGTCCACCCGCCTTATCTGCTACGTACCTGGGTACTAAAGTGTATCCGTAGAGTGTCTGACACGGAGAGTGCGGCTGCTGTCGAGAGTCATTCGGCCGCATTACAGCTCTTCCCAAAACCGGCCCCCGTGGTGCATCATGGACAGGATCGCGCGTTGCCCAATTATCCATCCTTTTGGGGGCCTTTGGGGGCAGCAGGATGGATGGATGGGCGGCGGTTGAAGTTGGACCGGGGTGTCGGTTCTAAAATAGCCACGTCGCGAGGCTGTTCCTATCACGGCATGTACCTTTTTTTGTAGTACGGAGTAGTAGTAGTAGTAGTAGTATTCTCCTCCCCTTCTATTATTCCCTCCCTCTTCTTTCGGAAAGTGGATCCCCATCCTCACCAATAAGGAAGGGGGGCTTCTTCCTAGCCAAGATTGAGGCGGGCGGCGGGAAACCGCCATTCCATGCACCGGCCAATCTTGGCTCTCTGTGGATGCGAAAAAGATGCTGCCGTCTGTATTTCGTAAGATGACTGGCCCGTATTAGGTAGCGTAGCGCTCGAGATGATCCAGGCCGCGCAGCCGCGGCGTTTCTTTGCGAGAGGGGGGGCTGAAGGGGCGGTGCTAAAGAGACACAACCAAAGGAGGCAACGGAAATGGAAAAGAATAAGACAAAAAAAAAAAAAAAGGGATTACGAGATCGGATTGGTCTGCACGGGGTTTAGGTTAGGTTTTCTTGGATCTGGTCATCGGATATGGGGGACGTCGTCGTCGGCCTCGCGCAACCACCGAATGAATGGGTTTTCCCACTGCCGTTATCCGCGCGAGGCGCTGTCCACTCTCCGCTTTGCTGCAGCTTTCGCTTCACCTTGGCCTCAACCCCGATATGCATGCGACTTTTGCTAAAGATTTTTTTCTTTCTTTTTTCTCACCACCCCCCAATCCGAGGCTTGTCTCTCAACTACCTACATCATTACCCAAACAGCCCTCTCTTCCCCCACCTCCCCACCACCACACGACACTTCCCTCTCGGGCCATGTATGACGCACGTGCCAATAGATGGCTTGTGGTCCACGACACAGCATCGCAGCACGCTGCGATCCCCTGCGATCCCCTGCGATCCCCCTTGCAGAAAGTTCTCCGATCACGCGGGCGAGAGAGGCGGTCAGGGTGTAGGCATACTACTATGTACGTGATGTGTTGAGGTTTGCGCCGTCTGCATGCGCGAGCCAACCAAGGGCGGGACGCCTGCCTCGTGGTGGTTGGATGCTTTTGTTGGCCGGTCGAGCTGGGGGGGGTAACGGGCGGTCCGAGGACCGGACAGGTAGCCCCGGGTCGACATAGCTCGTCCTTGGTCGTTCGCAAGGGAGCGAAGATGACGAAAAGAAGGAGTCCGTTCCGATCAACGGGTTGCAGAAAAGCAAGCAAGGAGCGCGATCCGGCAATGGTTGTTGAATTCTTGCTTCTGCATCATCCAGCCAGCCAGCCAGCCAGCCAGCCATCCGGCCTTTTGTCGATACCCACACCGCTCCGGGCCCCATCTTTAGCTCAAGCTTGCTTGTCGTTGGGTCCGCCCTGCCTCCGATGGGAATGTCCGTATGTGCGCGTGAGCGTGTGCGCAGCATGAGATGGAGGGAGGGTGCACGCACGACCACGGTGCGAACGAAAGCTGTACATGGCCCGAATGCGAAGGCCCCGACGGGACGGTATTTTTAGGTAGTGCGCGCGTGCGTGCGCGCGTGTGTGTGTGTGTGTGTGTGTGTGTGTGTGTGTGTGTCTGTCTGTCTGAAGTGTCAATCGGCCGTGCGATGCGATGCAACGAGTCAACGAACGACGTACCACCTCCCACAGACAGACAGCATGCTATGTATGGTTCGAGAGAGCAATCAATGCACATCAAACGCCTCGGTGGCAGGGGTTTCTGCTCTCCTTCCAACCACAAGCTCTGCTTTACTTGTCCAAGTCCAATATCGAATAAGGGGTCACCCCGGTAAGCCATCTGTTGAGCGACAACGAAGCACGACGTGTCGGATCTATGTGTGTGTGGGGGGATGGAGCCGAAGGCCGGTCCGGCCTCTTCCATGCTAGGCGGCGCCGGGGGGGGGGGGGGGATGGTTGCGGTGCGGGTCTTCCGTCGAGCTATAGGGCCCGGGACAACGGTGGCAAAAAAAGGTAAAGCCAGTGAGGCAAAGCGCCTTGGCCAAAGAGAGAGAGAGAGCGGTGGGGGGGTATCCACAACCACTTTGGAGATTCCTGCACTGTTCTACTCAGTCAGGCAGGGCTGATTG
The DNA here is from genome assembly GCF_000149035.1 of Colletotrichum graminicola M1.001. Taxonomy (NCBI): domain Eukaryota; kingdom Fungi; phylum Ascomycota; class Sordariomycetes; order Glomerellales; family Glomerellaceae; genus Colletotrichum; species Colletotrichum graminicola. The sequence continues at coordinate 472,858 of NW_007361020.1, read as the reverse complement.
TTTGAGGATTTCCGGAACAAACCTGATGAGCGATAGGGTTTCGGTTTATTGAATTAATTTGTTTATTTATTTACTTGTTTATTTATTTAATCATTCATTTATTTGTTTTCTTCATCCACAAGAGGCCGTTCGCCGCCACCGCAGCACGTACCTAGACTCGGGGTGGGCGCGCTGCTTGTTCGCCGACGATGAACAGATTCGGGGCCGGATTGATGAATGACGTTTTGCGCAGAGCAGATGGGAACTATGCCGTCCGGAAAGAGAGCCGAGTTTCAAGCCAGCTATGTAGTCAATCACGGGACAAAAAGAACCCGACCATCCTCCAAGACCGGCCGAGGGGCGCCGAAGACCCTCCCGCCGGAGTAGGCAACGCTCTTTGAAACCGCGCGACGGATGGGATACAAGTACTCTGCGGCACCTTCGTCAGCGGCGGCCTGGAGCCAAGGCCCGGCATCTGGAACATTGCAGACACACACACACACACACACGGTCATGCGTGCGGGACGAGACGGCCACCAGGCTTAGCAGACACGGCGATATTGGCGATGGGTGTCAATGGGGGGGGGTTGGCGAGCGAGGGGGTGAGTGGTAGACGGATGTCACGCGTCGTTCAGAGCCTCGTCGATCTCGTCGTCTACCTCGAACGCCGTGCATCTTCCACATAACATGATATTTGAGCGGGCGGGGACTGCATGTCCACGATGGCAGAGCGGCATGAGACACCGAGTTGGCAGGTCGTCGTGGCTCGCGATGCGGATAGATTGCCGTGGCTGCAGTATATCATGTATGCAATATCGGCCCCGCTTGGTTCTGAGTCGAAACCGTTCCCGCCCGCTCGTCGTCGGCCTGCCCGTGATTTCGAGTAAAAAGGTAGATGGATTGAGCCGGTGAAACCAGCTGCACGTGGTGGAGGGCTTATTCCCAGCTCATTGCTGCTATATGATGTACGCACTATGGAGGTGGGTTCGCCACGTTGGGCGTGCGGTGCGGTGCGGTGGGTGGTGGTGGTGGTGGTGGTGTCCCGTGGTGTCAATCAATGCGAGGCACAAAAAGTCAATTGGCTTACGCTCTCGGGATCTTCCTGGATCGAGGCTCGACGCCGATGACGCGATGCCCAAACGGGCGATTCAGAACTGATATTGCTACATACTACTCCGTATACTGCCTATGTACGGAGTAGAGAGTATGTAGAACCCGCAGGCTCACGAACCGCTCCACGCAACAATTACCTCCCCGTCCGTCTGCGGAATAGCGTCGGCTGATACCCCCAACCATCGACCATCAACCATCAACCATCAACCATCAACCATCAACCATCAACCATCAACCATCAACCATCAACCATCAACCGTCAACCATCGAACGCTAGGACGCCGTCGTTGATATTGCAAAGTGTGATCGGTAGACGCGCCATCGCAGCGTAGCAGGGGGGGGGGGGGGGGGGAAAAGAGAGCTTCCTTTGGGGTGCCGTGGAACATTCGGAAAACGTGGTTGACGGTAGGATTGCGACGGTAGCTTGGCGCGGCGCGAGGTACGATGTAGATATCGATCCGCGGGGCCGGGCGTGCGTGTGTGTGTGTGTGTGTGTGTGTGTCTGCCATGCTACGCCGTCGGCGAGGTTGTTAGATGAGGTGCCCATTCATCATTTCCATTTCCCCCCTGCTCCCCACCGGCCCTAGCGTATCCGCACTCCGTCTACCCGTACGTCGTATGGTCACATAGTGTGCACCACTCCGAACGCCGCCAATCATCACCGCCGTCCGCCGCTAAGTTGCGGGGAGGGGGGGGGGCACCCGCGATCTAATATTAGGATGTTCATGAGGACCTGCCTGTGGTACCGGGTGTCGTACACGATTGTGTGACGAGAAGGACGTACGACAAACGACAAACCACGACGACGGGTGCCATCACGTCAAGCTGGTGAGAAGGGGTGGGGGAGGGGGGGTCTGTTGATCGGCCGCCCTCGTGGGAATCACTCACAGCAACAGGTCATCAAGCGGCCAGACGCGCTTTGACGGGAAAAGAGGAACCCTCTGTGCCTCTCTCTCTCTCTCTCCGTGGGGAATTAATTCTCTCTTTGGGTGAGGGAATCATCACCCCGAGTCAGCCTCTGCTGTGTGAGTGAGGAATGAGGAATGCGGTATGTGCAGCTATCAGGCACATCAACCCTCCATCGTCTGTGCCTGTTCGTTCGTTCCTTCGTTCGTTCGCTTCCTGTCATGTGCATTATCCCGAGCCTTCTCTCTCTCTCTCTCTCTCATCCAACCATGTTCGTCGAGAGAGTTGATCCCATCCTCTCTCAACCCCCCTGCTTCTTCCCTCGCTCTTGTTGATCCACCAGCCCGTCGAAAACCCGTCGTTACCGCAGATACACTACACTCCGCAGCCCACATCTACCCTTGCACCTAACGGCGAGCACGAGAAGAAGAAAAGAAAAGACCGGGGGGTGCCACACAGTAAGACAGCTCAAGATGACGGGGGGATCCCCATGCATCCAAGGGGGTCCCCCGGTGGGTATCCATACAGTGCCTCTCGCTTCGTTCGCTCACCGACTACGGATCTACGCTAAGCTACGAGATCCGTCACTTCAATATATCCTCTGGTTGAGAGGCTCACAGGTTCCGAGGCTGCCTGTCTTGTCCGCTTGGCGGTGTACGATTATGCCCCCTCCCCTGCCGTCCCCGTGTGGTTGCTCATCTCGCTTTACTGAGTCTTTTCAATCTGCGACATAGCGCCCCCCTCCAGGAAACAGATGCATTATGGGGTTCAGGCCAGTAAACCCCCCCCGGTTTTGTTCGTCTCTTCTTTTCCGTCGTATTTTCGCCCGGGTAGCTATCTATCTCAGCTACGAATTAAACATTCGAATGCCCCGGTACCCGTGCACATTGGTGATGATCACGCCACAGAAGTAGAAGGAGGTTCGCCTCTGATAACCGTAAGGTATATGCGAATCGCCAAGTTGTCGTCGTCGTCGCCCAGAGTCACAACCGTACCTGGCCGTACCTGCAGAGCACGTCATGCAAGCAAGCTGCAGCCGTCCTCCAATCATTTACCTATTATGTACTCTGTAGGTAGTTTACGGATACCTAGATCCCTTGCCACACGCCCCCTCCCGCTCCCCCGGGGCCGTGTTTCATCCTACTCTTTGCCGTTGTCGTCTGACTCTGTATCCAAAGCCGAGTGAACTGCTCCCTGGAGATTCATAGCTCCCCCTCCCCATTCACCACCTGCACGACATTACATGACAACGGGGCTTTTGAGATACTCCTATGATGCCATGACTTTGTCTACTCGACGACGCCCACACGGGCCTTTTCGGTCAAGGTCCTAAAGCGTACAAACACGGGTGAAATGGATACAGTCTCCCACCCATTAAAGGCCGTTCGTTACCGGGCCTGCGGATACCTAGCACGCCTAGGTTCTCATCGCCACCGCCGTTCTCGTAAGTTTACCATGAACGTGGTGGATATGGGAGACGGCATGATGGCCGTGGCGCGCGCTCCCCCCAAAGGGGCACAATAGACTATGTACATAGTACGGAGTAGAGAGGCTATGAAAAGCCTTGCCACGCGACGCCTCGCCCTCGTCGAGCCTAAGGCTCCCTTCTCCCGTCCCGTCTCCCTATCTATCTCCATCCGGACCGGCCGTCTTCAGCACCCTGCGAACGGCGATACACCCCTATCCTACGGTACGTGCCGCGCCTCCGCCACCAAAGAGGCGAGAACCGACGGAAAAAGGACGTAGTAGGGGAGACCCAAGGCACAGGAGAAAAAGACGGGTGAGAAAAAAGAAAAAAAAAGGCAGAGGAACTAGAGAAGAAGAAACAATCACCCGCTGCAGAGCACAGAGTACGGAGTATAGGGGCTTGCATGACACACGGCATGGCATGCATGCATGGCAGTATGGTAGCGAGCCAAACAGCCGCGTTTCCTCGCCAGGCGGAGGCTACCGTGACAACTTAATGCGCGACCGTTAAGATCGTCTTGTTCCAAGGGGAGCTGAATACTCCGTACCTAATCAACGAATGGCAACGGCCTACGATCATAGGTCGACCTGCCATACCCCATTCGCCCCTCCCCTCCGGCTCTCGTCTCCGTCGCGCCTATCAGCGGCCGCTCCGGCTCCCTCCACCGTACTCTCCAGTCCGAACCTGCCGGAAAGGGGGGAAAAAACAAAAGTGTGGGTCCCACCTCCGTCCCCTTCCCCCGAGAGCTTCTCGACCTCTCCTTCGGCTGCCCCTATTCGCACCTCACACCAACCCACCACACCCCCCCCCCCCCCCCCAAATCATCGCCCATCTCCCAACGGGCGCCGTGCATCGCGCCATCTCTCCTTAGCTACATTGCGACCGTCAGCCAACAGGCCCCCTCATCAAGCCATCCTTAAGCCCTCGCTAAGCTCTCATTAAGCCACCTCGACGGTACTTGTCCTAAGCCTTCCCGCCAACTGTGCATACTGTGAGCCTCTTGCGCCGCCCATCGGGACGGAAAACCAAGCCCTCGCTAGCCTCACCCCCGTTCTAGGTGCGCCTGAGTCCCGTCGCCGAACTTGTCGTGCGTAGGGTGTTGTCACCGCCCAGAAGAGCCGCCTGGATCCTCTGAGACGCATCCGTCCAGCCTACCACGATGACAACGACAACGACGATAACCATCACCACGACCACCACCCCTCTAGCTGACCCGAATAGCTGTAGCGAAGCTAGCCATCTGCTTCTCTGCTCGCCTTGTTCGTATGCGGCAGCTTGAGGACCTCCCGAGACCGGTTACGGTGATTGCAAGCGCTGCGCAGCTCTAAGCGCCCCACCGCCACCCACCCAGCCCTTTCCATAGAGCGGCCCTTCTTTTCGGCTTCCATCTTCTATGCGTCAGCGCAGCCCTCGGTAACAGCCAGAAATCTCTGCACCGCTCGACGTGGCTGGTCGAGGCTACTCCAGCTGGCGTGAAGAGATGGTCGGAAGCAGGCAGGTCGGTTCCGCATTTCTTTGATGTACCTATGTACGGATCATGGCAGCTCCCAAGGAACCGGGTGCTGGGACACGACCACGCCGCCGAACGCGTGACTTTGGGAAACGGCCTGTGTGCGTCTTCCATGGCCGTTGGCCAGATTACGGGAGATGGGCGACTGTTTTTCCATTCTCCTACCTATGACCGCCACGCCTGGCCCTGGGATCGTGGAGATGGACCGTCATCTGGGTCGAGGAGGCGTCGACGTGAGGCCTTGGTCGCAAGCCATCCTCGGGGCTGAGACTGCCATCCCAAACTTCTTCTTGCGGACGGCCACGACCTGCACCAAACCAAAAAGTTCAGATGACACCTCTCAGGGCTGCCAGATTGCCAGCCCTCCAACTGTCGTGTTAGCGTGCGGAAAGCCTTGCGCCACAGGGAGTAGAGAGAGAGAGAGAGAGAGAGAGAGAGAGAGATGGGGGAGGGGAGCCACCGTGGTGCAAGGACCATTTAGTGACGGCTAGTCGTCGTCCGAGCAAACAGGGAACGGACTCGGGACTGGAGCTGGCCAAGCAGCCCGCCGACGGGAAGGATAGGCTTCGGGGACCGGCGTGACCAGGTCTGGCAGCCGGCGGGAGGCCGGTCGCTGCGCAAATGAAAGCCCGTCGAGCGCCCGCGGTCGGGGAGGTTTTGGATGTCTGGCCGACGCGGGAATCTGTAACGTCCGTTGGCGTTCGTCCGTCCGAGAGCGAGGGGAGAGAAGGGGGAGGGGGGTTCGTCTGCCTGCCCTTGCAGGGTAATGAGCGGGAAGCCATCGTGGGAAGAGTGTCGGTGCCCTCTTCTAGGCCGATTTGTGACTTTTCGACTGGCGGGAACGGGCTCAAACACGACCAGGGCACTTGAGGGGGGGGGGGGGGGGTGGCGTACTTCGAACCGTCGTGCATCCTCGCCAATCTCCAGGACAGCAGTTTCAGCCTTGCCGTATCGCGTGATTAACGTTGTATTGGCCTGAACCCGAGGCCGTGGCTTCATCACCGATTACCGCGTGCGAGTCCCCCCCCCCCTTCGTCATCCCAGACTGCAGCATCTGACGCAAGTCAGCAGCATCCCATTCATATGCCGCCCTCCCTCCCCCCCGACAATCGCGAAGATGCCAAGCCGATGCGGTACCGCAGGGAACAACAAGCGAATGCAGCATCGCAGACCATCAGCCATGCTTGTAGCAGCTCGCCTACGGTCGGGGCGTCTTGCCATTTGGACTCGCCAGCACCGGCGCCGTTGGATCGTGAGCTGGCATGGACAGAGACCCGGGGGCCCGAGTCACAGGCGGCTGAAGCTACAGCCCAGGAAATTGAACACCATCTGTATGTTTGTCACCTGCAAACGCTCGGGCGCGGGGGGGCACTGACTCCCCGCGCACGCTCGTGGTTTCCATGCAAGCGTCGTCTGCCTCCGTGTCGGGAGATTGCTGTTACCTGGTGCCGCAGACGCTTGCCCGGTGACTTTGACGGCCTCTAGGCGCCGTCTGGCTCGAGTCCAGAAGGGGTGAGGGGGGTTCGAACGGCAACGCTGCGTTGTCCAATCGCCGTCTTTGGTACCTGGTGGTTGTCCATACGTCGGCGGGCCTGGGTTCAGTTGACGGGCGTCTCCCGGTCGTTGGGGCCGCTGGCCCAACGATCTTGCGCCTGGCATCTGGTCCAGGGAGTATGAAGCATGCGGTTCACGGTGCGTCGTCCGCGTATCAAGGCAAGGTCGTGTGTTTAGTCTTTGATGGTAGTAGACTCACATGACAACTCGGCTCCGGGCGAGACATGGGTTGGTGCTGGCTGGCTCTGTCCTGTTCACCTCACCGGCGGCAGGCCCTCAGGCTTAGACATATGGCCTTGCAGATCCTGCTGGTAGGTTTCCAAGATGTCTAATCATAGTGCGGAACGCTGGGGCAAGGCCAGAATCTTGACAAGAGGCCGGAGTGTCAACCCATGCCGACTTACTTCAACGACAAAGACTGTCGACAACAACAAGAACACCACCTCTGGCAGGGTGAGGGGGGGGGGGGGGGGGGGGGGGGGGGGGGGGAAAAAATTTTTTTTTTTTTCTACGGCTACCGCTGGGTGAACCGGGCATGCCGCGATAAACCGGAAAGAGGAAAGGGATGGATACCCACCAGGGCTTCCTAATAACGGCCAACTAGCCTGGTCCGGACTCATCTTCAGAGTAGCAGTCAGTGGATAGTCGCCCGACAATAGGAATATTCTCCCTCCTAAAGCCTACAAGTAAGACCCAAGTGTACCCCCGCTTTGTATTGGTTAAAGCAGTTATTGACTCTAAGTGGACCGACCACCGGCCCACAATACGCATCGGAAGCGCCTGGAAAGCCTGTAGGATCGTATCGTGCCAGGTAATACCGGAACAGACCCTACGCTGTATTGCGTGCTTGCCTCTTTTAAATACGGAACCTCTATGGCGCTTTGCGGACGCCGCGATGACTTGTTCCGGTTGTGAAAGACCCGTTATGTTTGGCCCTTTCGTTCCACGGGTTTGGGGCCCAAAGGCACATGTGGAAGGGAACATTGGGATTATTTCCTGCGCACTCCCTTCTACGAAAGATCATCTAGGTTCAAGTCTAAGCTGTCGTGATCGTATTCCCAAGAAATCTTCCAAATGGGATCCCCGAATCCTCATGAGTACCCCCCCTATTTCCAGTAGGCTCGTAAAGAATCCAGTCGTCCGGGGACAACTTGCATCTTTCAGTCAACCGGGTGAAAGCGGGAAAGCAAAAACACATTTCTCAACCCCCCCCCCCCCAAAGATGTCATGTGGCGAGAGCGAACGCAATGAAGCCGCGCTCTCCAGCTGGTAACACCGTGACGGTTTCGAACCAGGAACGAGACCGCGGCTCTGAGACTTGGAGAGCTACGGTGACGAGCGGGGGTATACAAATTCCCCGGACACGTCCGCATTACGTCAACAGTTCATTATGCATGTCCAAATCACTGGCTCGGACAACTACTAGGCAATCGGAGGACAGCAGCAGCATGTCGAACGACCATTGATCCCCGTCCAGTTTGAAGTGTGTGATGTGGGCTGGGCATACCTGTACCGTCATGAGGAGGCATAAAAGCTCTGTTTCCAGGTCGTAGAACGGTTGGACCGTATGAGAATGCCTGCTCCCCATTGATTGATTGTCCTCGTCGACGGTCCAAGTGCCGATTGACCGCGGAGGGCCAACGGTACATTCAGCCCTTCTTTTCCAGAAATACCTTGAATGCAGTAAACAGCAAAGAGCAGCTTGCTTTGACGAACGACTCGACACAAGTAACCATAATCCTCGACGTGGCACTGCGGACCGTGATGGCATCGGATTTATCTTTACTTGCTAGATACAGCCATATGGTTTTCCCTACCAGGCCCTTGCATCATACCCCGGACGACATGGACGGTTGGCTTAACATCTGGGTGGCTTGGGCTGGCCTCCCTAGGTCACGGTAGCAATGCCGCTTCCAGCAGCGTACTCACCAGCGGCTGGCCGCGTGAGTGTTTTGGACGTTCCGTGAACTTGCAAAGTTGGCAACAAATCTACCGCGTGAAACAGGGATACTCCAGCGACAAGAGCGTCCCAAGCATCGCAGCTAAATACAGCTGGCAGGCCGTACGTAGGCATACTCCGCGGACGGGCTCCAATGCCTCGCCGGCTGCCCCATCAGCCGATGCCGGCCTAGGTCCGGCGTAGCTAGCTCCTTTCAACAGGGCGTGCCGGGAAAGACGGGCCTGCCTCCGCAGAGCCAAGACGCGCGTGTCTGCATACCGAGAGACGCTGTGGGACAATAACGAACGACAAGACAACATCGTTGCAGTCTCGCCAAAACAAGGTAAAAGAAAAGCCCTCATAGGGTTTCGGCTTCGGTGGTTTCAACACCTTTCGGCCGGGGACCGAGGCGAAAGTTCCGCAACCGCGGGGACCAGCCGCTCTCCAACTACAACGCGCGCGCCCGGATATAAGATCGGATGGTGTGGTTATGCAGGTCCTCCTCTGCCCGGCGCCACCGGGAACCCCAAAGTGTGGGGAAGGGTTGAGATGGAAAGAGGTCCGGGTCTAGTTGACATCATTCCTTTAAAAGCATCGCGGATACCCCGCGTACGACGAGCCCAAACTTGGAAAACCCGCATCGGTACATATTTACACGCACACGCAGTCACGCACTCACCAAGCCTATATAGAGTCCGCAAAGCCAATGAGGCGTATACAACAGCTCGGACACCAGCTCTCACAACGTCCTGAGCCCGACACGATGGCCCCCGCATCCCCCGACCACCCTCTCAACGAGAACGGCATCCCGCCGTTCGAGGCCCTCCCGCTCGGCAGCGGCAACCCTAGGTTCTCGGCCTGGGGCCTCTACGGCGACAAGGACGAGCTGGGGACGCTCAACAGGCTGACCGACGAGCGCGTCGCCGCCGCGGCCAGGACCGAGATCAAGACCGGCGCAAGGTAGAACTTTCAAATCCCATCATCACCCACTCACCCACCCACCCGCTCTGGCTGGACCCCGGCTCGGCCATCCATGCACACACACACACACACACATTACACATCTAGCAACTGACCCCAAGTCCTCCTCCACCCTCAGAGTCTCCCTCAACTGGCCCCTCACGGCACAGCCGGCCCCGTTCTTCGCCCGCCGCGCCTTCCACCACGACCTCATCCATAAGCGACCGCGCTGCGTCAACGACGACGTCTGGACCTTCAACTCGCAGTCCTCCTCGCAGTGGGACGGGCTGCGGCACTTTGGCTACCAGAAGGAGGAGAAGTTCTACAACGGCGTCTCCATGGACGACATCCACGCAGTTGACGACGAGGGACGGCCGTCGACGGTCAACGGTATACAGGGTCAGTCCGGCCTGTCCCCCGTCCCCCGACCCGTTCTGGGGGGGGCTGACGAGTCGAGTAGCATGGCAGACGCACGGCATCGTCGGCAGAGGCGTACTCGTGGACTACCACAGCTGGCGCCTCGAGCAGGGCACCGCCCCCTACGATCCCTTCGCCCGCGACTCCATCCCCGTCTCGGACCTGAAGGCATGCCTTGAGGCACAGGGGACCGAGGTCAGGTTCGGCGACATCCTCTTCACGCGAACAGGTAACCCCCGCCCTCTCCATCCTTCTGAAGGAAACGAGAAAAGAAAGAAATGAGACGTCTAACACAGCACTCCCGCCCCGGCAGGCTTCATGGCCGCCCACGCCGCCAAGTCGCCCACTGACCTCGAAAGCTACCGGACCGCCGTGCCGCAGACCTTCAGCGGCGTCGCCCAGTCCGAGGAGACGCTGCGCTGGGTCTGGGACAACTTCTCGGCCGTCGCCGGGGACCAGCCGACCTTTGAGTGTTGGCCCCACCGTGACCCGGAGCACTGGATGCACGAGGTCCTGCTTGCCGGCTGGGGTATGCCCATCGGCGAGCTCTTCGACCTCGAGGCCCTTGCCGAGCGGTGCCGTGAGGAGAAGCGATGGAGCTTCTTCGTCGCCAGCGAGCCGTGCAACGTCCCCGGCGGGGTCGCAAGGTGAGCAAGACCCGCCCCGATGTTGGCAATGCTTCTGGGTACGAGTTGGTGAGCTCCGTTTCGCTGACATGACGCCGAGTCCGCCCAACATTCTGGCCATCTTCTAAGACCTCCCACGGTACCTGAGCAGAGACACTACGTTTGTGACAACACATGTGGTAGCGGGAGATATTTGTAGAACATGACTCCTAGAGATGACATGCCGCCCTGCTGGCCATTTCTCAGGCGCATAGGAGCGGGAAACCAAAGTGCTTGGGCGAGATGGTCAAAATGGTCCCCTGCTTTAGTGGCATCCCGAAGAAGGGAGAAAAGAAAGAGGAAAGAAAAGGAAAGAAAAAACCACCGAAAAACCAGATTGACGGAATCATTGCTTGAATCATTGGCTACTACAACCAAACCCCCTTAGATTCGAGCCATCCGCCTCATCGGCGCGTAATTATCAATTACAACTTGATGCCGCAAACCCGATGATTCATGGACCCAGTCGCATAAGACCTGAAGCAAAATGGCTTCAAAAGTATATTCGCGCATGTCAGCTTTCCTAGCTGAACTAAATTGTTGCAACAAACCAAGCCTGACGCCCTACTGTGCTTTCAACCACCGCGGGCCCTCTATCACAGATATTCTACCCAGTGACTGCTGGCTCATCCCCTATGACTCTTGCGATCGCTGGCATCTTGTTAGGGCTGCTGTTCGAGTCGGGAGGAATTGCCGACTTACGTGCTCAATCTCCTAGACAGCTGCTGCAACTTCTTATCGTTGGCCGCGTCTTCGGCTGCCTTCTCGAACGCCTGCTTCCTCTCCTCCTCCTGGTGCTTGACAACCTCATCGTGGCTGGGGGGCAGCCTTTCGTTCTGAATGTCGACCTTGCGAGCGTCCTCAAATGTGTTGATGGCATTCTTGATACCTTCAGCACCCAGCATGAGGGTACCAGCGGGCAGCCTGCCGCCAGAGACGGTCTTCAGCTCGGTGACGCGCTCCGACTCCTCACGCAGTACTTGGAAAACACGCGAAAGACGACCAATGGCCAGAATCTTGTTCTTGATCGCTCGTCTCTTATACTCGATCGACTCGGGATCTTGCGAGGCGCCCGAGAGGGGTGGCGACATGGGGCCAGGCGACGTAGAAGAGGGCGTGGCGTCCTCCTTTAGCTCCTCCTCGGAGCACGTGCTGAGGATGCCGATAAGCATGTCGGTAATCTTCTCGCCCACAAAGGGCAGAGACCAGGTGAAGACGTCCATGAAGTTTGGTAGCCAGTACGGGTGGGGCGTGCAGTTGAACTGTCGAATGTTCATCACGTTGTTCTCGTACTTGAGAACGGCAGCCTTGTTGTTGTAGACGTCGAGGTAGTTCGGCGCCGAGAAGATGGTCATGACACTGGGGAAACCCGTGGTGCGAGTCTTACGGTACATGCGGTATCCAGCATCTTGTGCCTCGTGGGCTCGAATGACAGAGAGGAGGTTGTTCTTCTCGAGGAACGCACAGGCTGCCGGGTACGAGAAGAAGTAGGAGCATCCGCGGACGTGGTTATGAAGAAAGTAGTCGCTCGTCTTCTCTTGCCCAAAGTCTTCCAAGGGATCGGCCCAGAGGATGTCGCACATCAGGCCCTGGGTGGGCGGCTCGCGGAAACGGTCAATCTGTACGTGTCAGCTGGTGCGCTTCGGGGGGGGGGGGGGGGGGGGGGGGCAGGGGACGAGAGCTCGACTCACGCTTCGCAAGTCGTCGAGGGTGTGAAGCTCGGGGCTAAGGCCGCCGTGGATGCACAAAAACTGCTTGTTCATGACAGCAGCCAGGGGCAGGCAGCAGAACGACTCCATGCAGGCCTCGTAGATGGCCTCGGAGTACTTGTGCTTGCACTCGAGCTTGAAGGTGAAGTAGTCAGTCAAGTGGCGACACTCGTGGTTGCCACGGAGCAGCCACAGGGTCTTGGGGTAATGGATCTTCAAGCACCAGAGGTACAGGACGCATTCGATACTGAAGTATCCTCTGTCGACGTAGTCGCCGAGGAAGAGGTAGCGCGTCTCGGACGGGTCGCCTCCGACTTCGAACAGCTTCATGAGGTCGTAGTACTGGCCATGGACGTCACCACAGACGGTGATGGGCGCATCCATTTCGAGCAGGTTGGGCTCGGCACGGAGCAGCTCCGTGCAGGTTTTGAGGATCCACAGGGCCTGCTCCTCGGTCAAGCGGCCCTCGCGATAGAAATGCTGCTTGAGGAAGTTGATGTCGGGCTTGGTATGAGTCTCGTCCTCAAAGAACTGCTCGTCGGAGGGCGTGAACATGGCTGGGGCCTGCACATCTGTAACGATAATCAGGTTAGCGGCTCGAGGGCGGTACGACGAGGGCAAACACGGCAGCTGCCACGGTGGCGGCGTCGATGAGGATCGAGGCCGTGGCCCAGGGGCCTTGCGTACCTTTGCAGACCCGCTCCATGGTGTTCACTTGGGTGCCATCCTCCATGGTGTGGATAGTGAAGTCGATCTCGGGCAGCGGCTTCTTCTCGCGAATGGCGCGAATGGCATTGTCGACCTGTTGCTGGGTGCGACGCTCTTCGCCGGGCGCGCTGGGTCCTTCGGGATCCATGCTGGCTGGCTGGCTGGCTGGTGAGTTGGGGCGAAGACGATGGTGACGGCGATCTAAGGGTGGCGGTGGTGGTCGAGGGGCTCGGTCGGGGTATCGATGATGGATACGAAGGAAAGTCGTTTGTCTCTGGAATGATCAGAGCGGTGAGGAACGGCTAGGCGAGAACCAGCTCAGGGTCGTGTCGCGATGGGGGCCTACAAAGAGGCGAGCTGGGATGCGGCAAGTCGTTGATCACGAGACAAGACCAAGCGAGAAGGGCAATGCGAGACGAGGTGAGGCGAGGGGTAAAATTTGAGGTGAGGAAAGATAGGGCTGAGAACAGATTGCGGGTGAAGGGGAATGGGATGGGATGCACTCGGCCAGAGAGAGGTCTTGTGCTATAAGACCGACCGGTCCAGTTCCCAGTTCCCAGTTTATCGCTACGCTACCTACTTTACCTGGGTATGGGTACCTTGCGCTGTCTGTCTGCCTGCCCAGGGCTGGGGCGTTTTCTCTCTCTCTCTCTCTCTCTCTCTTTTTTTTTAACATCTTTTTTCCCCCCCAGGCTGGGCACCTCGCTAGGGGTGGTCAGCCGCTGACACCATCAAACTGTACTCTTCTGTCAAGGACTCAACGATCTCAGTGTGTCCCTCCTGATGCCAGGCCCTAGGGTGCTTGCTGTGCTTGCTACCTATACTCGCTGTGCTGCTGCTATCGCTGGTGTGGCGGCGGTTTGCTAGCGTTTGGTAAGCCCAAAGCCGGGAAAACACACCTCGGACGAATTGGCAGGTGGCAGACGCCAAATGCCCGCGGACGGTGGATGTGATGGAAAGTCGGTATACATTGCTGTCGTGGAAGATAACACTGATGGCAATGTACCTCGACTTGGCCCCCTTCCCTCTGCCCCTCGCATCAGCCTGTCAAAGACGTCCGATTGCCTCCTTTGCCCCCACCTCGGTCCCTAGAGGGGACTGGTACGTACCCCTCGACCTTCCCCTCCCCCTCATCGGGTGGCACTTTTTCCACTTTGATTCATCTCCCCTCCCCTCCCCTCCTCTCCCTTCCTTCCCTCCACAGCTCGGTTCGGACTTTGCTGGATGGCCGACAATGAATATTGCGACGCACGCGCATTGGACACGATCCCCATCATCATCAACAACGTATATAAGAGAATGCGGTAAGATAAAAGTGTTCCGGCCGGTTTCGATCATCTATCTTGTCCTCTCTATCGTCCACATCTAGCCTCTACAGTTGTGTGGTTCGTTGCTTGCCCGCTGCTGCCATGCCATCTGCAGCTCGCCTTAAGTTACCTTGTGTCCAAGGTCAACCTCGATCTGCCTTATGCTGAGCGGAACTGAGTTGTCGCTTCAGCGCTTGCCCAAACATCCCGACCAACAGTCAACCCCCCCCCCCCCCCCCCCCCCCCCCGCCTCGGTCTTTCGACCCATCATCAGGCATCCAAGCTTCGCGCATGCCGCCCAAGGGCCTTGCAGATTCGCTGTGACGTTCTCCGCTCCATGTTGAGGGGTTTATTATTCTTCGTTTATTCATGGCAAGCAGTAGCCTCCGTCGATGACAATATCGCAACCGGTGGTGTAAGAAGCGGCGTCCGAGGCGAGATACAGATACGCGCCCTTGAGCTCGCCAGCTTCACCCTCGCGTCTGCTCCATGTTAGCACAAAACTCGTCATCAAAGCCGTCACGTTCACTCACCCCATGGGGGTCTTGTTCTTCCACTGCTTCTTGGTCTCGGCCCCAGCGAAAGCAGAAATCTCCGTCTTGATGTAGCCGGGCGAGATGGAGTTGACGCGGGCGAAACCAACCCATTCGACGGCCAAACTCTTGCCTGATTGACCTGTTAGCCGAGATTACCGGGTAAACCGAGTGCATCACTTACACATGTGGATGACGGCCGCCTTGGACGCGTTGTACACCGTCTGCATCTGCGGCACGTTGACGATATGACCACTCATGCTGGCGGTTGCAATGAAGCTACCGTAGGTGAAGCCCTCGAGCTTCTGACCGTCGAGCGTGGTGCCCTCCTTCTTCTGCCGACGGAAGTGCTCGCCGGCAACCTGGGCGCAGTAGATGGGGCCGTTGACATTGACGGCCAAGACTCTGTCGGCGACATCCATGGGACCGTCAATCAAGGGGCCCTCCTCCCACGCAATGCCCGAGTTGGCAACGAATATGTCGAGGCGGCCGTTGAATTCGGCCACGATCTGCTGGACAGACTCTTTGATCGCTTGGTGAGAGGTCACGTTGACCTGGTACGCCTTGCCTACGCTATGTCAGCGACCGAGCAGCACCGCGTTCCTGGACGGGCGACATGTACACTTGACACCATACTCCTTCTCGATCTCGGCGGCGCGTTCAAGGGCCGCCTTGTTGCTGTTGTACCAAATGGCAACGTTGGCACCAGCTTCGGCGTATGCGTGGGCGATTTGCAGGCCAATACCGGCGCCGGCACCAGAAACGATGGCCGTCTTGCCCTTGAGGGAGAACAGGGGCAGCACACGGTTGCTGGGTGGGGGCACGGTGGCATCGTGCTTGAAAGCACCGTCTTTCATGTCTGTCATGTTTCCGAGGGTCGTGGAGAAGGGCTGGAATCTGGCGGTTCTGCAGGCGGCTGCGACACGAGGAATGCAGAGGACTCGAGGCCGCGAGGCTGCAGTACGGAGGACAGAGCCGAACATTATATCGACGGGCGACAAGTAGAATATGCCGCAAAAGGCCCTCTTCTTTTGGAACCAACGTGGCAGGGTACCAGGGGTAAATCTTCACCGCACCCTACGATATTGAGGGTCCTACTCGACGATTCGAGTTCGACGATTCGAGGAGGGGGTCGAGGGGCGCCGAGGGGTCGAGGGAGGAGCTAACACTGGTACCAGCATAGCCGTACCAAGTATTACGGCTATGAGTACCCCTGGCTCATGCACCGGAACAGTCTCGAGCGAGGTGATATGGTGGAGCTCAGGGAATGGGAAGAGAGCGAGCTCTGCCTACGTGGTACCTATGCCGTGCCGCCATACGCGAGGCCGGGTGGAGGGTCGGTGGCAGCGACAGCCGCCTGCGCGTCTCATGAGAATCGTGACCGTCATCAACCCTGAAGACGGCACTAGGGAGATCCCTTAGGGTGGGGGGCCACAATATCACTCGTTGGGCGCCGCCGGGGCATGTGGGGTGTGACATACCAAGCCAAGGTGCATCAGGTTTCGGGGCTACTCGGGTCGCATTACTCCAGATTACGCTGTTTGAAAGTCTATTCTACCGCAAGATACCGGTGTCAGGGACCCTGGAGGGCCTGAATCGCGGGGCCATGGGGGGGAAACGGATCGATCTCCGCCTTGACTCGACTGGCGCGCTTCTACGTACACACACGTACTTACAACCGCCTAAATACCTACAGGGACATGCAGGCACCACGAGAACTGCCAAAACCAGCCAACACGACGGCGCGATGCAAAAAAATTCAATGTTTAGTGCCTTTCATCTTGAACACGTCGATGGTTTTTTTTTTTAACACAACACCACATGACAGACGCGACCCTCTCTCAAACCTATCGACAACTTGCCTTTTCAGCCGACAACCTGATTTAGGATATGCTCGCGGGGGAAGTTTGTGTTTCTCCAGCGTGAGATGAAGTCGTCTCGGTTAACTGGTGTCTCGTCAGATGCCAACTCACTCGACGGGGCTGCTCAGAGGACTCACTGTAGGCACCGGCGATGCGCCTTCTTCCCTCGAATGCGCTTCGGCCGTGCATCACTCGCCAATTGTCAAAGACTGAGACTCGTTAGCTATTGATGGGTGGGTGTACGCAGAGGGACGCCTGCACTCACTCAGAACCTGGCCGGGCTCCAACTGCACCCAATACTCGACATCACGCCTTCGGAGGATGGCATTCCACTTGCGAGCTGCCGCATACCACTCGGTCGGGGAAGCATGCTTGGTGAAGGGCACAACGCCCCGGTCGTCGTTATTCCACCGCACCCGTTGCAGCTCGCCCGTCTCCTCGTCGACCTCGAGTACGGGATACCGCTTGTCCGGGGATATCGTGATGCCCTGGTTGCCGCTTGCATGCCACGGCAGGCGCACCTTTGAAAGAATTTCATACGCCTTGGGGTCCTCTTTCAGCAAGATCCGTGCCGCATGGAAAGAGTCGACGAGCAGCGACTCTCCTCCCAGCTTGCCGTCCTTGGGCAGTGCTTGTCCTGGCGGGGCCTCGTGGGAGAGCATGTGGAAGGCCTGCAACCCGGCCGGGTCTGTGAAGTAAGTCGTATCTGTGTGGGCCGGGAGGGCGATGTTGGTGTATGCCGTGTCGGCCATAGCGAGGTCGGGGATGAAGTCGTAAAATCCGCCGTAGTGCGTCTCACGGATGAAGGCAATCCTTTCCAGCACGCGCTGCGTCGACTCAGGAGTGCGGAATGGGGTCTTGTCGACGAAGGCGAACCCGTATTCTCGCTGCAAGGGTCAGCCTCTGTTTTTTCCTTGTCATCGACGGGCATGGCATGTTTCCCTACGATGAGGTTCGTCAACTTTGCGATTCCCGATTCATCCTCCGAGGCCATGAGCTGGTTGTAGTCTACGACGGGGCGCCTGCTGCCAATGTCGGAGCCCCAGAGTTGGTAGCTATGCATGTCAGCGATGGCAAGACCTGGGACTGACGGCGGTCCCTTACTTGACCTTTTCCGGACAACGGTGGTCATTCTGCAAGTAATGTTTGACGAAGTGCCAGGGATAGAAGCTCTGATGGCCGTCTTGCTCCCCTATTCTTGTCGTCAGTGTATCCCCACGCGCCCCAAGGCATATAGACGACTCACATGTCACGGTGATGCCTTGCTCTTCTGATTTGATATCCGATGGACGAACGTCTTCACTAATCTTCAGTCCAAGCTGTTGTAAGAAATTGAGATTGTCAGAGATTGCAGCACGATGGGGTCGCATACCGAGTATGTGTCGAAGTTTCTTTGGGTAGTGTCTTGGTTCACACAGTGGCTGCAACGGCAGTTATCTCTGGATGCGGTGTGTCAACTGGGCGGTCTCTGCGTGGGACAGATATACCGCATCACGTACCTCAACCAGAAGTGCGGGCTACATCGGGCGCGCGTGTCAGCAAATATGTCTTGGGAGATGCCATGATGCGAGGTTATCCCGACGGAAAACAGACACCCGGAGCCGACCCGGCGGGGGGGTGGAAGTCAATCAAACGACTTACAGCGTCGATCTACGGGCAGGGCCATCGAATTGGATTCCATCCTCGACGATTTTCGCATTCAAATGCTGAAAACGGGTAACAGCGGATGCGGAGAGATGCCTCGCAAGCCGGAAAGTAGCCGTGATACGGGGTGCTCCAAACACAGCGGCACGCCTAAACCGGGAGAAAGGATAGAGTGTGAGACCTCCGTGCGCCACTTTGGGACAGTCGACTTTGACTGATAGATTACACACCTCGCGGCTCGGGGGCCGATGTTCCTCAGTGGGAGCATTGTTGCGACGGTCTACTGAATTCGTGTGTACGCCGGTCAACTATCGTTGGAAAAAGCAAAAAGGGAAAAGAAAAAAACCACGCTCTGGGAGAAAAAAGGACTGGACCAAAGTGGCTTTTGGAAGGTTCCGGTTTGTTCATTTGAGGAGGTCGAAGGTCTGGTGTTGGAATTGGGGATGGACGGACAGATAATTAGAGGGCAATCTGGAAGGCCGCGGGGGCTCCGTCCCACTATGCCCCTCCTCTACCGACCTAGAGCTCGCCGAAGATGCTATACTTCTTCTGCACTGACAGTCTGACACAGACACCAGCCGATGATGGTCCGTTATCGCATCCCTGCAACTCCTTTCTCTTTGTCGGGTTGCTGCATCGACCTTTGGGGATAACAAGCCTCGGCTTGTTGGCCTCGTGTCAAGTCGGCTTTTCTTTTGAGACCTGAAAGGACTGAACAAAGACCGGCGGCCGGGCGGAGCCATTTCGCCATGACAGGTGGACACGCCCTATTTCACTCTATTCCACTCCACTGCGATCGACCGACTCTCTTGGCTAGAGAGACTCTCAATCGGACTTCGGAGCCGCCAGAGTCCCAGCCAAGCTTCAAATCGCATATGTTTGGTGTCTACGGCCGCTCACCAAGCCTTGTACGGGCCCTGGCGATGAGGGCATCATGAACATGCCCATGGATGGGCCCCGCGAGCCTTCGCTTGGTCGGTATACTGACTGGATCGGACGCAGGATCCAATTGTCATGTCCAGCACCGGCTCTGGCAAAGAGCCTGGGCTGTCCGCCTCCGCCTCCGCATCGCCAAGGGGAATACACGTTCGAACCTATCCCACATCGTCAAGCAAACAAGCATAAGCAACTCAGGCGGCCAAAGCGCCTCACGCGCAGAAGATCTCGGTCCATGGCGAGAGTACGCCAACATCTTATCCAGGCCATACCACTGCGAGTTGCACCGGAACATCCCCGACTTCCTTTGCCCCTTCGTCGGCCCATCCAATATGTCACACCCTTGGCGTCGCTTGAAAGCCTGCCACGTCTTCGAATGTGCCTCGCTTCGCCCGCTGTGTCTGATCGTCTCCGCCCAGGCCCCTCTCCGCGGCCTTTTCACTATCTCCAAACCGAACAGGCGGGTTTTCCCAGCGAGAATAGCCGCCGTGCCATTCTCTCGGGTCTGCGATTGCCTCTCCTGCCTCGTCCAAGGCCACTCAGACCCTTGGATCTGCATGGTGGCAACAGGTACCAAGCTGTGCAGACCTTGTATAGACAAGCGCCGGAAGTGCAGCCTCATCGCTCGGATTTCTATCGAAATAGCCCAACGGGGCGAGGCAGGCAAGCCCTCTCTTTTCTCTTGCTCGTCCACTCACATGACCCAGATGGCACCGACACAACGGTTCAGGACCCTGTCCGCTCTCCTGTTTGCTGTCTCGTCTTCTGCGGCTTGGTGTTAGCGTTGGGCGTAGGTTGCGGGTGCCGCGCGTAGACGAATCCTCTGATTGGCCGCGCTTGGCGACGAGCAGGACATTGAACGTCGAACCCATCGTCGCGGCACCCCCTGGCCTGCGGTTGGTCCAACGAAGCTTTGAACCAACGGTAAGGATTTCGTCCTTGCATTAGATGACTGCCGGAGACAAGACGTTGATATACCATGATGACCGCTGGACTTCATCTCGCCGAGTGGCGTTGTCTCAAAAGTTGAAGGTCCTGGTCTCACTTGGAATTTTCTTTTCTGTTGTGCTCTCTTTATTCCCGATATTTTTTGCCTAATTACCATCAACGATATGGTCTCAGAACCGGGCTGGCGCAGGCTGTGCGTCGTTGCATGGCTCCTTTGCCATAGACACGTTGTCTGGGGAGTTGAAGTTACACCGCAATCACCGACAACGCTGGAGACCCACGAAACGCGCCGACTTATACCCAGGGCGATACGGCCCAACGCCAGCTGCCCAATCAAGGGGTACAACTCGTGCGGAAACGGCATGGCCGACTACTTTTGCTGCCCCAGCGACACGACATGCCTGGTCCTGGCGGAGAATACGACGGCCCTCTGCTGCCCGAAGGGAGCGTCATGCGATGTTATCTCGCCCATCATCTGCGATATCACCGCGCAGAATGTCATAGAAAACCCGACAAGCCCGATTCATACCACGAAACTCAAAGAGTCTCTACCATCCTGTGGTAGTAGGTGCTGTCCTTTTGGCTACATCTGTCAAGGCGGTTCTGCCTGCGTTTTGGATCAGACACAGAAGTCTCACACCAGCACGCCAGTCTCGCCCACAACGAGCACAAAGACCACGACGTTGGGAACGCAAACGGCAACCCAGGCAACGACGTCGACACCTTCCGAGAGCGTTCCAGGGGCATCGAGACCATCAGCCAGCCTGGGCCGGGAGCCTTCAACACCCCCGGCCACGGTGCAAACAGAAACGCCCGTCACAACCGCCTCGGCTGGGCACTCAACTCCAGGGGGCATCATCGCCGGGACCACCGTTGCAGCAGTCGCTTCGGCCGCCTTGTTGACGTGTCTCCTCTGGCTCAAGCGACGCTCCATCTCTGAAAAGGTCGGCTCCGTGCGGTGGTTCCCACGGCCCTGGCAGCAGCTCCGCGAACGGGGCTCGGAGCAGGACGTCTCCCTGCCGCGGTACAACTCCCCACCACCGGCGTACACGATTGAAATGAAACCCCCGTTCAAGCACACGGCGTTCAGGCACTACAGCCCGGACTCGGTGGGGGATATCGTGCCTGTCGAGTTGCCCGCCACGCCCGTTTCCTTTAGCGTGTGGTACGTTCGCGAGGAGGGGGAGGTGAGGAGGCCGCGGACTCATTATGAGCCCTACCGACGTCCCTCAGGGGAGTGAGTCGTGGTAGGGGCCCGGTTTCTTCATAGACAGCTGTTTCATTACAGCCTTTGTGTGCGTGTGTGTGTTCACGCATGCCATCGTACATGTCTTTTTATGAGAGATGAGACACGTCCTGTACATTATTATCACGAGAATTAGAGGCTTACAACGGGATCAGGATTTCGCCTGCCTGCTACTACTTACCAGTGTCTTCTCGCTTCTTCATGGTTACGTCACCCGGGTTCGTTTGCAATGAGGCATCTGTGGCCCTGTGCATCTATATGAACGGCTCGGAGGCCTTCAGGGCCAAAACATCTCCATCTCTCCAGTCGAGCCGTCCCTATCCTTTCGAACGGCTCTTCGACATTTGACCTTGGCTACAGCTCGAAGCGGCCTCGCAAGATGCCCCGCCCTTCGCCGGACCGTGTCATCCACGACTGGACGTTCGCCATCCTCCCCGTGGCCGCGGGATTCGTCCTCATCATCCTCACAGTCGTCGCCCTTGTCTACAGTATCGGCGTGAAGACGGCCATCCCCGAAGGCCTGGCCATCGCCTTCGCCGGCCTTTCTTACGGCCTCTTCGGGCTCTGGATGGGGGGTCACCTCGTACGCTACTGCAGGGGACATTACACGCGGGGGGGCATTGCCGAGGCGGTGACGCCCCCTTCGCTGCCCCTGACGGGCATCGCAACTGGAGCAGATGGCGCAACGATGGCGGCGGGCCCCTCTATCGTGCTTCCCATCAGCTACCAGCAACTGCAGCAGCAGGGCCGACAGAATCACCAGGAGGACCACCGACAACAGCAGAGGCAGTATACCCAGCAGTATCAATCCCGGCAGAACCAAGAGCAACACCACCAGCAGCAATGCCAACAAGGGCCTTCGCCGCGGCCTCACATGCAGTCGCCACCGTCACCGTCACCACAGGGCCAGTTTCGACAGCAGCAGCAGCAGCAGCAGCAGCAGCAGCAGCGTTACCATCCGCAACGAGACCAACAGCCACCCCCACCTCACCAAATCGCGCGGAGACCAAGCGATCCCAGAAATACACTCCTTAATCAAGTGCCGACCGTCTTACAACCAGGACCGAGGCAGAGGCAGTCGCCGTCGGAACCCAATTCGAGGACGGATCAGCAACGCACATCTAGCGTGCAGCTGACCCCCGTCGAGGCGTATAGTGGTTGTCGGAGTCACAGTCTCGACGTCCCACGCACTCTGCACCGCGAGAATCGACAGGTCTCGAGAGAAACCCCCGCGCAAGGAGCGTCGTCCGCCGACGTTACGGGACCACATCCCCAGGGAAACCAGAGCCGTGTGACGCCGCATCACAGAGACGTGGAGCGAGACCCTCGCCGCGCTTCGGTGCGGTCGGCGAGCTTGGATTCCGGCACCCGGCAATCTTTACAGGCGAGAGACTCCCAGCTGCCGGTGGTAATACCGTTCGGCTCGGGGTGGGCTAATACTGGCCAGCACAACTCTCTAGCGGTCGCCCCTCTGAGAATACGGAAAGAAGGGGATCAGAGCCAGGCGCCCAGTCCCGAGGAACCATACCCCAGTGCCTGGGCTCCCGCAGGTCAGCAAATGCAGATGAGCCAACAAGCAGGGCGGGTGAATCCGAATCTGCATGGCCCGAGACCGCAACCGCAAAGCAACCCCAGAGCCAACGGGTCTCACGCCATTCGAGTGGTTTCCGAATCGCCTCCCGGCAACGACATCGCTGCCACGCAGCCCGTCCAGGCCGAGGTACGTGGTCGCCATCTCGCTCCAGCCCCCGCTCCCTCTTCCCGCTCTCATTCTCCTGCAATGAGGTTTGAGGATATCGACCATCCCGGGGTGCAAAGGACGTCACAGACAAGCAATGCTCTCAGAGCCGTGGCTGACGGAATTCTCGAGCACGTCTCGAGGGGGAGAACCAACGCCAACCATGCCACAAACTTTGTCTTTGTGCCGACGTGTATCTTCACACACAACCATGCGGTGGATCTGGAGCGAAGCAACGCAAGAATCTTTGGGGTCCTCTACGAGGATGCGGGTGATGAGAAACCTCGGGGTCTCGGGAGCGAGCTCCGGTACAAGCATGACAGTGGCATCATAGTGGAGGGCCCAAACGACGCAGAGCGGAGCAGTACGCCATCTAGCTGTTGGAGCTCCTGGAGTAGTCGACCAGGGGCCACTTCTACATCCGGTCGGTCGGAGTGATATAGAGACTTGCGTCTTTCCGGTGTGGTGTGATAAGGTACTAGTCCTCGGATACAAAAATCTACTTCTTTTCACTTTCCAAGCACTGCCCAGCTTTGAACCAACGGAATGAACTCCCGGAACTTTTGCCCCGCATGATTCTCCGCTTCATCTGAACAGCTCTCTGACGAGGGTGCTCCATGCGCAGACGGATTGGTTATCGGTAGCAATTGTACAAGTGATGTTGCCGGTGAGGGGGCTGAGGTTGGAGCATCTTACCGTATCACTATGCAACCTCGTCTTATTCAATTGGTAGGCTCATGGAATCAGTTGTTCGAGAGGCCAAGGATCATGCATGAAGGTGAAAAAGTAATGGGCCAGCGAGCCAGGTGAAGGTTGTGGCATTGTCTGACCACCTCATCTTGTTCTACCTACATGGCATAGAGTTCAGCCGATATGTATAAGTAGAACGCACCGAGCTCTGGGGGCTTTCGGAGCGCCCTTGAAGTATTCGCCGCGCAACACTCTTTTTGGGCTCATGATATTGGCGAGATCGCAGCGGACGACATGACCGAGCCCGCCTCCAACGGCATGGCCTCCTGGACCAGCACAATCTACAACCTCAACCGCGGCAGCATCGAGGATGAGCTTGAGCGCCTCGCCTACAACCACTTCAACATTTGGACCCCCCTCACCGGCGGCCTGCTTCCTGCCCACATCCTCTCGTCCCTGCAGTCCCAGGACCGCCCAAGGATCGCAGACATCGCGACAGGGAGCGGTGTCTGGCTGACCACCCTCGCTGACGATGTTCCGCCACGCTCCGAGCTCATCGGATTTGACCTCGACAGGCTGAAGCTCCCGCCACGCCCACCGACGCCGCCAATCCCTCCGCCGCCCGTGTCCCCTCCCCTACGGCCGGAGCAGCCGACACTGGATTTCCGGGAGCAGGACGTGCTGGAGCCGTTCCCCGCGGAGCTGCGGGGTACGTTCGATCTCGTGCACGTGCGACTGCTGGCACTGGGGCTGAAGGCTGGGGACTGGGATGGCGTGCTGAGAAGGTTGTACGATCTGCTGAAGCCTGGAGGGTGGCTGTTGTGGGAGGACACAGGTGACCTGTTCATGGGGGCGTTCCCACCTAGTCGAGTGTACGATGAGTTCTGGTGGGCTCGCATGAAGCACGATGCGAGGTTAGGGAGAGACAATTTGTGAGTCGACCCGCCACTTATCATGTTGCAGAGCCTCGCTGACACCAGCACAGAATGCCCGCGGCCCTGCTGAAGAAGCTTCGGAAGCTCAGCTTCCAGAATTGTGAGCAAAAGGTCTGGAGCACATGGGCGGCGGACGATTCGATCCAGGAAAAGGTCTCGGTGGCAATGCTCCAGCTACTCAAGCCAGGGTTGACAGCCGTGGTTGAAGACGGTGGTGAAGAGACGGTCCGTACGATGGAAGATATCAGCCGCATCGAAAGGGGCTTGGTGCGGGATATGGAACAAAATGGCGTCCGTCTTGGGCTTGATTACTTTTGGAATTGGGGCCAGCGGTCTTTGTGAAGTTTGCGCCCTTCGAGGAAACTCGTGCATGGCTTGTAGCACGATGTAGGCAAACCAAACAGTAGGCTTTCCGAGGTGGAAGCGCTCTTCTCAGAGGGGATCATTTCAAGTGAGCGGACCGAGGTGTAAAGTGGAAGGAGAAAGGAACCATAGCTTGGGAGTCGAGCTTGACGAGATAGTGATTGAAGATGTGGTCGCCGTGTCTCTACAATCGCGCTAGCCAGCTCGGTGTGTCTTGGGGACAAACAAACATTGTTTGGTTCTGGGAGCCCCCCCCATTGTATTTATTGAGCCTGTACTCGGCCCCCTGCTTGATACTGCTCCTGGACCCAAGTCACCTGCACATAAATCATCCTATCCCTCCGGACACTGGCGGATTCTAGCTTTCCTCTTCGGGATGGCTCTTGCTCATACGTGCGTGAATAAACAGTCGTCCCACATCAGCTCCCTAGCAAAACTTCGTCACTTACAGCATTGCGAAAACATTGTGTCAAATGGCGATCGAGGCAAGCGGGTTGACAAATCGCACAAAGCTGCAGACGACTGTGTAGTGCTCATCTGCATCGCAAGAGGGGAAGCTCAAAGGGACAATCCCTCGTGCGTTGTCAAGTCTCGCAAAAAAAGTTTATCAATTGTTATTTGCCCGAAAGGCAGCACTCACTTCCATTTCTAGGTCCTGTATGTCTAATTTCCCTTCAACTTGTCCCAAAATGAAGCCGAGGTTTTCTCACCGCTGACCGGGGGCGGCGACAAAATTATGGTGTTCCAAGTAACCTCGCCATCGACGTAGAGATTGTATTTGAGACTGCTCTGTTCTCCCTCAGCCAAATTTTCAATGGTGAGAGAGCCAAACTTGGAATTGCCAGAATGGATGTACCTTTAAAAAAAGTCAGTTATCGACATGACGTAACAATTCAGTCTCACTTACTTCAGAGCAACGTCCTCGTCGTCGCTCTGCCTATAGCTAGGCAGAGGCGAGGCGAACTGGTTAAGAGGGCTGCAAGAAAACTCATAGGCGGCAGCAGTTTGAGGCCATCTCCCGTCTGCAGGCGGAGGAAACTTAGTAGCCGCGAACTCGTGGCGGTCACCCGAAACAACAACAACACCGATGCCTCTCGCACCAGCATCCCACATAGCCTCGAGGACCTTTCGTCTCTCAACCAAGAATCCGCCCCAAGTGTCTTTGCGGTTGATGGGCCAGTTTTTGGTCAATGGAATAGACGACGCCACAATCTTCCACTTGACACCCTTTGGCTCGGGTCTGTTGAGCCAGTCAAGGAAGTCCTCAAGTTGCTGAGCGCCTAGCATGGTCTTCTCTGGGCTATCGAAAGGAAGGTCGTTATCGGATCGGTATGAGCGGGTGTCTAGCATGAAGAAGCTTGCGGGTCCTTGAACAAACTCAAAGTAAGTCGCACCGTCTCTTCGGAGGTTACTGGTTCCCGCAATGCGCGCGGGAGGGGGATTCGCATGCTCCTGGTAATGACGCCACGGCTCGATAGCAGCTCGGTAGACGCCCGTTGTGTTGGAAGACCAGTCGTTGGCAATCTCGTGATCGTCAAGCACGTGGATCCAGCTAAGGTTCTGCCCAACGGGAGCCCAGTCCGGAGAGGCGTAGACGTGGCGATACTTTTGACGATAGTCCTCCTCGTGCTTGCCCTGGCGCTTGGGCACATCAATGTAGATGAAATCGCCCAAGAACAACATGAACTGTGCCTGAAGCTTCGGCAGCACACTAGCTAGGTGTCGCATGCCTGGGATGGCAAGGGGATGTTCGAACGGGTTGTAAGGGAACCGCGGGAGGATACACGACGTCGAAAGGAAGGTAAACTTGTTATCCGCAAAGACCGACATCTGACCTGCCCTTGGAGGCGCGATGAACTCGCCACTGTGATTGTTTGAAGTGCGCCATTCGTAGATCCTCTGCTGTGAATGCTTCAGAGGGATTGCGATCGTTGTGGTGAAGTCGGTCGTGTTGTCCGTGTACCTGGTTCCTCCAGCAAGCTGCCAGAGGGGATTGTCAAATGGCGGCTGCGGATCTTTGATGCGAATATCAATGGAGACAGGCATCTTAGTTTGATCAGGCTCGCGCAAGACGAACTTGGCCTCACTGGATGAGACATATCCTAGGCGCACAAAGGACAAGTCGTCGACAGGATGGTAGTGGCGAACGCGGAGGAGAAAGTCGGCGGCCATTGCAACCAAGACGACATTGATCAGCAAGGTGAGGGCCGAGAGGATAGGACTGGTCGAGCTGGGCGTGCCAGCAAGTAGGGTTTTCCACGGGCTGGACTTCCCTTTCACAGTAATGGTTTCTTCGATCCGAATCTCTTCAGCGACGACGTGGCCGTTGATGAATCCATCTCCGTCGTCGCCTCCCGCAATCGTCTCCTTGACAGTGACGTCAATGTCGTCATCGACAACGTCGTATTTCGGTTCATTGATGTATCCGGAGACGAAGGAAGGTACAAAGACAGCAAAAAGTGCAAATATACTCAAGGGTACTGCAGCCTACACCATCATCAGTAGATGCGCCAAGCCCAACGTTTGAAGGTTCGGAAATGATTGGGTTGGACTTACTGGGCCCGGAAACTAGAGTTACATGAGACGATTAATGAGAGGTTCTTAGCAGTGACATATGGAAAAACTTACCCATCTCAGAAAGACGTATGAGAGCGCGCGCAAGGCGATCGAAGAAGTGGTTGCTATATGCGTTTGAATCGTCATAACGGCGGAGACTCCGTTGGAGTGGGTAGAAGCAAAACCAATAATGCCGGTCGGTTGCAGATGATACTTATTTAGAAAGGCTTAGTAGATGAGCTTCTATATCATGCAGGGATCGTTGAAGGAAAGTCAAGAAGAAGCTGCTCCCGTTGCAGTCAATTGATCAGCGAGAGGGCAAGAAAGAGAGTTTGATGGAAGGAACGAACAGTCCGAGAACCTGCCCGGAAGGAGGTGGAAGCTCTGCTGTAGACCTTCGGGAGGGATGAGGTCACTGATTAATTGAAGGCCCCATACGCGTTGAAACACTAATGCGCGAGAACAAGCCACCTCTGAGGGACAGAGCGTGGCTAGTGATGATGGAGCTTCCTTATAGAAAGCTCGAATGGGCCTAGGTGCCTATGTATTAACCTGTAAGGTGCCACTCTCCGGGGAGCTTCGCTGGACTACCTACTCGCGCCGACTGGTCCGTGCACGATTTCAAGGGGCTTACCTCTAAGCGGGCACCAATTTTCCGCGCGCCGAACTTTCAATCGTGGCCCGTTCTAAGTGACACTTTGGCGACAGCTTGTCCACAATCCTCGGCATCAAGAGTCGACGATCGACACCCTCACGCGCGCCCCCCTCCCCCTCGAGACTCCCACACAAGACATCATGAGGGTATCTGCCATTGCCTGCGGGCTTCTCGCCTGCTTCGTTTCCCAGGTTGCCGCTACGGCATTGACCTACAAGCTCCACGCCAACGAGAAGGCCTGCTTCTACGCCAAGACCCAGAAAGAGAACGAAAAGATTGCTTTCTACTTCGCTGTACGTTGGCAATGACATTCGACTCATCGAAACTGGGCTAATTCAATGTGCGCAGGTCCAATCTGGTGGCTCTTTCGATGTCGACTACATCGTGACCGGACCGGGCAACAAGATCATCCTGGAGGGAGCTAAGGAGCGCCAGGGTGACTTTGTCTTCACTGCGCAACAGATGGGCGACTACGAGTTCTGCTTCAACAACGAGATGAGTACCTTTGCTGAGAAGTTTGTTGACTTTGAGATTGCCGTACGTCGCTCCGATTCCCGCTGCCGTACACGATGCTAACTGCACATCCCCGCAGGTCGAGAACGAAGTTCGCGCCCAGCTCCCCGCCAAGCAGGGCGCCTCCCCCGAACAGCACACCACTCTTGAAGAAACCATTTTCAAGCTCTCTGGCCAGCTCTCGACCATTTCCAGAGGCCAAAAGTACTTCCGCACTAGAGAGAACCGAAACTTCAGCACCGTCCGCAGCACGGAGGGCCGTATCATCAACTTTAGCATGATCCAGTGCGCTCTGATCGTGCTTATGGGAGCTCTGCAAGTGTTTATTGTCCGCTTCTTCTTTCAGGGAGCTCGCAAGGGCTACGTATAAAGCAATGGTCACAAAATCTGGTCTTGGATTTCTTGCGGTGCAAGCAGAGAGGAGTCACTAGGGGCTCGTGTATATCACAAGTAAAAGAGGTATGATGTGGTTTACGCTATGAGATATCAACGACGATCAGAATTCCAGCGCTATTCACATGAGGTCTGAGAGATTATGAAACGGCTGGCGAGGACCCTCACCAAGGCCAGTATCACTGGCTGTAGGATACATATCAAGTGTTTAACCGAGCGTCGATGTTATTTTAATTTCATGGTCCACATGGGCATAGGTGCCTGGCTGTTGCTGCTAGTATGTTTTATGCCTTGGAGTATGTTTAGCAGGTAGTTTGGAGGGGAAAGCAGCATAGCTGTTTTTCAGCCCGCATATGCTGAACAGGTAGGTAATCACCCAAGGTAGATGCGTGAGTCGCGACTTCCAGTCGCAACTTGATACAGTTACCTAAAGCACAACTGGTCCTTCCTCCATGTACCCGAGTAAACGAAGGTGCTCCAAGTGCGGCCCATCATTGTGGTGCGATATGATTGGTTCATTCCGTGAAAGGTGGATCCAAGCCACAGCAGGCTGTAAGTGGAGCCACCTTCAATCCATCTCCGAGCGGCTTGAGCTCTGAGCTTCGACAGCAACGGCAGCCTCGCCTGCGACCCGGGTAGGTAGGTCCTCTCAGCGACCGATTCACCCACTTCACGATCTGAGACGCATTTCACGAAGCAGTGCGACAAACGAAAACTTATTTGCGGCCCAATGCCGACGCGCTAACCGGGGTACATTCCAGCACAACACCACCTCCTAGGAGGTGGGCAACTCTTGTCAATGCCGAGTGGTTCACGCCATAGTTCAAAACAGCCGAAGAAGCCCAAAGAGCAACCCAAGGAGAAGTGGTTTACGATCAGGGATATTCTACAAGAAAGGAATCGCGGCAAAGGTATCGAGTACTTAGTGGACTGGGACGACGACCCCGACACTGGCGAACGGTATCGTCCTACTTGGGTAAGTCACTTGCTAATCCTTGTCATGCGGTGAATGGCCCTAACACTACTTAGACCCCGAGTAAGGACGTCACGTCAAAGGCGATATTCGACTGGAGGAAGAAACGCAACGCGATCCATCAGGGCGGCAACGCGACGTACAGAGAGTCGTCGGAAGCGCAAAGCGTTGGAGGACTACAACCTGAGGGCACATATACGCATACTTCAGCGGCAGACTCGCTTGACAGTAGTCAACCCGTCCAACCGCCACGCAGACGGAAGAGAAATCAGGGGGAACAGCTTGATGACTTGGAAGACGAACTCAATCAGTCCAAGCGAAGAAGGCACCATAGCGAGGCTCCTTCCTCACTGTCATCAGGCTCCGAGGCCGACACGGATGCCGCGTCGGATGTTTTATACAACCACTCGAGTTTCTTTGTGGCAATTCCCTCCAAGTTAGAGAACGATTTCTCTGAGTATATCAGTGTATCTGGTTCTCAGGGCCCAACTTCAATCGGCTCACAGCCTGTCTCAGCCCTCGAGGACGAGGATAGCCAAATTGTGCTTACTGATAACCTCAGTCAAAGGACCGTTCCCGACTCACAGGACTACTCGGCATTTGATACACAGGACTCACAGGAGTCTAGCAAACAGCTAGCATCGTCTACCAGAAATAAGGAGGGTACCGTTACAGACCGTGAAATCCCTGATTCTCAAAATCATTCGTCGTTGAGCAAGAGCACAGCGTCTCAGGCTCCCCTTCTTAGTGCGTCAGATCACCATTCACCATTCTTTATACGCCAAACACCCTTGCCTTCAGTATCTTCTCAAAACTGCCAGCAGGAGCTGTCCTCGACAGGCTACATTCAGAATAGTCCTGAGCAAAGCCGATTGCCAATCCTTGGCGATAACTTACCCACTTTCCCTGAGCCTCGGCAAACAACTGAAAGCCCAGTGCCATCGCAGACGGTGCAGTCACCATCTCAGGTGGTATCTCACTCAACCACTCGAGCCTTGAACCAGCAGCCCATACAGGACCGCGACTCCTTTCCAGCTTCCATCGCCGACAAATCAATTCCATCGCATCAGGTTGACGACTTGACCCCAATATACC
Organism: Colletotrichum graminicola M1.001; assembly: GCF_000149035.1. Lineage (NCBI taxonomy): Eukaryota > Fungi > Ascomycota > Sordariomycetes > Glomerellales > Glomerellaceae > Colletotrichum > Colletotrichum graminicola. Next base: position 441,543 of record NW_007361020.1, on the reverse strand, counting down.
AAGCCGAACATTCAGCAAGCCGTTCGGCTGGCGGAGACTTCCACCAAGAATCGCAGTCAGCCAGGACACCAATCTTTCTGACGCAACCTGCTTTCGACTTTGATATTCCTTGCTCGCAAGCATCTTCGTCGCCCAGGAGTGCTGCTGCGGATTCTTCGACTGCACTGTCAGCCAGCAAGAGCGAGAGTGCAGCCGAGCAAATCATTGCTTGCTCGGACACGCAGAACAGTCGCAGCCAGAACACTCAACTTGCACAAGTCGTCCCACCGCTACCCAATATCTCTGCAAGCCAAATTGGACCGAGCAGAAACAGCGCCGAAGACCCCGTGGTCCCCGACACCGTTCGCCGTAGCGCTTCGCGAAAGCTGTATTTCAACACCGGACCTACCCATTCGGATTCCTCTGAACCTGGATTTCCCAACAGGAATTCCAGCCAATCGACAAACGAATCACCTGTAACGTACAGACGAGGCGAGGACGTGGCCTCAGAAGCCGACAGCTTTCAAACGTGCATTGAAGGACGGTCACCACTTTCACCCACTTCGCCCGACAACTCACAAGACCAAGGCCATTGTGGCCAATTCACCGAGCTATCTCAAATCATGGACGCACCCGGCGGCGATCCGCTCTCGGCCATCGAGGAGCTAATGAGAATCCAGGAGGCTGCTTTGCAGGGCACATTAACCGAGGACGGCCTGCCCAGTCCTACAACCGCCACGGCACATCGTCGCGAAGATGGCCCCTCAGTAACAGACGCCGTTGATCACGCGTTCTCGGCCTCTATGGCCGATCCGTCCATGCACATCAACTCTCAACCTCCCATCGGAAGCGACTGGCACATGGGAGAGCCGATCACATCATCTACAGAGATGCCCGTTCTATCCAGCGCCCCTCCTGGTCCAATACTTGAGGCACCTGTCGATGACACACCCCGGACAGCGAACATGGGAGACATCTTCCCTGGCAATCTCATGCCCCCCGAGGCCACCAGTCAACTTCCAATTACTATCTCTCCCTCCGACATCAGTAGATCAATCGATCCAGATGACGCTTTGTCTGGCCTCCCTCATCACGATGAAAATCCATTGGAGATGCTGCCGGAGGACGACACCACGGCGGGGGGGAAGAGTACCGCGACGTCGCCCGACATCGAAGAGCCGTATCTTTCAGGCCCCCCAACAGCGGTAGACCAGAGCGAGTATTTGGTCACTGTGTCGTTTCCGGCGAACATCCGCCCTTTGTATTTGAGCACATTGACGGCATACAAGCGCGAAATCGAAAAGTTCAACCAGGCTTTGCAGTCCGATGAGGGCTTTCCGGACCAAGCCACTGTGGATTCCATCGGAAGACTCTTCAACCAGCTTCGGGACATCTGCGACATGCCCGCATCTCTCGATGGTCCTTCGATCGACGCCTTGTCGGCAATTGATCTCAAGAAGCACGCCATGGGCACTAACAGCAAGTTCTTCTTCGTCGGTCGGTTCCTCGAGCGACTGCAGACGAGCCACAAGAAGGTCCTTATTATTGTTCGCGACACAAACATCATTGGCTATCTCGAAGCTGTTGCCGGAACCGGAGACATGGCCTACTCTCTCAAGGGCCTGCATGAGCTCGAGAACCAGGACGAGCACTCCTTGCTTATCGTGCTTGTCCATACCGAGCAGCCTCTTGTCGACGATTTGAGCGACTTTGACGTCGTCATTGGCTTTGATAGCGGCATCATGCGAACCAATGTCTTGAGTCAGTGGGCTGAGATGAGCGGTAAGAAGCCGATGCTGATCAGACTCATGACAACCTGCTCCATTGAGCACCTCGAATTGATGATGCCGACGGAGCTTGAGGGCCTGGAGAGGCAGAATGCTCTGCTTATTGCCTTGTTTCAGGCAAGAGCTTTTGTCGCCAACGACGAGCAGGGCGAAATGATTGATCAGTTCACCTCTCTGTTCGCCAACCAAGCAATCGACCCTGACCCCGGATTTGGATGGGAACCTGAGCCGATTCCTTCATCTGTCCTTGACTTTTACTCCAGCACCCAGCCTCAGACCCAGATACCGCCTACTGCGGAGGAGCTGACCACCCGCAAGCGAAAAGCTGTGAGTTGTCTTTCTCTATAAGGCGGTAGTCAACTAATGCGTGGATCTAGGATGAGGGGTCGCAACAAGTCACTAAGCGTTTGCGCGTGAGCGATTCACCAGGACGAGCTGTGGGTGACATTGATGCGGCAGTCCATAACCATCTCAACCCAGACCCGTCCCGTGTGCATGTCGAGACCACTCAGAGTCACTTAGACTCGTTAACAACCAAGGTGCGTCGCATATATCTCCAAGTCCTGCTAAAGCTAACCCCATCGAAGGTCTCCGAGCTTGAGTATCAGTTGGAGGAGAAGACGGCCTTGGAGATGAACCTTCGCAAGCACGTCACCAATCTTTCGAAGAGAGTCAAGAGTCATGACAAGACCATAAATCTCATACAGGAGAGACACATGGCCGCACTCCGGGAGCGAAGCCAATATGAAGCCCAGCGGGATGAAGCGCAGAAAAACGAGGGTAAAGCCTGGGAGGAGAGCTGGCACTGGCAGAACAAGGCAAAGACCTTGGAACAAGAGCTCAAGCAGAAAAACACCACTCTCGAAGAGGCTCTCGTCAATGCCGGCACCGTCGCTACTGAGACTTTTAGAGAAAAGACGGAAGAACTCAATAGGGCTCTGGCGAAGATTGCGGAGCTGGAGAAGAAGCTCGAGAGCCGCGATGGTGAACTAGGATACGCCAGAGACGCGTACCAGACGGCCAACCATGCAAATAGCGAGCTAGCCCGGGAGAACCGCGATCTCAAAGAACAGGTTGATCTGCTGCAAAAATCAGCGGTGGGCAACCTGGCGCAGGTTCAGAACGTGAACGCCGGAGAACAGGTCAAGGAGATGCAGCGGCAAATCGCCGAAACTCAGGCCATCTCCAAGGACCGCGAGAAGGAGCTCGCTCGCGTCGAAAAGGAGCTGAGAGCGCTCAAGAACGGACGACGGGAGACGAGGCAGCAGAGCGTACCCCGGAGCCCAAGACTGGGCATGATGAGCCCGAGGACGGGACGCGCTGCAGGAGGTTCTGCTAGTAGGGGCACTTCACCCACGCCGCACGAGTCGGCTGGTGGCACGCCGGTTCCTGGTCTGCAATTCTTTAATACACCGGCCAACGGCCGATGGGGTCACCTCCGAGACTAAGGGGATGCTGGTTCAAGCCTCGGGGAAGGTGGAGAGGACTATATTGTGTTTACCTGTACTGTTAGTGATGGGGTCGGATGTTTACCCCGTGAGAGATACCATGGAGGAAACGGTGTGACGATTGGCTCTGGTTGTTTTCATCAGCTAGACCTAAAATAAGCAATGCACGTTGCAGAAAGACGTAGTTACCATGTCCACATACAACCTGTACCTGTGATGCGTGGAAACCGCCATTCATTGCAACTGCGGCTGAAAGCAATCTTACGTTCCAGAACCTCCGTGCAGGATCCATAGTGTAGGCCGCATAAAATTGTCTCAATTGCCTGGTGCATGTTGCGACCACCTGTCTACCCATGAATGCCGTCGATGATCGCGGTTGTTTGCCGGATGAGCAGGGAGTTGAACAAAAGAGATTGAGAAGCGTGGTAAGATGGTACATGGGACTTGATTGAGATCACACTACCAGAAAACTCCCCCCCCCCCGTTCTATCGACTTCACAGACGCACACAGCAAGCAGACTCTTGAAGGGTTATCCTTTGCCTTCTCTCTTCTTTCGTTCTCCTGTAGAATATACAAGTTTGATTCGTGGTTAATTCTGGATTGGCCAGGCGTCACGCCCCAGCCTCATCCAAGGACTTCGATGTAGTGGTCGTATGGCCCTGCTTTTGATTTCTCCCGCGGTTGCAGATGGCGAGAACGCTTAGTTCTTCTCCTCGGGGTAGATGTCCTCCTTCAGAGAGACACCCAGCTCTTCCCTCAGAGGCTTGAGCTCCTCGAGGTACTGCTCGTACTGGCCCTTGTTCTCGACCTTGGCCTTGACGCCTGTATTGGAAAGAGATAAGGTCAGCCCATGTTACATTTTCCACTATGCACGGTTTGGGGCCGCAGGTTCGCAGCATTAGGGCAGGTTGCTCTGGCCTGCGGAAGAAATGCACGGATGCAACAGGGGGGATGAAATGGCGTACCCTCGAAAATGCGGACGGCAGTGGCAAAGTCGTTAACGCGACGGGCAGCCTTGAGGGCGGCAGCGACGACGGAGGGAGAGGGAACCAGGTCGTAGGCGAAAGCGTTGTTGAGGTTGCGCTATCATGCGAAGAAAAACAAAAGTCAGCCTCGTTTACATCAGACCACTTTTGCCGGAACTGGAGTCAGATCCCGAGGCCCACTGCGTACCTGAAGCTCGAAAACGTCCTGGACGCCATCAAATTCCTTCTCGAATCTAATGCCAAAAGTCAGCAGTGCCAATTGGAAGTCGAATTGATTAGTCGAGGGGCCTCAATGGTTTCGTCGCGTGGAGGGAGGCGAAGGTGGCACAATCGTCAGGGTCGGTTCGTCCGACATCCCTATCTTCACTCTCGGTCTCATCAAGACCCCCCTCCAACCCCAACCCGACCGAGAATCCGGGGTAACTTTCGAACTCACCTCGCGCTGAACTCCTCAAAGGTCTCCTCGGCGTGGTCGCCAGAGCGGAGGCGGGCGCTGGTGCTGAAGGTGTTGGCGGCCGGGACACCGGCAACAACAGGCAGGAGCATGCCGGAGCGGGCGACGAGAGGCTGGCGGATGGGGTTCGCACGGAAGAAGGTGGTCGAACCGCGAGCGGCAACGCGGAGGATGGAGGCAGACATTTTCGGAGACGGCGAGGTTTCGATTACAAGAGGCGGGACGACCGTAGGGGAGCAAGGGGCCGATGCGGACTTTGGGGTGTCGCGGGCGGGCTGGTGTGACGTGGAAGAGGGTTTTTTTTTATTTTTTTGCGCGCGAAGCTATGGGCGTTTCGTTCGGGATTGAGTCGGATGATGAGTGTTGGCATTGGTAGGCACGAAAAAGGATTGGATTCTGCGAGATTTTGAATGGATGACTAAGCGGTAGCGTTAGGTGCTGTTGCTTTTGGGGGGTTGAGCAGGAGCTGAGCTCCAGGCCGTGCGAATTGTAATTGAGTCGGGCTAGTCTCCTGTACCAAAGGCTGTGTGAGCACAGTAGATGGACCTTTTCGCACGAGGGCACCGAACAGTTAGTTCACTGTAGACGGTTCTCCCCGGGATCCGGAAATGGTCATACTCATGCGCCTCTCACTGGTCCCTCATGCAGTAAAACCCCTTAGGTAAAGGATGTGGTATTTCCTCACTCTGTGTAACCGCTTATCGGGATACTCCACGGGGATTTGCTTGGGTCCCCCGGGAGATGGACAAGCATATGTGATCCCAGCTGCAACCCGTTCAGAGGCTCCCTCGGGTCCCGGTTGAGGCTGTCAGGTCAGTCGGGCACCTTCTCGAGAGGGAGTAGAGCTGATTGGGAAGGGGAAAAGAAAACACGGGGCCGGGCCGGCCGGGGCTACGATGCCGGAGATTGTGACAACATGCGTGAGCTGCGCTCTTTGTATGGAAGGTGTCGGTTCGTCTCCAGGTCAATTGGTCGGAGCCGAGGCACAATTTTTTCCATCGACCCTCTTCTCGCATCGGGACGACAGGAAGCGACTCTCGTCGCCAGACTTCGTCACTCTTGCAAGTAAGTGGGCAGCGTAGAATTGCGAAGCTGCATCACGATCCTCGAGGTACCCGGTACCTGCGGCCGTGAGGGTTGTTTTGGGGCTAGGCTGAGTTGGCAGTGTGGGTTGGCCCGACCTGCCAACTGGGCCTTATCCAGAGAGCGCCAGGCCAAGCCTGCAACGGCCCGCGTCATTTTTTTCAGCAAACCACAGAGGCAATGCTGTCCTCTTCTTACAGGCACCGACCGAGGCACAGCCAACATCACGCCTAGCGTGGCCCATCGTCAGCACACACCCTGTAAGGGTTCTTTACCAGCGCGCATGCTGGCCGGTGACATCGACAAGATCACGTGCAATGCGCATTGAGCCTTGGAACCTTGAATAGTGACCAGGAGCCCAAATGAGCATAGGCTCAGGCACGGGCCTTGATTGGCTGCCCCCAGTCCTGACAGCGAATCACATGCTGCACGATCAAATGAGGCCCGCGAAAATGGCTGCGCGTCCAAGTACAGGGTACCTGGACCATCTGGATAGGAATTTTCCCCTTTTGACCATCTCAACAACTTTTCGCATTGCTGCTGCCACCGGTCCTCTCCCGTCCTTTCTCTCCCTCCTCATAAATCAAGTTGTGTGCCCGTGGCGTTTGACAGTATCTTGTTGTCTGACCACCTCCATCCCTCCCTTCCTCCCCTCCTCAACCTTCAGACTTGTCTGTGCTCGGGTGTCCTCTGGCGGGTAGAGTGTTTGCTGCAACTTGCCTTTTTTCTTTCTTTCTCGTTGCTTCTCGTCCCTCATTAGGCTCTGCTGCCTCTGTCTGCTGCCGCGCTACGTGCCCGTCCATCAGTACACCCGCATCGTCCGCGTCGAGTCCACCAGGGCAACCCGCAACGACCCACGGTCATAAATCTTCTTAAGGAGATCATCCGATTCTTGACTTGAACCCATCGAGCTCGAAGAAGAAGAAAAACAACCATCAAGATGGCGACCCAGGCCCCCTCGTCGTTTTACGAGCAATTGCCTCTCCCCACGCTCGACCGCCCCTTTGGTATTCACCTATGGCCTCTGCTCGACAAGGTTTGGACTCCCATCGTGGGTTACCCCGTGAGCGAGTTCAAATTCGTCCCTGGTGTCACGCCCATGTCCACCATCAAGCAGGCTGGCATCTTTGTCGTCATCTACTACACCATCATCTTTGGCGGTCGCGAGTGGATGCGCAACCGTGAGCCCTACAAGCTTAAGGGTCTCTTCCTCGCCCACAACCTTTTCCTCACCCTCATCAGCGCCGGCCTTCTCGCCCTCTACATCGAGGAGCTCCTGCCAACTGTCGTGCGCAAAGGCATCTTCCATGCCATCTGCCACGCTGAGGGCGGTTGGACTCAGCCTCTCGTTGTCCTCTACTACGTGAGTTCATCGTTCTGCGCACTTGTTTTTCTTTTCTTTCCAGCAGCTGACCATCCCAGATGACATACCTCACCAAGTACCTCGAGTTGCTGGACACCGTCTTCCTCTTCCTCAAGAAGAAGCCCCTGAGTATGCCCATCGAGACCCCAGCCTTGCGAGACCAAGAACTAACAAACAACTCGCAGCTTTCCTCCATTGCTACCACCACGGCGCGACCGCTCTCCTCTGCTATACCCAGCTGATTGGCTCCACCGCCGTCTCGTGGGTTCCCATCACTCTCAACCTCGGCGTTCACGTCGTCATGTACTGGTACTACTTCCAGAGCGCGCGCGGTGTCCGCATCTGGTGGAAGGAGTGGGTCACTCGTTTCCAGATCATCCAGTTCATCATCGATCTTGGTAGGTCTCAATTGATACTCCACGACCCACGGCCACGTGCTGACAATTGCAGGCTTCGTTTACTTCGCGTCCTACACATACTTCACCTCGACCTACTTTCCCTGGATGCCCAACGCAGGCGAGTGTGCTGGTGAGGAATTTGCTGCTTTCGCTGGTATCGGCATCCTCAGCTCCTACCTCGTCCTGTTCATCTCCTTCTACCTTGCGACCTACAAGAAGGGCGGCAAGTCGCAGACCCGCAAGTCTCTCCGCCGCATGAGCCAGGCTCCCCTCCCCGACCCCCACCACGTTGCCTCGGCCGTCACCGGCAGCGCCAAAGCCAGCGGAGCCAAGACCAACGGTTCTACGCCCCGTTCCCGCAAGGCTTAAGACGCTGGCATCTCGGATGCCGTCCACAGTGTGGAATGTATATATGCGGACGATCGTACAAGAATCTGGAGGTTTCTGTGCCGAATATCTTGACGGATTACACGTTTGGATGTGGAGAAAAATCATTCTTGGCTTGGCGGGTTGCCCTGGCCGCGCGACGACCACCATCTGCGGCGCGGCCTCTTTTTTCACAACTGTGTATTACTGCATCGTTCCCGCACAACCGGCGAGGGACGCTTTGAAACCAAAAAAAAGAGCCTGCTGTGGTGAGCAGCGGGCTCACTGTTGGACGTGTATGACGACCTGGGAGGCTGATGACGTTTGCTTGTTTGTGTGCCTTTGGCGAACTGGGGGGGTTGGCTTCGGTTCGGTGGGCATCATTTGCGAAGGACGAAACGATCTCCGAGTGGGCAGCAAGGGCCACGCTCCCACCTGGACGAAAATAACCTTATAACATTTGTAATTTTCCTTGTGTTTCTCGTGTCATAGATGAAGCGGTAGCCGCCTCGGGCTGGAGGTTGACGCTACTTGATACTAATACTCTTTCACTACGATGCATCCGACCTTCTCTGGCGGGTGACAATTCAATGGGGTCACATGCACCTTGCTCGAGGTCCATGGTCAGGCTGGATCTTTTGGCTGCCCCTAATGGTATGTTACTGCATTTTCTTACACACCTCTTCCCGTCCCAAATGATGAGCAACTCGCGTTATACCCAGCTCACTCAGACGCACAATCTGTGCGGGTGCTGAGAACACGTTTGATCACGTCTGATTCATTGGGCAATTCATATTCCTCTGGGGAAAAAGTCATTGGACCTGTCAAGATGGCTAACTATCTTCAGATGTTTGTTGAACTCGACGATTTTAGATGCCCGAAGGAGGTGAACAAATAAGTAGAAGAATACGATGACTCTGGACATACAGCTATATAGTCTTTGTTTGTCGACACCAGGCCGATAGTGATTTGCTGGTTTTGTTGGCCACGAGACGAGATGACCCCTGAACTTAGGTCTTCAGTTCCAGGGCAGGGCGGAAGGCAAGACGACCGGACACGCCCGAGTGTGCTGCCCCCTGTGCCCGCTCGATGCGCCATCCTGCCGCATCCACGATGGTACTGCCAGTTTATCTTCGTGTGGTGCTGAGCTCGAGACTCGGCTGTCACTCGCGTTCGTTGCAATGTTGTTCCAGGGATGTTTTCTTCCAAGGATATTCACGTCATTGTCTTCCGATGCTTCCTGCCCAATGTTTAAATGCTAGATCTTTGTGCTGTTCATCAACCCCTTCACTCCAACGGTATTCGGTCCGCAAACCAGCCTTTCAATGCACTCGCTATCCAGACTTGCTTCCCCTTCCAGCAACCGTCTTCGCAAGCCGTTTTCATACATGAACGCCAGCGAATGGAGGCTTGTCCCCGCTTGCCCTGCTCGCACCCATGTTGGGGAAACCAGCACCCGGACTAGTGAGATCTACACGCGAGCCCCCCCCCGCCAGCCTCGCCGGCTGCCACCGGTCTTAATGGGGCGTATGAGGGCCGTCATGTTGCTGGGTTTGCCCAGCATCTCTTTCTTGGTACGGAGTACTCCCTACACTAATGAGCCCCGTCTTCGGAATTCCGATCCCCGGGCGGTTCGTGGACGGGTGTTCGCGATGCCACGCGCTATACCGTCGCCTGCGATGCCGACTGCTATCCGGGAACTCTCAAGGCTGTCGGGGCAACCGGGGGCAATGAGTGCCTAAACCTGAACACCGTCCGGCCTGCCGGCGCGACGTTGTCCTCGAAGCTCACCGTCGCGGCCCAGATGCATCATGGCGGCTTCGTCGTCGGCTACGACGGCGACAACGACGAAGGCAGCAGCCGGCTCGCTTGACACCTCAGTGGAAACCGATGCCGACGCCGCGTACTTGTTCAGTCCCCCGTGCGCAAACGTGTCGTCGCACCCGACGCTTTCGAGGAACATTGTCGACAAGTCGATTGCGTACTTCTCCACGAGCGACTACAACCCGTCCTCAGTCATGTTTAGTGTGGAGATGGTGTGGAAGACGGAAGCCGCTGTAGGTAGAGCTCGGCTCCAACAGTAGCCGGCCACCCGGCGTCCTTGATGGGTTGTTGTCTTGGAGACCGTATAACGCAATCTGCAGCTTGAGTCGCCGCCTTCCAGGTATCTTATTGAGTTGCGGCCGTACTCGGCCACAGTTCACACAGGCGTTTACAGGGTATACGGCCAGTCAAATGACACAACAGATTGGCAAACTTGCCCCTGATTATAGCAATGCCGAGAAATCTGCAAACCTGAGCTTCAGGCGTCTTCTTGGCCGTCTTTTTTGCTTACATCCTTGATTCAAAATTTGCCATGAGCCTCTCATTAAGACGTTTCTTACATTCATTCATGAATGTTAGAGTCAGTTATGCTGAAGGGGCACGAAAGGGGCAGGAAGAAAGTCTCTCAAACGGCATCTCGTATTCGTTTTTGTGGCCCACCTCGACGGCGAAGGCCCTCACAATACTTCTTACATACTCTATCCCCTCCGCTGCACAGTCTCGAGCCATCTAAAGGCCGCCGTCTGTATTCCCTTTTGGTAGGGCTAGTCTTGTGAGAGAAAAAGAAAAAGAAAAAAAAAGTGGTCAAAGTAATAGACACGCGTAGGTGAGTTACTTGTTACATGGTGGCGGTCTCTTTCTTTCTTGTATCAGGTCTTCCGCCTCCTGCTTTCAGAGGGACCCTCTAGGAATAAACAACAACTAGGTGGTTGGTTGGTTTAGTAGTGTCAGGGGAAAAAACAACCAAAAAAAGAAAAGAAAATGAGGCTGAAAAAGCAAGTTTTGCTGCCCAAAAATATCTCTTCCGGGACAGTTTCGCAGCGGCCGTTACGCCCAGAAACAAGACGGTGGCCTCCTCTCATCATCCATTCCCAAGCTCACACTGCGAGAAAACTCATGGGATCAGGCTGGTCGAGGAGGGCCCGCCAACTATGGTCCCAAAATGCATCTTATCCCGCCTCCAACCAAACCGCCGTTTCCCTACCAATCTTGAGAAGAAAAGCTTAAGAGATGTGCAACGCCGTTTGCAATCAAGAAGGGAGAGAGAAAAATGTGTGTGATGTGGTGTGTGCACAGTTACCAAACTAGTGACACTAGAAGCGCTGGAATTGGGCCCTTGCGGCGGCCATGATGATGACAAATGAAAAAGGAATGAGTCGAATTATTTTGGGGCTTGAGCTGCGCCCAGAAAACAGAGCTGTGTGGTGGTGCTCTTTTGCAGGCTGACTGTCGCGCACTCGAGGCTTGTGCAGTGACAACTGCCGACCGGTGCCGGACGAGGGAACTTCAGCAACTCGGCTGATGAGATTAGCTGGATATCGAACGTCGTAAGTACGTAATGGGTCATGATCCATTATATATGGGCGACAGTCAAGTGAGATGCGGTTGACGCGAAAGCGTCAACTCAAGAAGCCAGCACGGGCTGACCGGTAGGGATTGACGGGCAGGGCTCAGCAGGACTGATACAGCAGTAGCGGCTCTCCCACGTTTTCGATTTCGGGAATCGTGCACTTCAGGTCGAAAGCCTTGGACAGCACAATCTTGAAGATCTGCGAAGGGGTTAGTCTCGGGCCACGAAATACTAGTTGGAGACTCACCTTTTGCACGTTGATACTATGGCTCGTGCTGGAGAAGATCAACGCAGCGCGCATTGCCTTTGCGAAACGACGGGCCTAACGTTGTCAGTTACCGAAGAATATCAGCAGACTCTCTACATACCTGGTTAGAGATTTCCTCTTGGTCCTCCCTTGGGAAGTTGACAAAGTGGTCGTACTTGGTACCCACGAGAATGGGGATGGCAGTCTTGTTGAAGCCCCTGCCCTGCCGGTACCATTCCTTGATGCTGTTGAGCGTGCTCTTCCGTGTTAGGTCGAACATGAAGAGGATGGCAACAGCATCGTTGCAGACCAGGGGGAGCATGTTGACGAACTCGCGCTGGCCGCCCAAATCCCAGATTGAAAATGTGATCTCGGTATTTCGGATGGAAATGGTCTTCTCCATGAAGTTGACGCCCAGTGTCTGGATGTAGTCCTCGTCCCAGCTTCCCTCAACATACTTGACCATCAGACTCGTCTTGCCGATTTGCGCATCTCCCACCATGCCAACCTTGATGACGACATGGTTGCGGCCGTTGCTGGCGGCGGCTTCTGCGCCGGCGCTGCTGCGCGAAGCATGGTCGGCGTAGCCTTGTTGCGCGCCGGCGCCGGATAGACCGGAGGCAGGCCTTGAGATAGAGGGGGCATTCATAGGCAGAGGCGGTGTGTTGTAGCGATCCGCTTGTTGGTCTTCCATCCGCGGGGATTGTGGGAGGCCCTGGTCGAGGGACTGACTGGGTTGATGGCGCTGCTTCTCGGAGTAGTCATAGCCATTGTTCTGGATAACCTGCGGAGAGGCATCGAAACCACCGAGGGCGTCGTCGGGATGCGGCGGGGCGGCACCGTGATCGTGCTCCATGTCGTCGACGTTGTCGTGGACCTGGGCCAGGGACCCCGCGGATAGTGTTGAGGAATCCAGCGTGGAGGTTCGGGGGTGGGGGACGGGAGGCTCTGTCTCGAGCGAGGAGACGAGGAGATGATGATGTTCGACGCAGCCCTTCTGGAAGAGGAAAGGAGAAGCGGCAGTTGGCGCCGAGCTGGAGGAGACAGCGAGGGTCGGGAAGTAGGCGGCAGGTTTTAGTTTGGGCCCGACGATGGCTTCATGGGCACTGCCAAGGGTGGCGCGGCGATCGATCGGGAGCAGAGGGCTGAGTCGAACTCCAGCTGCTGAAGTTGGAATCTGTTACCGATTAGGACTGGCGACGTCGACGCGGCTCACAGGAGGTGAATCGTGAGGCAGGACAGAGAGGAATGAGTGTTAGGCAAAGGTGTCTCACCTAGCCTGTCCACAAACGAAAGCAGAGGGGGAGAGAGGGACAGAAGTGCGTGGTGTGGTGTGGTGTGTCCAGGCAGTACAGCGCGGAAACAAGAGACGGGATTGGACGCCGGGCTGAAGCAGGGGGTAGGGCACCTCGAGCTGGAATCGAACGGAGCAATGAGAAGAAAGGGATTGTGTTGGATGTAATTAATAAACGTACCGCTAGTAGAGTAAGGTAGGGTGGCAGTCGTTTACTGGACCAGGTAGACAGTCGTCAAGGCTGAGCCAGACAACAACGAGGACGACGACGTTTATGTGCCTTGGTTGCAAACTGAGCAAGCAAAGTCTAGACTGAAGAGAGGTGATTAGGAGGAGCCAGGCGATCGTCGGTAGACGGTAAAATAGAACGAGGCGAGGTGAAGCGGGAGGACGGTGAGGTATCGACGGGACGGGATGTCGATGAGATGCGGCGGTGCGGTGCGCAGTGGCAGAACTCAGTGACGGTCATGGAATGTACCGAAGCGGGCCAAGGCAAAACGGGGGGATGGGGATGGATTGGCGGAGATGGAGTCAAGCAGCGTGGGTGTCAATGTCAAGCGACAAGGCAGACGAGTTGTGAATGTGCAAGGGCAGTGGAATGGATACTGGATGGATAAGACGGGGATGAGGAGATGCTTGTGCGACGGTGTGCTATGCTGGTTGCTATGTTTTGGTGCAGGACAAGAGGGGGAAACGGACTAGGAGGGGCCGCTCCCCATCTCTCGGTGCACCTGTACAACATCAGTGCAGCGCAGCGTCCGGCGGGTTTTTATTTTTATTTTTATTTTTATTTTTCATTTTTATTTTAACCAAGGTACACCACCTATCACTCCCTAGGTGCATAGTACCTACCTAGTGACCCAGCCGTGGCGCGCGCTGATGGCAGATCGAGCGAGGTGCGACGGGGGGGGCGAAGCAGCGACCGGTCAGAGGCCACGGATGGGCGCTGGGGAACCGGTGATGACGCCGAAAATTCATAATTCGGCCATGACTGTGAGGGGGAGAACGCGAGAGGGACGCGTTTTGTGTGTATTGTGTTATACAGGCAGGTTGCATGTTATTCAGCTGCCCCAGGGATTAGCGGCATTAGTGCTAATGCTTCCGAGGATAATGGATGCTGGGCGAGGGGTCAGGCGGCATTGATGGATTGGCTCAACAAGATGCGCTCATGCCACGACCTACCATTCTCCCTTCTTGTTCCTTTTTTCCTTCCCTTCTCTTGACCACAAGTTTGTCATCACAACTCGGCGGTCCACTGGCATCCCCTGCTTGTCCTGCTCTCTGGCATTCAGGCGAAGCGAAAAGAAGCCTGGAAGCCCACCGGACAGCGGGGACTAGACCGTGAGCGGCATGACGGGACCGCCACTGAGCCAGAACGATCAAGCAGACCATGGCAACCTTGGAGGGCGGTGAGATCATGTCGTAATCAATGCGAACAGAGGAATATAGGCCACTTTCCAATGGATGTTGGCATGAACCATTGGACAGTTGAACAATCGATAGTGTTGTTTCCGACAGCTGACAATTGGTTGCCATTTTTGCTCCCGTAGCTGCCTGCAGCTTGTTGTCTGGTAAAGCCGCGGCTTTCAATGTCAACAAAACACCCCCAATGTCAACAACCGATGCGCCCAACCTTTTCAACGCGACATGGGACGATGCACAGCGGGAGGGGCAACAAAACAGACGTCAGACCGCATTTCCATCACGAAGCAACGAACAACTGACCGCTGTCCTAGAACGGAGGTGCTGAAGTGAGCGATGCCACGAAAAGGGGCGTGTAAAAAAAGAAAAGAGAAAAAAAGAAGCAAAAAAAAGGACTCGAGGAAGCCAGCATGCGATTTTGCTTGCACGAAATGCCCAAAGTCATGCAAAACGGCATGAAGCCGTTTAATAGCACCCGCAATATTTGCACGCCAAACGTACGGGACACTCCCGGCTGGCCTGACGACGTGTCCCTGGCCCGCTCCTTTTTGTCCCCAAGCCATTGGGTTCATGCCAGCCTACCTACTAGGAAGAACGCAGTATCCGTACAAGTGAGCACGACGGTACGTACCTATGCACTTATGTAATACAACCTTCCTTGATACCTTAGGTAAGCGCACGACCGCGGGGCTCTCTGCGGTCCTCGGCTTCCTCTCCTATCGCCCTTCCTGCGCGGTCCCTTATCGCAACCGACTCCGGACCGATGGTGATCCGTTTCATTGAATGACTAAGGTGCTTGAAACAGTGACGTCCGTTCTGATTGGCTCGGCGGTCCCATGGGCTTAAGTGGCCGGCTTCGGTAGGTACTGTACGTACCAATAACCTATCAAAATTCCCCAGAGCTCTCCAAAAGTCGCCTGTTCTGACCTCATTATCTCCCATCCCACCTCCAACGAACCGGCATACCTCCACGCCCTTACCACCGCAACAATGGCCTCAATTGCTCGCAGCATGAGGGCAGTTCGCCCCTCCGCCCTCTCCCAGATCGCAAAGGCCGCCCCCCGCGCTGCTTTCCCCCGTCCCGCGCAGCGCGCCTTCTCTACAACCCCCATCAGTGAGCTCCGGTCCATCTCGGCTACCTTCCCGAAGCACCAAGACTGACTCTCGGATCTCCTCCGAACCACCCTCCAGGCTTGATACGCAAGTACACAAAGGACCACGAGTGGGTTGACCTCAACGCCGACAAGAAGACGGGCGTCGTTGGCATTTCTGAGTACGCTGCCGAGCAGCTGGGCGACGTCGTCTACGTCGAGCTGCCCGAGGAGGGCGCCCAGGTCACCCAGGGCGACGCCATCGGTGCCGTCGAATCCGTCAAGAGCGCCGCCGACATCAATGCCCCCATCAGCTGCAAGGTCACCCAGGTCAACGTCGGCCTCGAGGAGAAGCCCAGCACCATCAACAAGGTCCCAGAGGACGACTCCCACGGCGGTGGCTGGATTGCCAAGATCGAGGTCGACGAGACCGGTGTCAAGGAGCTCGATGCTCTCATGAGCGAGGAGGAGTACAAGGCTTTCACCGCCTCCGACGACCACTAGATTGGGAAAGAGGCGAGGGAACGACACGGTAAAACGAAAGAGGCCCATACAGAGGGAGGGAGGGAGAGCTTGGAACATGGTCTGCATACAGCGTTAGGGTTTACACCAGGCCAGTTTTCACCTAGGGTTGCGGTTCAAATCACGTAGATCAATGAGATGATGGTTACCAGGCCCCATTCAGGGCGAGAGTCTATTCCGGCATCATTATTGCCAATGCCTTTATGATGAGGGGATAGTCGCTTCCGTCGCCGTCTGGTTGCCCGGCCGTACCTGGTTGATGTCGTCTAGGATCTGCTGTGCGCCTCTGTCCACGAGGGCCTGTGCCACCACCTTGCCAAAGTCGTCGGCCTCCTCCGCGGTGGTGATGACCTCGACCATCTCCGTGTCCACCCCGCGCGTGCCGTCGGCGTGCACCACCGTCGCCTTGAGCCGCAACTTCTTGCCGTCCTCGACCCAGGTCGTCTCAACGCCGATGGGCACGCTGCATCCTCCCTCGAGCGTGCGCATGACGCTCCGCTCCGCGAAGCAGGCCAGCATCGTCGGCTTGTCCTCGAGCTCCTTTATCACGGCGAGCACCCGCTCGTCGCCCGTCCGCGCCTCGATGCCCAACGCTCCCTGTCCGACAGCGTGCAGGGTGCCGCTGTTCTCCGACTCAAGGAACTGCGAGATGCGCGCGCCGTAGTCCATGCGCAGCAGGCCGGCGGCCGCGAGGATGATGGCCGAGAAGGGGCCCTCGGGGTCGTCGCACTTTCGGAGGCGTGTCTCGATGTTCCCGCGCACGTCGGCGAACTTCAGGCCCGGATAGCGGCGCTTCAGCTGTGCTATGCGGCGCACGCTGCTGGTGCCGATGACGCTGCCCTCGGGCAGGTCCGCGAGGGTCTTCCAGCCGTGCTTCTCGGCGAGGCCGGCCTTGAAGACGACGACGTCGCGCGGGTCCTCGCGCTTGGTCACGCATCCGAGGGTGCAGCCGTCCGGGAGAGTGGTCGGCATATCCTTGAGGGAGTGGACGATGATGTCGATTTCCTTAGCCGCGAGCTTGGCCTCGAGCTCCGACGTCCACAGGCCCTTGCCACCAAAGTTGTACAGCGCCGTGATCTGGTCCTTGTCGCCCAGGGTCTGCATGCCGTGGATCTCAAACGACACATCAGGCCGCGCCTTGGAGAGGCCCTCGACGACGATCTCGGCCTGCTTCATCGCCAGCGCTGACTTGCGCGTGCCGACATGGATGACGCCGCTTTCGGCGGTGGACGGAACGGCGGCCATTGTTGGTGAGCTAGGTGACGGGTATGTCGTATGAAGGCACTCGACAGAAGTTTGTTCGATATCGGCCGAGGTCAGTCAATCGCACCCGGTTTGTTGTCTGCCGTGCGGTGCGTCGAGGAGGTTGTACGAATTTTGGGACGGGAATGGCGGGGATGGAGGGGTAGCACAGGTAGGTAGGTAGATTATACCGGCACCGTCAAGAGACTGTAGACAGCACTGTGCATGTCGGAGTTTCAGGGTCCACCCCGCGCCCCATCTCCGAGCTCTTGGCTGCATCGTCAAGCCGAAGTTTACGGTAACATCGTCCTCAGTCGTGTCCAGGCTCATGCTCCTGATCCTCTAAGAGGTCTTCGTGGGCGAGTCAAAGCGCACATGCATTCGACTGCGATGGATACTCGGCTTCGGCCTTGCGGGGCGACTTCGGCTTCGGGTCTCGCTAACCTGCTTTCTAGTCACCTGGCTGGACACTCTAGACCTCTCTTCCACTTACATCACAACTGGAGTCGGAATGGTGTATCAGAACATCCGGCATGGTGAAGAGCAAACAATGTCTGACGTGTCAAGACACAGGATACGCCACGAAACAACACGACAGCCGTGAAATAATCCTATTCTCCTAATCCCCTTGAGACAGTGGCACGAGGGTCAAGTGCCTGAGGTTCAACGCTCAGGGGAAGGTCTCACGGATACTCAAGTACGAGGGCATCACGCTACACCAGTCTCGGTCTCGTTGAGATGGCAGTCCGTTGCTTTGGTGGTCAGCTTGCTCCCTCACCCTCGTCAAGTCCCGTTGCACCCGCATCATGGACCGGTTACTTTATGGTCCTCGAGGTCGGACTTGGACAAGCGTCGGGGGACCGATGACGCTGTATCATGCAGCTCTCGAGTTGCGCGGCGAACATGGTCTTGCACAGTGATGGCACGTACATTCTCGGGGCAGTCTGATATACTGTTCCGGAGACGCCCAGCGAACTAGCATGATGCATACACGCTCATGTTGTCGCGGACTTGGGTGGTTTGAGAAGAGACCGGGGAAGTTGCAAGGACAACCGAAGACACATCACCCTCGAGGCCGCGAGCATATCAACCACGTCCCACCTTCACATTCTGCCTCCGTCCCGCTTAGTGCGACTCTCCTCACGGGTGGAACAGACGACGTGTATGCGACCTCATGTCGAGCCCTCGAAGACATCATTCGAAGCTCAACTGGGCTCTGCAGGTCAAATCAATATATTGCCCGCGAAATCTGTGCATACCGTTCACAAGCTATAAAGACGGCCAACGCGTCGTGCCCTTCCACGGATCACGCCATTCTTGTCCTTATCTTCAACTACTAGATCACACAGCAATCCATCATACCTCAAACCCTACGACATTCAACCTTCTCGCAGCCATGAAGCACACCTTCTTCACGCTTACCACCCTCCTGGCATGGGCCTTTGCGGCGCCCCAGGACCCCCAAGTACCCCTTTCAACCTCCGTCATGACCCTTATTGTGACCGGCCCACCGGCCCCAGTGTCCACGGAGCCCATCCCGAACAACCCCGAGCCCCTCCCCGAGCCCCTCCCCGCGCCCGTGTCGTCTGCACCGGTCCCCTCCGACCCGTCTCAGCCCGCGCCCCCTTCCGATGGTCCTCACTGCGTCTGCGGCGCGACCTACTGCGGCAAGATCCTCGTCGGCTTCCAAGGTATGTGGTCCGGGATCATGACCCGCCATCATTCATAACCCGGCGAGAAGCATACCTCTCTGACACCAGACCAGGCTACACAACCGAGCAGGTCGGGCAAGGCTACTGCTCCACGAACGGAACGAACTGCGCCTCCGCTGCTCCGGCCCCGGAGTCCCTCCAGAACACCCTGTTCGTCTGCATCTGCCCGGCGGGCCAGAAAGAGGGCTCGACCATCGAGCTCATTTGCCCCTGCCAGGGCGTCTGCAAGAATGATAAGCCCGACTTTATCGCCCGCTGTGACAGCCCCTGCGGTCTCGGGTGCGCTCCCACGGCCCCGGCTCCGTCTTCGTCTCCGGTCCCAGTTCCGCTCCCCGTCCCCGTGTCGGTCGATCCTGCTCCCGTCCAGAACCAGCCCATCCCGCCTGCCGCGCTTCTTGCAAAGAAACGGGCATAATGGCTTGCCTGGTCTGGGAACTCGACACCGTCTCCGTTCTTCATGTTGCTACTTCTTGTTGCGGGCCAATGGGAGTTGAGATGGATGTTTCGGTCGGTTCCCCATGAAGGGTCCGACTTCCACACTCTTTATACGATTGATGAGCATAACGAAAGGGCACATCTTTGGCACATGTGCCGTCCATTGGGCAGACCACACACTCTCTAGGGTTAGATACCAGCAGTCCTTCATTGACTTTTGCTTGCCACTACCTGTGCGATACGTGCGAGCGGCGGCCCATGTTTGCGTCAAAACACCCAAGCGCGAGGGTCGGTCAAATGCCCGTTGATTGCTGTGTAATACAAACTCCAAGCTGTAACTAAATCACTGTTCGGTATGTGCAACACTCAAAATACCAAACACGCATTTTCGACTTTGGAAAGAAGAAGAAGAAAAAGAAAAAGGAAAAAGAAGTAAAAAGCCATCCTGCTAGAGAGCTCCCTGCAGATGCAGCACTTCTAAAGATGCTCCCCGAGTCAAGATTTTCCCCACCGAGATGATGCTCTTTGACGTTGCGCAAAGGAGATCTCTCTAGAATCTATGTTGCTCGGGCTTCGACGGCTGCTTTGATCGCTGCGAGGAAGTCAGCGAGGGGAGGGTTTTCTCCGACGGGTAATGTGAAGGGGGGATACACACCGTCGCAAGTCACTTTGGCGTCTCCAAACAGCATGCGCGTTCCGGTCATGTAGAACATGGGGTTCGGTACGTCGGCTGCCTTGGTCAGCATGTTACATCGCACACAACTCGCTCGGCGAGGACTCACCATAGCCGCTCGCCATGCCTCTCTTCATTACAATGACCTGTTTGCTCTTCCAAGCCTGTAGCACCGGCATGCCCGCAATCGGGCTGCCCGGCTCCAGCGCGATGGGGTTGACGGTGTCATTGGCGCCAATGACTAGCGTGACGTCCGTTTCAGAAAAGTCATCGTTGATCTCGTCCATCTCCAGGACGATATCGTACGGCACGCTCGCTTCGGCCAGGAGCACGTTGCACTGCCCGGGCATGCGGCCGGCCACGGGGTGGATCGCGAAGCGGACGTTGATGCCCTTGGCGCGAAGCATGGCCGTGATCTCGCTGATGGCGTATTGCGCTTTGGCGACGGCCATGCCGTAGCCAACGACGATGATGACGTTCTCGGCGTTGACAAGCGCCTCGGCCGTGTCCTCCACGTTGGTCTGCGTCACGGCGCCCTCCATCTTGTAGTCCGTCTGCGCCGGCGCCGAAATGCCGCCGAAGAGAACGTTCGTAAGCGACCGGTTCATCGCCACGCACATGATGTACGAGAGGATGGAGCCCGACACGCCAATGAGCGCGCCAACCGTGGTGAGAAGCGGGTTTTCCAGCATGAAGCCCTCCGCTACGAGCGCGAAGCCCGAATAGGCGTTGAGCACGGTTATGACAACGGGCATGTCTGCGCCACCGATGGCCGCCGTCGTGGTGAACCCCTTGGCGAAGGAAAGGATCGTGTTGGCGGAGAGGGCCGCCGCGGCGATCATGGGCGAGCCGGGGGCCATGGTCACGAAGGCGCCCATCGTGGCCATGTTGGCCGTCAACATACCCGTATTGATGAGGTGCTTGCCCGGGAGGGCGATCGGGCGAGACGACATCCGTCCCGCGAGCTTAAGGAAGGCAACTATGGAGCCCGTGAAGGTGATGCCACCGATCAGGACGCCCAGGTAGCCCGTAACCAGGTGCAGCGTCGAGATGTCGTCGATGTGTGCCATGACGCTTCCGATAGAGGTCAAGACGGCCGCCAGACCGACGACTGAGTGGAGTGCCGCAACGGTCTGTGGAAGGTCTGTGGGCGTGATGCGCTTTCCAATCAGTATACCGGCGATGCTACCCAGCGCCGCGAGGCCACCGAACTGCGTAAGCACCTCCGGAGAGAAGCCGACGGCTAGCAGAGACGCCAGCACGCCGGAACCCACTCCGAGCATGCCAAGCATGTTGCCCATGCGGGCTGTCGCTTGCGAAGCCAGGCTGGAGAGGGAACTGATACACAACACGGAGCTGACAGCGTAACCTGCTTGGACGAGACCCGCGGCCCCCGTAGCGGCTGCGGCGATGTAGCCTCCACCAAAGAGGGCCGCCGGAATGGCGTACAGCCACGGGTATTCCGGCGGGTCCGTCGGTCGCTTGAACATGTCCAGCATGCGCTTTGTGATGACGAAGCCGCCAGACACGTTCACGAAGGCAAGGAGAACGGAAGCAGCGCCGAGAGCCTGAGGGAAGGTTTGCGGGACGTAGCCGCCGCCCAGAATGAAGAGACCGCCGATTCCGACCATGCCTGGGCCATGTTAGTCTCCGGCCACGAAAACTTCAGGCCGCCAAACGTACCTGAGATGGCGTTGGTGACACTCATGAGAGGTGAATGAAGGGCTGGCGTCACTCCCCACACCACCCTGTATCCGATCAAAGACGCTAGGGCGAAGGTGAAGGCATTGCCCATGAACAGGGGGCTGGTCATCTTGCCCAAAACGAGAGCGGCTCCCATTCCCGCCGTCACAGTCGCGACTTCGCGGGACGTCTTCTGGAAAGGGGTCAGGGCCACGACCTCGGCTTCTTTCGTCACGGGCGGTGCTTGGGCCGGTGCTGGCGGCGGGGCTTTCCGGGGAGGCGGGGGAATGATATCGCCCTTCAAGGTGACAATGGCGCCTCGCACGACCTCGTCATCGAGGTCTATGCCGAACTGCTTCTCCTTGGGTGTCATGGAGAGGAGGAACTTGGTGACGTTGTTGGAGTACAGGGTCGAGGATTGCGTAGGGAGCCTTGAAGGGAGGTCGGTGTAACCTAGTAGACTGTAAGCCGATATCTTTGAAAGCTTCCTATTGAGACTTGCCAATGATCTTAACGTCCTTGTAGGTGTAAAGCTCGCCAGGCTTCGTCTTTTCGCAGTTGCCGCCAGCCTCAGCCGCGAGGTCCACCACCACGGAGCCAGGCTTCATGGCCTCGAGCATAGACTTGGTGATGAGCTTCGGGGCGGGCTTTCCGGGGATCAAGGCGGTGGTGATGACGATGTCTACCTCGCGCGCTTGCTCGTAGAAAAGCTTCATCTCGGCCTCAATAAACTCTTTGGACATCTCCTTTGCGTATCCGCCAGCACCAGAGCCGTCTTCCTTGATGTCGACCTCGATGAACTCGGCGCCAAGGGACTCCACCTGTTCCCGAGCTACCGGGCGTGTGTCAAAGCCTCGCACAATGGCCCCAAGTCTCCTCGCAGTCGCAATCGCACTGAGACCGGCGACGCCGGCACCAATGACGAGCACTTTGCAAGGCGGGATCTTGCCGGCGGCTGTCACCTGTCCGGTCAGAAACCTGCCAAAGTTGTTGGAAGCCTCGAGGACCGCCTTGTAGCCTGCAATGTTGGCCATTGAGCTTAGCGCGTCAAACACCTGGGCGCGGGAGATGCGAGGGATAAGGTCCATGGCAAAAGAGGTCGCCTTCTGCGCTGCGAACTTCTCAACCAGCGCTTTGTTCTGGGCGGGCTGTAAGAAGGATATAATGGTTTGGTTCTCCCTCATGAGCTCAATTTCAGAGGGGATCGGGCTGCGGACTTTGAGCACCACGTCGGAGCCGGACCAGACCTGGGCGGCGGTGTCAACGAGTGTCGCACCGGCCTGATCATAGGCCTCGTCGGGGAAGTCAGCCTGGGCGCCGGCGCTGCGCTCGACCAAGACCTTGGAGAAGCCCTTTTTTAGGAGGAGGGCCACGTTCTGAGGGGTCAACGCGACACGGCGCTCGTTTATAAAGATCTCCTTGGGCACGCCGACAGTGAGCTGGGAGTAAGGCACTGAAGGCGGTCCTACGACGGTGGAGTACGCCGCTGTAGCTACAGTGCCCGGGCTAGAGACAACCGAAGCGTGCCGGACGAGCTGCAGAGGGCGAGAGACGGCCGGCACGAGAGCCTGGGTCTGGCGCCCTCGCGCATGGCTGGAATGCCATTTGCGTTGGGCGTCAACGACAAAAACAGTCGGCGCGGCATCTTGTGCAGGACATCAGTATCGGAAGGGGTTTGAAGGCGATTTCATTCCACGGCGTGCCAGACATTCGACTCACCTAGGCTGTTCAGCCACGCACGAGGAACGAGCAGGGCAGATGCGCGAGGGGAGCATAGGCTGTAGACCAGAGCTGGCCGCAGGGCGCAGAGGTTCACCATCGTTGCGGGGCTCCGAGCATCTAGGCTAACGGGGCCGCCGAGACGAAGCGGGATGGCGGCGGTATCTCATCGGCTCTCAGCTACTGCCAGGAGGCGGGAGGTATGAATTCTTAGAGACTCAAGTGCTATTTTCGATCGTGATCAAAAGGCGACAAATGGCGGTGCGAAGAGGGAGAAACCACAAGGAAGGGAGAAGGGAGAAGAAGGGAGGAAGAGAGTTCGGATTGACTTTGAGACCGACGACTTTGTACTGTGTCACATTCTCTGGCCGCGTCTTGCTCCATCCTCCTCCTCCTTGTTCTCTCCCACACCCACATTCAGTGTGTTCCCCGGACGGGAAGTGCAGAATCGGCTCGAGCCAAGCGTGTCGCAGATGCCGCAATAAAAGCTCCAAACCCGTCCAATCATTATGCGACCCGAGCGTGCTTGGGTAGGCGCCAAGGGATCCCCCGCCCGAAGCTCCTTCTGCCTGATTTTTCCCCTCATGTGGAATAGCCGGGTACGAGCACGGTGCGGTACTTCAGCGAGCGCATGCTTGACAAACAGCTGGAGGAAACAAGAATAGGGAAAGAGGTACGTCGCAGACGTTGGATGGTGGTGTGTGATGGCGCCAGCTTTGGACGGACGGGTGTGGTGTGAGGTGTTGGTGGAGATGGCTTGGGGCATGCTTCCGTGCAGGGAAGAAGCTGCAGGCAGGTGTTCTTGCCCCTCTCTTCTCCAGTCCTTCGAGTGTGGGGTATGGGGTTGTGGACGCTAAACACGGCGCTAAGACGAGGGCAGCACAGACTTGCCCCTCCCTCTACGGATACTAGGTACCTACACTAGGTAGGTGGTAGGTAGTATCCTAGTATCTCTCCCGGCTGTTCTACCCATTGCCTCGCCTCGCTGTAGTAGAACTGTGAGAATGTTGGCATTTCACAGTCGTTGAGAGTGCAGGAAGTAACCAAGAGCCCGTCGGACGACACACGGAGGGTAGAGATATGGATGGACGACTCTTTCCATATTCGTCGTTGTTCAAATGTCAGAACATCCCACGTAGTACTAGACGGACTCGTCACGTTCTCGTGGCAATCAGTCCGCATATCCGTCGGCTGCATGCATGTACGTAGGTACAGAAAAGGGAAAAAAGCAAGCATGCATCGGGTAGCTCGGGGAAGATGAACATTAGCAATATCGATGCGGTAGACGAACGGCCAATGGGGATTGATAAAGCAGCAGGAGGATGTGGACAGACTTTGGCCAAATTTGTGTCGATTGATTGGGTGCAATGCAACAAACAACACTCGAGTGCATAGGTACCTTAGCTTTGCATGGCTTGGAATGGGTTCTATTCAGGCATCTCGCCTGGCGTTCGCTGACACGACTCATCCGAAACTTTCTCTCAAATGAACCCTCTGCCTCTCTTTTAGTTATTCGATGGGGGTACGCCTGGAACCTGGACCCTTTCGTCATGTGCCAACTTGATTGGCGCCTTACGTGCTTCCGGTTGGTGCTCAGCGGATTCACTACAGAAATGAGTCGTCATCCTTGACAAGTACCACTGTCTGCTGGTTAATGTAAAACCAATCATTCAGATGTCACGCGTTCCCCATCACGTCGCCTGGCAAGGAGGCGCCGGCCCGGCGGGGTTCATTCCCTCATCACCGCCACCGCCCCCGCTGTCTACTGGTAGCTGCTCCGATCCGCCCGGCCCCACATCGGACAGCGGCCCCGCCGACGGGAACCCAAGTGCTGGAAGGTACCTGTCCATCTTCTAGCTGGCCTGTGGCTCCACCACCTGCTGTGCGTATCTCGACGATCTCAACGTAACGATATGCGACGTTATAGAGGATCGGGAAGAGCCGATGGAGCCTTGCTAATGCCCCCGGTGAACTCTGACACCCTGGATCGATGCGACAAAGCCTTGTAAGCGGCCCAGGTCTGCAGTGTCGCTGGTTTACAGGACTTGGCAGGATATCACGGCGAAAGCTGCGAAAGGCGCCAAGGGGATGGTCCTGAGCCCGTCAGTTGCCGTCCATCTTCTCAATGGGCAGGTAGGCATCGAGGTCAGAGACAGAATACATGTATGCTTGGTATCGGGGAGTAATGAGAATTTGAGTTCTGGCATGTTCTTACACTTGATACCGGCATGTTGTAGGTGTTCGCAGGGTGTCTCACTGCCACAGCGGATCCGAGGCAACAATATCAGCCCTACACGGCCAACCCCCCAGCACTCTACACCGGGATGATGTGTAGATGGGATACGTCGTCCTATATCTTGCGAGCACAACAGGCATCACACCGCACAACTGATAAAAATGACGAACTCAACTTGCCGCTCGTTTGAACAGGATGCCAGTCTGGACGGGGCACAGAAGAAGTGGTGAGATGGCCAAGACGAGCGCCGGAGGCTGGTATAGCCGGGCCCCAGGGCAAATAGAATTGAAAGAACAGGCGGAACAGTCCAGAGCCCGAGAACAACGGGCGGCGGAGCGCTCGGGGCCCGCGTTCGAAGCACCTTTTACCGAGTAGGCTCTACGCCAAGGCAGTCGAGCTTCTATAGCTGTATCCCCGAAGCCGTTGTTAGCACTTGGATCTGACGGCCTGCATTAAAAAGAAGAAGAGCAACGTTATGGGGACGATGGACGTTGATGAAAAAATCTTGACCCATTTGAATGATCGACTTACAGGGCCGGACAGGGATACTTTTTGCAATTACAGGACGAAGTATAGGTTATAGGTCAGGTAGGTAGGCAGGCAGGCAGCACGATAAGCTTCAAGGGTCCAACAGGCCGCTGTAATTCACACACTGCATTGCGAAACACTACCTACATTATAAAGGAGTAAAGTCAAGATCCCCGGACTCGTCTGATACTAGCATAGTCACATGAATCCTAGAAAGGTGATTCGTCGTTATCCAGAAAAACTAGCTGCTTCGTCCAAGTCCCAATTGCGGCTGCTTGGCGCTACTGTATAAGATACCTACCGGCACGATGAACCGAGATACAGTGTTGCTCACGTCGGATCCTCCCGTCGTACTAGTCGCTCGACTACTAAGTTGCAGGTACGGGCGATAAAAGGCGGTGACTCTGAACAAGGCCCGAAGCTATTTGGAAGATGGCCTCACATTATGGCCTGGGTTTTGCTAAGAGGTAACGGCGGGGGGGGTCCACCTCTGCATGGCTGGCGTTGCTATGTAGTGTGTGATGCATGCATGCCTTTGTATGTAGTAGCGCCACTACAACTCTGAAGCCTGCCTCCTGTAACTCCCGCGTCCCGAAAGCACCGCTCTCCGCATGTAGAGAGACCGGTCAAAGCACCCGCGGGCCCCGGTGGTCGCCCTTCAAGATGGACTCGGCCAATCAGCTTCGAAGCTTGGCTGACGTTTTTGGTCTATGACGGCGGCTCGCGGGAGGAGCTGACCGTGCTTCATTTCATCTTCATTGACAACGCTCAGTCGACCACTTCGCAAAAGCGTCACAGCCGCGGCGGAACCCATTGTGCTATTCAAACGTCGGTCGCAAAGATGCACGTCATCCCTGGCACCGCACCTGGGTCCTTAAAACTTGGCTTTCGCGTGTTTGTCTTGAGGCAGGCAAACCAGGTTTCTGGTGTAAGGGTTTATTAGTCGGGCTGCTCCATCCCATCTCGGGTTCCAAAAAAAAAAAAAAAATTGATGTTCTGGGAAGGGAACCTTGACACTGCGGCTCTCTAATTCTCACTTTCTCTCCCCAAACAACACCATCCGCCCGCAACGATGGGGGTAGAAACCGAAAAAAAAGAGCAAGCTCCGTCCAAGGACGCTCTTGCCGCAGCGAGCTCGCCGGACGAGGCCGTCGAAGATGAGGGAGGCGCATTCAAGGCCTACTGTGTATGCTTTTAAACACATTACATTACACTACACATACCCACCACTTCCCCTTTCTGCTACAGATGCGCTAACTACTGACGGCTGCAGCGTATCTTCACGTTCGGGGGACCGTTTGAAAAGACTCTGCAGGTCGTTGCGCTGACTTGTGCCGTGGCCTCCGGTACCGCTATGGCCCTCCAGACCGTAATCTTTGGCACCTTCGTCACCACCATGCAAGACTTTGCCACGGGTCAGTCCTCGCCTGCTCACTTCCGCGGTGAATCCGCAAAGCTCGCGTAAGTTTGTTGCTCGTAATATCAAACATCTCACGCTTACAAGCCAAGCCTCTACTTCCTCTACCTGGGCATCGGTAGATTCGTCCTTTCCTATCTCTACATCTCTCTGACGACGCTCTGTGCCTATCGAATCACGAGGAATATCCGCCACAGCTACCTGCACGCTGCGCTCCGACAGGAAATCGCTTTTTACGACATTGGCTCTGGTGGCTCCATCGCGACCCAAGCCATCTCCAACGGACGCCTGATTCAAGTTGGAATCGCCGAGAAGCTTGCCCTGACGTTCCAGGGCTTGTCCGCCTTCGTCACCGCATTCATCATCGCCTTCGTCACGCAATGGAAACTCACCCTCATCGTCTGCTGCGTCGCGCCATTGATCCTAATTGTCACTGGTGTGGTGTCGGCGATCGAGGCCGCCATTGAGACCAAGATACTCAACATCTATGCACAGGCTGGGTCCTTTGCCGAGGGCATTCTTTCGAGTGCCCGCACCGTTCACGCCTTCGAGATCCGGATGAGGCTGGTCCAGAAATTTGACAGGTTCCTCGAGGATGCTCATCGTCTAGGAAAGAAGAAATCTCCCCTTTTCGGCATACTCTTCTCCGTCGAGTACTTCATCATCCACGCCGGCTTCGCCCTGGCTTTTTGGCAGGGCGTTCACATGCTGGATCGTGGCGAGATTACAGACTCTGGAGACATCTTTACGTATGTCTTCTTTGCCGTCGGTCCAGGTCCTGGCTAACTTCCCCAGCGTCCTCTTGTCAGTGGTCATTGGTGCTACCAGTCTGACCATGTTGGCACCGTACTTTATCGAGTTCACCCGCGCTGCGTCGGCCGCCGCTCAGCTCTTCAAACTCATTGACCGAAAATCAGAGATAGATGCCTTGGACAAGTCTGGTGAGAAGCCCACAGAGACCACCGGTGTTGTGGACTTGGAGAACATCACCTTCGAGTATCCCACCCGTCCTGGCGTTACGGTGCTGAATAACTACTCTCTACATGTGCCTGCGGGCAAGGTGACGGCGCTCGTGGTAGGGTTGTTCGAGTAACAGCTTAGTTCAATTCCTCTGACAGTTTCTAGGGGACCAGTGGCTCTGGCAAGAGCACAATTATTGGCCTGATCGAGCGATGGTACAACCCCAAAGCCGGCACCATCAAGCTTGACGGCGTGCCCATCGAGAAACTCAATCTCAACTGGCTGAGAAAGAATATTCGCCTGGTTCAGCAGGTACGTGTGATTGACCCGGCGGCACTCAGCCGCGCTGACTTCCCTTCTCCAGGAACCCGTCCTGTTTCAGGGAACTGTGTTTGAAAATATTGCCAACGGGCTTGTTGGAACCCCATGGGAGAATGCACCTCGTGAGGAGCAGCTGCGGCGTGTGCAAGAAGCCGCCAAGATCGCGTTCGCTCACGACTTTGTCTCGCAACTCCCCGAGGGCTACGAAACCATGATTGGTGAACGCGGAGGTCTCCTGTCAGGTGGGCAAAAACAGCGTGTTGCCATCGCTCGCAGTATCGTTTCAGAACCGAAAGTGCTCCTCCTGGATGAAGCCACCAGTGCACTGGACCCCCATGCTGAAGGGGTAGTGCAACAGGCTCTGGACAAGGCATCCGAAGGCCGTACGACGATCGTTATCGCCCACAAGCTGGCGACAATCCGTAGGGCAGACAACATCGTGGTTATGAGCAAGGGCGCCATCGTCGAGCAGGGTACCCACGATGGACTGCTTCAGCAGGACGGGGCCTACACTCGTCTTGTGAAGGCGCAGAACCTGCATATCTCCGACGAAGGGTCCATCACCGAGACAGAGGAAGAGGGGGAAACCGCTCCGAAAGGGCACATTGAACTCACCAAGACCATGAGCCGCTATCGAACCACAGATCAAGCACGTATCGATGCCCAGAAGGAGCGAGACAACTACGACCTCCACAAGCCGAAGGGCCTGATCGGCGTCGTCATCCGCATGGTACGCGAGACTCCAGAGCTGAAGTGGGCCTATATTTGGACCCTCATTGCCATAGTTGTCTCCGGTAAGTCTGCTGGGAGGTCTGGCTGGTATGCTTGCTAACATCACGTAGTCGGCGCATTCCCTGGCCAGTCTTTGATTATCGCGAACTTGGTCAACGTATTCACTCTCACGGGCTCCGAGATGGTAACTAAAGGAAACTTCTACTCCTTGATGTTCTTTGTCGTGGCCCTCGGCGTACTTGTCTCCTACTTCACCATGGGTCTGAATACAAATGCGATCGCCCAGGGGTTGAATCACAAGCTCCGGAAGCAATGTCTCAACAATTTCCTTCGGCAAGATCTCCAATTCTTCGACCGCAGAGAAAACAATACCGGAGCGTTGGCGAGCAAACTCGATTCCAACCCCCAAGCCATTTTGGAGCTCATGGGATTCAATATTGGCTTGATCTTAATCTCGACCTTCAATGTCGTTGCTTGCGCTATCCTGGCCATCGTCACAACCTGGAAACTTGGCGTGGTTGTTGTTTTCGCTGGTCTACCGCCGCTCGTCAGTGCTGGTTACGTCAAGGTTCGCCTTGAAACCAAGCTCGACGGCAGAACATCTAAGCTCTACTCTTCGAGCGCCGCTGTTGCGTCGGAGTCGGTCTTGGCCATCAGGACGGTGTCTTCCTTGGCCATTGAAGAGGCTGTCTTGAAAAAGTATACCGATGAGCTTGACCGCGCTGTCAGGTCCTCAACTGCGCCGCTCTTCACTATGACGATTGCCTTCGCCCTGACACAGTGCATCGAGTACTTTTTTATGGCCCTCGGTTTCTGGTGCGTATTCCTCATCTTTTCCCGGCACCACAACAACTGACTCACGATCCAGGTATGGGTGTCGGCTGCTCTCCTTCCAGGAGATTAACATGTACCAATTCTTCGTGGCGTTTATGGGGACTTTCTTCTCCGGGCAGGCTGCTTCCCAGCTATTCCAGTATTCGAGCAGTAAGCGATGCCCACCGGCACCCCCTTTTGCTTGTTCTAACCATCCTTAGGTATGACCAAGGGCATCAACAGTGCAAACTACCTGTTCTGGTTGGACGACCTGCAGCCCACTATCCAGGAGACGCCTCAAAACCGTGACGCGGCGCCCAAGGCTGGTGCCACGCTCGGTTTTGAGCAGCTTCGCTTCTCGTACCCGTTGCGACCTGAGGCGCATGTCCTTCGTGGTATCGATCTCGAGGCAAGTAGCATCACGAATGTCCCAGCTGTGCTTGAGCTAACCCGGACCAGATCAAGAAGGGCCAGTTCGTTGCTCTTGTGGGGGCCTCTGGTTGCGGCAAGTCCACAATGATTGCCATGCTCGAACGCTACTACGATCCGACGACGGGCACGATCCGTGTTGATGGCGACGCCCTCTCAGAGCTCAATCCTCGCCTGTACCGTCGTATGGTGGCACTAGTCCAACAGGAGCCGACCCTGTTTCAGGGCAGTATTCGCGAGAACATTGCGTTGGGTATCGACGCCAACTCCATTACCGATGTGCCGGACGCGCAGATCGAGATGGCCTGCCGTGCAGCCAACGCCTGGGACTTTGTCTCTTCGCTTCCCGAGGGCCTCGCGACCCCCTGCGGGAGCAGCGGTATGCAGTTGTCGGGTGGCCAGAGGCAGCGGATTGCCATTGCGAGAGCACTCATTCGCAACCCGAGGATCCTGTTGCTTGACGAGGCGACGAGCGCCCTTGACACGGAGTCGGAGAAGATTGTGCAGCGTGCCCTCAACGACGCCGCTCGCGACAGTGAGCGAATTACGATCGCTGTCGCCCATCGACTGTCAACTATCAAGGACGCGGACATGATCTGCGTGTTTTATGGAGGGAGGATCGTGGAGAGGGGCACGCATTCGCAGCTTGTTACCAAGGGTGGCATGTACGCGCAGATGTGCGAGGCCCAGAATCTCGAATAGCTGCACTCATTCTCAAGGCTCTCGGATCGGATGAGCATTCATCTTACCTTTGCTTAGACTTGGTATGAGCGACGGCATGGTGTTCGGAAAAAGTTGTACAACATTTGTGATGCACTGTACATATTAGCCTTGAGTAGATGTCAGATTACTAATGTAATGTTGAGAAAAGAGGTTACTTTCATACTTGCACGACACTGTCTGCGTGCAGTCGTCCCGGGACTGGCCGTGCCATTAACTTCTTGTGAAAGAGTGTTCAACCGATCCCCTCTACGTAACCTCGACCGTTATCAAACGACAGACTGATGAAGATTGGCGCTTTAAGCTAGATTTATTCGAGGTCCGCCCTGCAGTTGAAGTGAGACACTTTGCGCGCCTTCAGGACCGCGGCATGATGCATGTGTTAGCTAACCTTTCGGATCCTCCCTCCCCCCCCCCCCAGCTCGTCGCTGGACAAAAGGACCACCACTGCTTTGAGTTGTCGCCAGCCTCGCCAAAGCACCAGTCTTGACCACCGGCTCGTTCCACGAATGGATCTCGAATCGTTGACCTTGTGCTGCTGCTTGTCTTATCAATAGAAGCCTAGAACATACCTCACATCCATGGAGGCAGACAATGCCATGAAGCTTTTCTAGGGCGGACCATGTGTTGCCCAGAGGCTTTAGCCAATGACTGTCCCCCGAAAAGACCAAGTAAACTCGAATCCTGGTGAGGTCTGGCTCCGGGAAAACGTTCGGGCTTGGCCGCTTTGTTCCTCGGCGTTTTGTCTGAAGACAGTCCCTCGAGCAAACACTTCTGCGTCGCATCTGCCCTTTGGTCCGCTCTCCATGGCATCTTGATTTATGCAAACATACTCGAACGATTTTAACTATGATTCAATAAAGTTTCCCAAACGAGATGGTGAACTTATGCCCTTGATGCTCGCACCACCTACCCTACCCAGTCTCCGACTTACATGGCAAGCAGCCAATCAGAGATCGCGTTCAGCCCACGAGGTCTATGCGAATAAACATGACCGGCCCTTTTGTTCTACGGTATCGGGACTCCATCTCTCGATGATCTAGCGGCAGCCCCACTAGCGGACAGAAATGAGGGCATTGACAAATCACCGTTCTCTTTCTAAGGTATCGAATTCCTTCCGAGCTCGCGACCCTTGACCTGCAGCGCCAAGTAGACGCCACATGACGCCGTGCATCTCTTCCAACCTTGATATCCCATGCTTCTAAGCTTCATCCCCAATCCGCCGACCGACGATGCAGCTTCCTCTTGCTATCCCTGGCATAATATCCGCCTCCTGTCGTTGACAAGAGCCTTGGCGTTGGATGCCCCAATATGCACAGCTTTCAAGTCGCGCAACACGTGCCTCTTCCGCTCACAACGAGCCGTGAAGTTGCAGAAGGGTCCCTTCGTCCCAACACCTCGTCTCCAACGTCGTCATGACATCGGCCCTCCTGCCTCTCTACGAGCCAATGGCATGTCGACGTTGGGACTCAGGCGACGGAATCACACCCAACGCGTTGGTCCAAAGTTCCTCCAGCTGGGATTGCCAAGGGACAATCTGCAGTTATCACCCGGGCTCCAGCGATCCTTGACCCGCGAATGCGAGGATCCGCGAACTCTCGGCGGGGTTTAGAATTCACTCACATGGGACGACTTTTTTCTACTCGCTGTAGTATATAAGCTCTCGGTCACCAGAAAGCTTCTCCCCAGCTCGGAAGCTCTCTCCTCACGCCTCCCTATTCACTCCGACTCCATTGACAGCCAGTTCATCGCGGTGGGATCAACATGATGACAAAGCTCAGCCCTATTGCAGTCCTTGCTGTGTCGCTGTCTCTCGTGTCAGCGCAGACCTACCAGCGGCTCGGAACCTGTCCAGACCTTGGCTGCGTCCTGCCGCCCGACCAGTCGGACTTCCTCCCCGGTCAGCTCTTCGACCTCCGTGTCGAGGTCCATGCGCCCGTAAACGGCTCTGAGGCCTTCAACAACGGCGTCCCCGATGAGTCCTTCACGGTCAGCATCGCAAAGGAGGGCGCCGAGGCCAAGAGCCTGGCCGACTTCTTCGGTGTCGAGGAGCCCGAGCTCGAGAAGTGGTCTTTCGGTTGGTACGAGGACCTCTTCGCCGAGGACGCGAAGCAGAAAAGCATGGTCAATGTGGCCTCCAAGATATGGCGCCACATCAGTCTGTACGAGCCCGGCAACTACGAGGTCATTCTCAAGTACTACGATGGCAGGACCACCACCGCCAACTGGGTTGTGCGACCTTTGGCGACGGAGAAGAAGGCCAAGAACGTCATCTTCTTCATCGGTGACGGCATGACCACAAACATGGTTCTTGTACCCATACACACTCGTCCAAACCGCTTCTAACACGCCACAGGTCACTGCCGCCCGTCTCCTCGGTCACAAGAGTGTCAACGGAAAGTACCAGACCACCCTGGCTCTGGACAAGTTCCCTGTCCTCGGCCACCAGATGACGCATTCCATCGACAGCTACATCACCGACTCTGCCAACTCTGCGTCTGCGCTGTACTCTGGCCACAAGAGCACCGTTAACGCCATGGGGTGAGCCCGGTCATGGATGCTATCTGACGGCTTTTGCTGACTGTGCTAGTGTCTACGCCGACTCTTCTCCCGACGCCTTCGACGACCCCAAGGTCGAGACCATTGTTGAGCTGATTCACCGTATCTGGGTATGTTGGTCAAAGACTTGCAAATCGAGGGGGTGATGTACTGACTTCGTAGGGTTCCGCCTGGGGTGCCGTCTCTACCGCTTTCATTGCCGACGCCACTCCCATTGCCCTGACCGCGCACACCCGATCCCGCTCCCTGTACGGACCCCTGATTGATCAGGCCCTTAACGGTCTCACCAACTACACTTGGACCAAAATGAACGGTCCCGATGTCTACCTTGGCGGCGGTGCCGAGCAGTTCTACCCCGGCACGGGCTCTTACCAGGGCAAGAACTACTATGAGGAGTTCGCCAACAAGGGCTATACCGTCGCCCTTAACAAGACCTCCCTCGAGGCTGCCAGCGCCAACGAGAAGCTCCTCGGGATCTTCACCCAGGGCAACCTTCCCGTCTGGCTCGACCGCAACGTTCTCACCGAGAATCTGGGGGAGCTCACCAATGATCCCAGTGGCAACGAGAGCGCTGCCCTTGACATCCCCGGCCTCAAGGAGATGACCCTTAAGGCTGTCGAGACCCTCCATAACCGTGGCGGTGACAAGGGTTTCTTCTTGATGTCCGAGGCTGCCTCCATCGACAAGCAGATGCACGCCCTCGACTATGACCGCGCTCTCGGTGACCTTCTGGAGCTCGACGACACCGTCAAGGCCACTATTGAGAAGCTTGAGGAGCTCGGTATTCTCGAGGACACTCTGGTCGTTGTCTCCTCCGACCATGGCCACGGATTCGAGTGAGTTGCCCTGCCCATGTTGCACTGCTGCCAAGCTAATCTTTCAAAGTGTCTTTGGAAACGCCGACACAAAGTACCTCGCCGAGCAGGAGGACGACCGCACCAAGCGCAGGGCCGTCGGTGTCTACGCCAACTCTGGTCTGTCCCAGTACACCGTCGAGCAGCCCGGCGTCAGCTACAACACCGGCCCCAACTTCCCCCTGAACTGGAACCCCCGCTACGCCATCGCCGCCGGTGTCGGTGCCAACCCTGACCGCCGCGAGGACTACAAGTTACACGAGTCCTCCCGTACCCCCGCCGTCCCCGCCACCGACACCTCTGACTACTACGCCAACCCCAAGGATGCCGTCGATGGCTTCGTCGTTAACGGCACTCTCCCCACGAACGAGGCCCAGGGCGTCCACTCGCTCACCGACGTCGCCGTCTGGGCCCGCGGCCCCTGCCAGGAGACCTTTGGCGGCACCTACAACAACATTGACATCTTTTATAAGATGGCCAACTGCCTCGGTCTCGCGCAGCCGCGCAACGGCACGTCTCCCAGCGGCACCAGGCACAGAAGAGCCCTCGAAGCATAGGGTGAATGGACCCCCCTCTCTCTTTTTCTTCTTCTTCAAGACTAAAAAGCATGGCGGGTGGTGTTGAGTGACGAGTTTTTGATGATGCACATAATCTCTTAGGGGTTAGAGATTTGGCCACAATGGCCCTTCTAGTATTTCTAGTTATAACTTTTGAAACATAATGCCATCACATTAAATACATCTGTACCTTGACTCAAATGCGAACGCTGTTAAAGGATTGGGTTTCGTGATCTGCAGGGACGAAACCCCAACATATATATCTGGATAAGTACTTGCCTAGGCCAAATCCGTCTCCGTGACTTGATCTGAACACCGCGTCTCTAGCCAGTCGGCTTCTACCCTATTAGGTAGCTGCCCTCTTGATTGAACCCGCTGCATCATTGCGATACTGATCAACCTGATGGCCTGACCGGTGAAAGCCCCGATGGAGGAACTGAAAGAAGTTTAGTGTGTGGCGTTGCCTTGCTGGTACGTGACCTGGGATTTGATAGGGCCAAGATCGTGCCACGACAATTGCATCCAGAACGAGTTATATACAGGTCAAGCGCGTCCGCGAGGGGAATCATCTATATTGTGTACTGTTTCCTCGTTTGCAAATTGCGGCCCCTCGAATCCCATCTCGGGGACGGTTGCTCCATACGTGTGCCATGGTCGGTCTCCTCCTGACTTCATGCAGCCTTGGTGCAGGATAATTTACATCATACGTCAGGGCCCAAACTGCGCTCATCGCCCAAGAGACCATCTTTTGAGGATCATGTGTAGACCACGTCGACCTCACAACCCAGCCTGAATGTGGTAAACTCCCATCGAAGCATTCAGCCCCGTTCTGATCACTCGCCGGTCCCATGAGAGAGCACTGGGCCCCGAGGCCATCTCGGCCGATAGCCCACCCAGCTGATTCAAGCTGGTCGGGAGGAAACAGGAGTTACCTCCCGGAAAGTCTCTCCAAGATTCCCATGACCTCCTCGTCGTCAATCTGCCCCTCCTCGCACTTGGCCGTGTAGCAGCTCGAGTGCGCCCACACACCGTCTCCGAACCCGTCAACCACGTCCCCGACGTTCTCCTTCCTCACGCCGCCGCCGACGATGACCTCCAGCTTCCTCCCGCCCGCGCCCGCCTCACGCACGACCATCTCCAGCACCGCCCGGTTCGTCGCGGCTGTCCCGGGCCCGCCCGAGGTGAGGACCCCTTCGAACCCGCATGCCACCAGGTCCTTCACCGCCTTTTCGACGTCCCGGCCCTCCCCGGACCGGACGGCCTCGTCAAAGGCTCGGTGGAAGGAGCAGGCCAGCCCGCCGGCGGCCTCGACGAGCTGCCGGCTCCTCTCGACGTCCACCACCAGGGCCTCGCCGTCCCTCCGTAGCACCCCGAACACGAACCCGTCGCCCCGCTCCGCCCGCAACGCCCCGCGGAGGGCCCCGATGTCGACCGCCATGGCCGCGAGCTCGTCGCCCGTGTAGACAAAGTCGACGTCGTCGCCGGGCTTCCCCCGCGGCCGGATCATGACCCGCACGGGCACCGTGAGCCGCTCCGTCATGCCCTCGAGGTCCGCCGCCGCCGGCGTCGTGCCGCCGACGGGGTAGCTCCCCCGTGCGTTGAGCTCGATGCGCTGCGCGCCGAGCGCCTGAGCGTGCAGGGCCGAGGCGGGCGAGAAGACTGGTATTTCCAGGTTGATTGGCATTTCGGTTTTTTTGATGGGGGATGGTTGGTGGAAACTGGAGTTGGTTGCGTGGGTGAAGATAAGATTGAGATAAGGTGCATGCATGCATACATACATACAGTAGCGGGATACCCCAAGCATGACCCAGTACTAGGAACTGTTTGCTGAACGTCTCGGTTGGAGTGTCATGAAGCAGGCGGACAAGCTACTTTCGTTGGAAGAAACAGCCATTAAGAGCCTTCAATATTTTAAAGATAGTCAAACTCCTACTTTGCATTCTTTTTGTTCCCCTTGGTTTCCTCGATCCCTCATGCTCTGGCAGCAACTCCGACACCAGATCATGTTATTTTCTACTGTATATGCTTCTACTCGTTTTAGTATCCACCAAAGGACATGGGAATTCGGAGTGGTTCAAACTCATACGCAAGTCTAGTCATGGTGCATATGCTACCACGTCGGAGATGTTGAAGAAAGGGGAGACGATACAACCTCTTCTGTCAATGATACTCTATTTTCCACGTGCCTGAATACTGTTGGGTCCTGGGTAACTAGAGTCCTTGTGGGTATGTACACGTCCAAAAAGAAATAAAAAATAATGATGATGAGGAGCTCTGCGGCCCCAACGCCAATTAACCTCATCCAACCGTCAAACCCCAGTCTCATCTAGCCTGGCTAATGGGCCTCAGAGCATAGGCTCAAAATACTAATTTGATTCCTCCGAGAATTTGTTTCCGTTCTGTTCTACGCGCGTAGATCGCTCTTCTTCAGCGGGCCATCGGGGAATGACGATGTGGCCAATATAAGAGTTGCAAAATACTTGTGCACGCTCAGACAAACACCGACAAGTACCATTCAATGTCTTTGCCGGACTACTACGCCTGGCGCCAGTCGGAGGTCTTGGGAGGCTCAAACTCTTTGTCGCGTGTAGCCACCAATTGTCTCTTGGGCTCCTCCGCTGGCAACTGGGGGCTCTCCGTGTAGCTGCCGCTGTGTCTGGCCTGGTAACGAGCTTGAAGTACAGGCGACTGACTATCAGAAGCAGAAGACGCAGGCCGCTGAATGTTCCCCGGGGTAAAAGAGTCGTGATCGCGGGCAGTGGAAGAGCGACTCTTGGGGCTTGGATACTCGCCCTCCATCAAGCCATAACTGCGATCGTTGTAGCTGGTCCACGAGAAATCACGACTCTCTGGGATTTCATAGTTGGCTTCCATGGCAGAAGAGTTGCGGCCGGGAAACTTCCAATCCCGGGAGTCGCCAAATCCATGAAGTGTTGGATGACAAGGCTCATAGCCGTATGGGCCGTGAAAATGGCCAGGAGCTTGGTCGTAGAAGACCATCGGATGGCTTGGAGCGTGCTGCGGATTTTTGTGATACTCAGAATGTGGATGGAAATTTTCGCCATGGTACCCGTAGTCATAGTACTCCATCGGAGGGACATGACAGCCAAACCCAGTCGGGGTATAGTAACCAGGAGACGAACAGTAAGAGCTCGGTGCTGCGTAGTAGGCGTTGTTCCCTTGGAGAGCCTGAGAATGAACACGGCCGTGACCCTTCTTTGCGTTTCGGCCATGTCGCTGAGGTCTAACATCTGCGTACGGGTGGGCCCGGTGGTTATTTCGGTGCTTCAGAGCCCTTGAGGGAGCACTCTCGTAAGGCGAGTACTCGACGGGCGACCGAATCTGCATTTCAGATACCTCATTGTACGAGTTCATATTGGCAGCGAGACCCCGATCGTGAGGCTGTCGGATTTCCTCGAGAATTAAACGCTCGACGGGCGGAGATGTCCGGACCGGTATGCCTTGACCATACTCATTGTCAAGACCCATGTCAGCCTCGGGGGCAGGACGGTATTGGGGCGGAGCTTGGTAACGGACACGCTCGCCTGGGGATCCATCGAGAGGCCGGTTCTCCTTGTCACCCTCCTCATCCTCAAAGTCATCTGCGCACTGGTGTACGCCATCAGCCACCTCGCTAGGGCAATAGCTGAGGTTGGTTCCATCTTGGCAGTCGTTTTCCTGGTACACGTTAACCATAGACGCTGCGTCATCCCCTTGGCCGTCGACCTTAGCCTTGTCAGCCCTCTCTTCCTCCGTGGCCTTCAGGTTTCTATTGACAGCCTGTTGGTACTCGCGCACAAAAACGCCAGCGTTAGGCGAGACTCGGGCCTTGTCGATGTTCTGGAAAAAATGCTCGACTTGGTGTATGTTAGCACAGTGAAGCGGACGAGTTATGGGCGACTTACATAGACCGAGGTGGGTGTAGGTGCGTTTGGCATTGACGCCCATCAAGGACTGCATCAGTGGGGCGAGTTCCTCCCAAGTCTTGGTATGCGCAGGGCCAGTAGCGATACGTTTCTGAGACTGGGGCACAATGATACGCCAGAAAACACGTTCCTCATTGTCAGACCAAACCTTTCCACCCATCTTGGCTATTGATTGTTTCGTGAGTGGGTATATATGTAATGATACCCGAAAGTCAGAGTAAGGATGTCGCAGCCAAAAATTGAATGTAACCGTGATAAAAAGAGGGAAACCCAAATTACAGGGCTTTGATGCTGCAGATATAGTGATTCAGGTCCGAATCGAAGGTTTCTTCCGAAGGATTCTGGATGAAGAAGAGTTGAAAGCGAGCCCAATATAGATTGTGTTGATGCTCAAGGAAGGAGCTAGTGAGTAGTCGAATGTATAAGTGTGACCGAACTCTTGAGAGTTGATGTTATACGACGAACTGATATAATAGGGTGAGAGGGAAGAAGTGTGTCGTGGAATCGAGTGCGACTTTATTTGTTTGAAGGAAGGTCACTGCCGTCAGGTTGAAGTTTTATTCCTGGGATATATATCGACTGAAGGTCGCTGACGGCGGTGTGAAATGGGTCCAGTGAATCGCGGGGGCGGGTGTTAGTGAATAATCGGGTCACCAGATTATTGGTTGTTTTGGGAAGGAAACGGGATGAAAAGGTAAACGAAAAAGTGTTTCCAGATGAGACCCTGGAGTTCCAAGTCCAGGTATTGATTTTTAGTCTGGATATGTTTGAGAAAGAGCAGTTTCCTTTGAATGCCAAATCCCTGGGCATTTGAGAACCGAGGAAGGTGAGGCTGAAATGGCTGCTTTAAGTGACGACCGAGGGTGGTGGCCTCCTCCCGAACCGCTAGCATGTTGTTTCATATGGAGAAACATGTATACAGGCAATGGGCGTTTTGACCAGCAAATGTAACGAACGAGCATTTGTGAGGCATACCCATTGTAGATATGGATTCATGTTTCCGCGCTTGAAAGATTGTATTACTATATGCTAGATTTGTAAGTATGGATGGGCAGTCTGGGTCTGGGCAGATCAATTACTGCGCGATGGTAATATAGAACATTGCAGCGATCCGAATGTAGCAATACAAAAGTACAAAAGTACAAAGGAAACAAAGAGGAGTAGTTAAAGGGGTAGAATAGGGCGAGACGGAAAGCCCGAAGAGGACTTGAGAGTTAAGGGGTAATTTGAGAGGTTGACAGCGGCAAGGCTCAAAAGTGAGGGGATGGTTCAGCAGGTGAGGTGACAAAGGCAAGGATCACACAGCCAAATAGGTGAACCAAGTAACAGAAAGACATGTAGCTGAGAGAAGGGGATACATGATGATGGAACGAAAAGCGATGAGCTAGGCAGTTGAAGCTAGGGCCTTGCGCTCAGTAAAGTCAGGGGTTTCGCCTAGGTAAGATGTAGAACCGGAACCCCCCGGAAAACAGTCGAAACGCAGGGCTTAACAAATAAAAAAGAACCATCAAATAACTTGCGTGGCATATTACCTCTTACCGAGGTTTCTTAAGCCAAAGTGTGCAGGCAGTATACATCTAGGCTAGTGCTAGTGTTTACGATTGCTACTCGAAGGGACTATGCGGCTCTGGAGCCTGGTAGCCCCTGGCTACCAATGCTGCAGCCAAACGCCATTCAAGTCTCGATAACTAGTGCTGTCAGTAGAAAGCCTTCCAATTGAAGATAAGACCGCTTACAATACTCTTCTTCTCAGGTGGGACTACCCCATCTCTAATCCAGAAGCCCCAACCACCCATCATGTTGGCTAGCATCATGTCAGTGGTCAGGCGGTCGCCAACGACGGCGACCTGGGATGGATGGGAGACACCCGTCTCGGGATGATTGCGAAAGTACTCCATGATCTCAGAGCCGCACCCAGGCTTCTTGGTTTTGTGAGGGAGAACAGTGATGCCAGTTTCTTCCTCCAGCTCCTTCGCCAGCTTCAGCGAGGTGTCGTAGGATGTCGCTCCAGCCGTGTTAGACACGATGACCAGTCGGCGGCCAGGATACGTGGCCTTGAGCTTCTCGAAGCGTTCCTGGAGATTGTCAAGAGAGCGAAAAGAGAATTCGGGTCCCATTCGACGTACCTTGTAAGGTTTGTGGACTTCATTCGTGTGGGGAATCGCGAAGCAGTCGTCCTTATCGAGCACTACCGCCCGTATGTCACATTTTCGATCCTGACCCTCGAAGGCTTTGTGCAATGGTATGGGCAAGTCGTTGAATGTGGCGACAGTGTGTTGTGGTAGACATAAAGCCGGTCTAGAAAATAACTTGAAAATATTCACCGTGCCTGAGAGGTTGAGATTCATCTTGAACGACGCCCACGATGTGAGATTGTGGAGAGATGACGTCTGTGTGGTTGGACTGGAGAGACGATAGAAATTTGGCTTGCGGGAAGGAGCTTGGACCCCTGCCAGATAAGTGACAGCTACCCCTGGAGATGGATAAGATAAGCTTAGTCGCGTATTTGTGCAGATAACCCCTTTTGAAGAGTATTTAGCAGTGAATGATCTTGCCATTGACTTGGCCCGTTTGAACCAAGCTGGTTTTTTTTCTTCTTTTCTTTCTTTCTGTCCTTTTTTGAGCATAATACACGAGCTAACTGGTAGTTGATTTTTTTTTTCTGATTTTTTATTCTATTTTGTGAGTTGGAGCCAGTATAAATTACCCCTATCCCAAAATTATATTAGGAGCAAGACCTGGTGAACTGGAAAGCAGCAGTTGACTGGCACGACGTTACCTGCATCCGCTCTCTCGGCTCATGCATTTTTTTTTCAAACCCTGTGAAACCCCGCGACAGCGGTATACCTAGCCTACTCGACAGGATTGCAGCGAGGCTAACTATAATGCTCCTTCAACAAGCTTTGGTGATGATATCAGCGTGAGACTGCCAGTGGTTTAGAAAGACACGCTTGATCAATGACACCTCTGCTACTTCAATGGGTGCAGGCAAAAGTCGCCCATTCAGATGCCTTGCAACCGATGACTATTTCGCCCAAGTACATCTCTCCAGGGAACGCTACGAAAACCCGCATGGAGTCCATTCCATCCCACAACAACCAGTGACATGGAATCAACATCCCAATCTGGTGCTTGGTTAGATT
The DNA here is from genome assembly GCF_000149035.1 of Colletotrichum graminicola M1.001. Classification (NCBI taxonomy): domain Eukaryota; kingdom Fungi; phylum Ascomycota; class Sordariomycetes; order Glomerellales; family Glomerellaceae; genus Colletotrichum; species Colletotrichum graminicola. The sequence continues at coordinate 399,049 of NW_007361020.1, read as the reverse complement.
TCGTACAGCGTTGGAAACATGGCATGAACTGTAGGTTAATGGTTGGGTTGTAGTAGTACGGAGTACTTGCGCCTGTGCTGTGAGTTAGGCACGCTAGCGTCCTCAACTCAATTAGAGCCATGGACCCACACAGAAACCTCCCCTCGACTTCACGTTTTCGCGTCTGCGCGTCTTCCGTTGCCGTGCCGTCAGAAACCGCAATATTTACAACAGCCTGCCATTGGACCCCTCACGTCACCAAACCCGGACAGGCAACGACCCGACTTCGATCATGGCGCGCAACAGAACAACCGAGCCCGGCGTAAGTGACTCTCCAAGCGGGAGACTGAGCCAAAAACGCTCCCGCCAGCAAGTGCAGGACGAAACCAACGAGGAGCCTGTGAACGGCACTCCCTCGAAGCGGAGACGTCAAGCTGCACCAGTCGACCCGTACGAAATACCCTCTGACAACGATGATGACGACGACGGAGAGGAGGAGGAAGAGGAGGAGGGGAAGAAGGACAAGCACCCCGAACCAGAAACCGAGAACCAAACCCCAAAGAAACGACGGGGCCGCCCGCCCAAACCCGCGACCCCTTTAGCCAACGGCACCGTTACACCCTCGAAACGGCGGCAGGTGAACGCCCTAGTGACGCCGTCAAAGGCCATAACACCGAGGAGGAGACAGGCGGCAGACCGCTCTGCACGGCGGAAGAGCGCTCGGTCCCTCATTCAGAGCGTCATCGCCGACGATAGCGAAGACGACGACGAGGGCCTGGCCCGGAAGATCTACGAATCCAGCGAAGACGAAGACGAGGGGACAGATGGACAAGACGCGCTGCCCGCAGAGGCTATCACGCAACCCTCCGAACCAGACACACCTTCCGCAACGCCCTCACGCCGCCGAGGCCGCCCGCGCAAGCAACCAGCGCCGAAATCCCCGACCCCGCCCCGCGACCTTCCTCCTCACGAGCTCTACTTCGAGCACAACAAGCCCGGCCGCCCAAAGACGTCGCACAACACCCTCGCATCCCTGGAGTTCCTCACGCACGACGAGTACTTTGACCTTCTCCGCGCTCGAGATGAGCCCCACACCGAGGACCTTGCCTACCTGCAGTCGCTCCACGAGGCCTCGTTCGAGCAGTGGCGCTTCGAGCTTGCTCAGGGGTTCAGTCTGTGTCTCTACGGCCAGGGCTCGAAGCGCGACCTCGCGAGAAAGCTGGCGGAGCACCTGCACGCCGTGGACCCGAAGGCGTCCATCGTGGTGGTCAACGGCTACGTCCGCACCATCACGGCGCGCGACGTCTTCACCACGTTGGCCTCGGCACTCAGTCCGTCCCTCAAACTGCCCGCTCAGCCGACAGCAATGGTCCAGACCCTCTCGTCCGCCCTTGCCGCATCGCCCACCCACCTGACGATCATCCTAAACTCTATCGACGCCGTACCCCTGCGCAAGCCGGCGACGCAGCAGCTCCTCTCCCAACTCGCCGCCCACCCGCGCATCCGCCTCGTCGCGACGGCCGACACGCCCTCCTTCCCGCTGCTGTGGGACGCCGCCCAGCGCACGTCGTTCAACTTCCTCTTCCACGACTGCACCACCCTCCAACCGCTGGACGTCGAGCTGGACCCAGTCGACGACGTGCACGAGCTGCTCGGCCGCAAGGCTCGCCGCGTCAACGGCAAGGACGGCGTCGTCTTCGTCCTGCGCTCGCTGCCCGAGAACGGCAAAAAATTGTTCCAGCTGCTCGTCATCGAGGTCCTGTCCGCCATGGACGACGGCGACCAGCAGCCCGGAGCGGAGAACCCGGGCGTGGAGTACCGCATGGTGTACAACAAGGCCGTCGAGGAATTCATCTGTAGTTCCGAGATGGCCTTCCGCACCTTGTTGAAGGAGTACGTATACGTCCCTCACCCGATCCGTGTGGCCTTGATTGACAAGTTGCAGATTCCACGATCACCAGATCGTCACCAGCAGGAAGGATGCGCTCGGTACGGAACTGCTGGGCATCCCGTTCCGGCGGGAGGAACTCGAGGCCATCCTTGAGGAGTTGATGTCATGATCCAAGACGGGACGGAAGCTGGGGGGCTTGTTTTATTTTACCCAATTTACCGAAATATTTTAAAAGGGGGCACAGCGTGATATTTCGTCAAGTGCGGACGGGGGAGTAACAAAATTAGCATAGGCCACGGCCCACTTCAATCACATGGCAGCGTTATGGCAAGATATACAAGAACAAAGACATTGCATTCGTAATGGTCATGATCCCCTCGGGGATAGTCTAGGAGTGTTTTCAAGCCCAACCGATCCCATGAAACCGTGAAACGCCCCCCCCCGTAGCCCCTCTACATCCCGACACTTTTAACACACGTCCAGAGCACCACCGGCACAATAACGTTATCGTTTCCGCCGGTCAAGACGGCCTCTGTCAAGCTCGCCATGCTCGCGCAGAAGCCTGCGTTGCGGGCAGCCGCCGGCCAAGCGACCTGCTGCTCCTCAGCGACGGGCCAGCCTCCGGCCCTCAGCCATGTTGTCGCCGCCATGAGACCGATAAACACAGCAGCGGCAAAGGCCAAGCTGCCCTCCAGGCTCTTGCCGCCACCCCATACCCACTTCCTGTGTCCGTAACGACGGCCGATGAGGGAGGCGGCTGCGTCGCCCAAGCCGACACAGACCACGCCCGCCACCATGCTCACTTCGCGCGTTGGCACCTCCCAGCCGGTAAGGTAGCCGCTGCCGGTGCGCGGGAGGGTCGCCAGTGACAGCCACAGCGGGATGGCGCAGCCGATCAACAGGAATATGTGGGAAATAACGACAGGGCCTTTATGGTCTCTTCCGTCAACGTAAGGTGTGAGGAAAGAGGCAATGGGTCTTGACAAAGGCGGTAGCTGACTCGCTCGCAGCAGATCAAGAATGAGGAATATCGAGAGGACCAGGGATAGTGCCAGAGCCGCAAAAACGGGGTCAACATACGTTGCTGGTAGGAACATGCCGACCATCATGAAGTGGAATACTTTTCGCCTCGTGTCTACTTCGTACTTGGGGTCTAAGCGGATGACCACAGCCAAGCCAACGACAACAATGGCAAGCCAGTAAGCACTCAGCAGCAGTCGCGTATTTGCCTCGCCAAAGTCGGAAAGCCGGATGCGCTGCACCCAGCCTAAGTGACAAGCCCCCTTTGCATCCTCGTCTTGGCGCGTGGGTAAACAAATCCATCTCTCAAGATTTGCCTCCACGACTTTGAATCGGAACCACGGCAGCTCGCCAAAGAGGTACCCCAGCGCCCACCCGACAGGCTCGCTACCTTTCAGGGCATACCTGCCGATGTACTCTCTCACGGGCACCAGGATGATGGCGAGGATGCAAACGTAAACATAGGTGGCGTAGCTCCACTTCCTCATCGTGGCTTGTGCCTCCGTCAGTTTGAAAAACGAGCGAACAGTTGTCGAAGCGGTACGCTTCCTACGGCCTGCCGATGTGTGGGTCAGGGACCTTCGAGGCCGCGGCCGTTGCACGGCGTGTGGGAAGGTATTGCGCCGCCCAACGGCGGTGCCATCTGGTGATTCTGGAGACTTGCCGTCCGAAAAGCCGTTTGGCTTGCGGTCTGCTTGAGATGACGTGTCGGCCGTGCCCAACGTTCTCACTCTCATCTGTCTTCCCAATGGCCCATTGACTATTTCGTCCTCAGAGTCGCCCAGCTCCGAGGCCGATTCCTCCAGCGACGAACCCAGCAGCTCATGCTTGAAGCGGCGTATAGACAAGCCCTCGGAGAGGAACCCAAAGACGGATGTCTTCTTCGAAGGCGTCGCAACCCGGCTAAAGCGCAGCCTTGGAACCCTAGCCAAGGCGATCCCCCTTGAAATCACCGGTCCGCAGATGACGAGGACACCCACGCCGCCTCCCCAGAGGAGTGCCTGGAGGATGGTGGCTTGGGGTGAGTGTGCAAGAAGCAATACGTTGATCAAGGCGATCGATAGTAGCTGTAGCTCGGCTGTAAGCAGGCTCGTCGTTGTAAGGTAATGCAGCACCGCGAGGAGTGTTTGGTGCAGCGGGTAGAGAAGAACAGCCGTCTCTGGGGAGATGGCTGGCCTTGCGTACGACGTGAGTGTCCACTGGTGTGACATCCAGATTGGTACGCAGGAGAGAACCCATTGAAAGGGGTTGATTGCTTCGTGGGCTCGCGCCGTAGGAATTAGATATTTCGGTATCGAAGAAATGCTTAGAACGACGTTTAAAGGTATGGCCGCCAAGTTGTCGGGGGATATTAACAGTGACACCAGCATCGTCACGGAAGGCGGATACAAAATAGGGGCGGGATCGAAAACGGCGGGCACGGCAACCGGCAACTTTTTGGATGTAGTCCTTTGCCGAAACGACCATGCAATCAGCCGAAGGGGGTAGAGCGCCATGAGCGACGTAATCAGCGTGGCCAGAAAGCGCAGTTCTACATATTGTGAGCTTAGAATGGATCGGCGAACCGAATATCACGTACCTTGAGTCCAGGCGGAGAAAATGGGCTTCACCTTTGGATTCGACCGAACTACGGCAAAGAGGGAGCCAACAATGATGAACTCGGACACGCGGCGAATGAGCTCCTTGCTGCGCCGGTAATTGCGATCGTTAAGAAACCTGCGAGCCTCTTTCCGGTCCTCTTTTTCCTTCTGTCGCTGGAGGGCATATTCTTCCTGGTCTGGAGAGAACAAGGGCGTGGATGCGCCCGAGAAGAGTTCATTACGGCCCCTCAGCCCCTTGTGCAAGCGCACCTTGGGCGCAGGAAGCCCCTTAAGGAAATGCTCATCGTCGGCTTCGGTGCCGCTATCGCTCCCCTGGGACGAGTCCTTTGTGAAGGAGGGGAAAGGAGACGGTGTTCGGCTCGAGTCTGTGGACGAGGTCCTCGGCGGCGTCGGTGTCGCATTAGACGGGTGGCAAGTCAGGCGATGAGCGGGGTGGGGGAGCTCTGTATTGAGGTGGTGGTAAGGATGGGGAGATCTACTGAGGGTTCGGATGTCATCGTTTTCTTCCTTGTCGTGGGCGAAGAGAGCGGTTGGGTCGAGGTGCTCGGGCATGACGAAGCTATGGCATTGGAGAGGGTTGCGCCAGCGTTCATCCACAAGTCATCAAAGGTACTGGGGGCGGATGTTGGCGCTGCTGAGCAACATGGGATTGGATAAGAGTAATGCCACAGGTGTGAGAGTGATTCGAATGTTGTTTTGTTGATGTTGTTTGGTCAAGTCAGACCATTGGGGGTTGGGGATGGGGGGGAGAGACTGACGGCGGGAAAGAAAGCGGAAGTGGGGAGCTCCCATCACATGAAAGATACAAAAATGGTTGCGAACCGCTACCTAGTTGGAGCTGTGCTGTCATCTGGGCCGGGCTAACCCATACACGTGTAGTGCAATACTGGAAGCATCGGTCTGTGTTGGGAAAGCGGACCATCAACCGCGCGGCGCCAGGGAGGGATGCGACTGGACGGGACGGCACAGTGACAACGACAGCAACAGCGGGCGATGGACAAGACGGCATCCCCACCGGATTTTCCAGGTGCACGAGCCACAAGACCAAACACAAACAGCACAGCCAGTGCCAGTGCCAGTGAGTGGCTAAGTCAAGGTCGCTCCTACCACCATGCTGCTGCGTGGGCGCGCTCGAGCTGAGGGTGAGGAAGGAAGGATGAGGTCAACATCCTTCCGCCGGGACCGAGGACGGGTCCTTCGCTCGCGAGACTGCCAGACGAGAAACCCCCGCAGTCAAGCACTCAACTCAAAACAGCACGCTCGCAATATGAAAGGCTGATTCATCAATGAAAGACAAGGCGCCGGTGACCTCATTCCCGGCATCCGGTGAGGCGATAGCCGATTACTTGTGCGGTATGCTGCTCATTTTTGCAAGCATCGCCCGGTGGTTGCCGCTCTTGCCAAGGACGGCAGCAATGTTGACTTTACTGTGTCATTTTTAACATTTTCAAACCACCGTAGGTGCGTAGGTACTCTCGACTCGACACAGGCCACGACAGAGCACACAACCAGTCTCCCGCCCTTTTGAAACGAAAAACTCAATTGAGCGGCCAGCCGGGTATCCGACCTACCCTGCGTTGCTTGGCATTGTTTGTTGGACCGGAACACATAACACGTTGGCCCCATCCCACAATGGCCAAGTAATCACAGTGCACCATCTAAACGGGGTACGTGTACTCTTCCTATTCAACCCTCACCTCACCTCATGATGATGTAGAATCGACAAAACTGTTTCCACTGTCGGCTTGCAAGAAGAGGTTGCCATGTTGCGAAACAGTGGGCTGCTGACGAAATGGCCAAGGGCCGACGTGGGTCGCTCCAGAGGATTAATTGGAGAAGGAGTCGACGCGTCCATTGTGCCCGTATAATCCAGCCGGAGTACGGATACGGATACTGCTTTTCGAATTCGTCAAACGGCGCCGCCAACAAAAAAGCCTTGCAAAAGATATCCGTCCATTGGATAGGTATTGCACTTACTAGGATCGTGGGGCGGCCGTGTCGGACGTTGACCGTCTCCCAATCTCGGATGGAGACTACCATCTACGGATACTGTTAGTAGCAGGTATCCTCACGTCCAGAGCCTCAGCCTCTTTTTCTCCAATCCGCTACGCTAGTACCCGGAAGCTCTAGCGGGCCACGAAGCCTGCATCGGCATCGCGATTACCATAATGGTCGGAGCCCGGCATTCGGCTGTCTCGTGAGAGAGGGCCGCATCTCGTATCACCTGGTCCCTGCAGCGACCCAGGGATTGGTTGGTAGTGTAGTGGACTGGGGGTATGCTGGAGAAACGACAGCACAGGGCCGCTCACCCCAAACCCGAACGAGAGAATGGGTAAAGGAAAGTCAAAATACGAGAGGCTCTGTCAGCCCCATCATGGCGGTTCCGAGAGAGAGTGGCTGCCTCTTGGTAATTGGTTTGATACATAGGGTGACGACACACCCTCTGATGGGCCGGGTCTCTGTTTCACACGCACGTAAACAGGAGGTCAAATGGGGCTGAGATATCGTACAGCGGCTTCAGGTGCACAACGCTTCAAACGGGCAACCATCACAGCCACCTCCATTGAGGGCAAAACCGGGTGTCCAGACCAGATGGGTACACCTTGTACGGAGTACAGGTATACCCGAAGTGTAGTCGCACTCACCGTTTAGTGTTGCACGTCGGATTCAGGTACACGGGCAGGGAGCGTTCGCTTCGTAAAATCATCTATCGAAGCCCAAACGGGGCATATGTCTGCAAACGCGAACTAGAGGGAGCGATATTGAGGCTCTATCGATCGGGTGGTAGGGAAACTGAGGCCGAAAAACGAAAAAAGAAAAATACGGGAGTTATCAGCCATCTCCCTTGGGAGCCGCGGGCGGTGGGTTCGTAATCGACCTACCTGCATGCAGCGCCAGCATGGTGGATGTCGCAAAAGCTGCAGCACCAAGACCACCCCCCCCCCCCGGGGCACTCGCTCGCTAGGGCGGCTGGGTGCAGGCCCCGAGAGTCAGCGACTGCGCAGAGTATTCATGCAACCAAAAGTGACGACGATGCGAAGGTTGAAACCAATTGGACGGCAAAGCTCCGTGATCCTACTGATCAGCATATGTCTGCATGAGCATTGGCTGGGTCACCAACTGCGCCGTCGCAAGTCATCAAGACTAATGTTGACACAGACTAGGTGGGCTCGTATCATCTTTGAAGGCACCCCATGCTCAACCAGATTGTACAAATGTGTAGGACATTGAATCAGACGGACAATGCTTTCTATGCCCTACCTCCGGAGACGATATCCGTATATGGCACGGATATCTGGAGGCCTACTGTGATGTCACCGCTCACATGATCATGACAGAGAACCAAAACAGCAGGTAAACAAGCAAGCGGCGTCAGACAGTGCTCTGGACGGGGATCTCACGGACGGAGAGACATGCCTTTCGTAGAGGACGCGCCGGGGAGGTGTAAACGGGCATTCGACATCATTCTTGACCCATATTGGGAGATGACGGGAGAAGGGGGGAGAAAATCCAGCTGGAACCGAGGATTAACGGTGACGGTAGCTAGTGGGAACCTGCCTGTCGATCCCTGTGCGGCGGCCCTTGTCAGCACCAGCTGCCTGGCCCCCCGGCAAGACACAAAGAGAGAGAGAGAGAGAGAGCGCGCGCGTGTGTGTGTATGTGTGTGTGTGTGATGGAAGAGTGGATGGATTAGTGGAAACTGGTATCCGTAGTTCGGTTCTTTACGTACTATGTACACTTACTTGGAAGGTAGTCCGCGGGGGCGCATTGCACTGGGCAACTGGGAACTTTTTCCCCCATTCGTTTTTGAAGGGGGACCGCCGTCCGGATCTACCAGGTGTGGCTACGTAACTCGCCAAAGAAAAGAAAGGAAATAGAGCTACCTACTGTACATAGCGTGATGGGTATGATGGGATGAATAGGTAGGTCGACCTGAGTTGGGCCGATAAGACAGGGGGTACGCGTAGATGCGTCGCCGGAGCGGCGAAACAGGGAATTTTCTATGTATAGTGTAGGTGATGTACCTATATGCACAAAGATGGGTGTCCAAGACTTGCTCCCACCCCCAGTCGGCTGGAGGGGCCGCCGGTGTGTGCAGTTCTGTCTGCCTGGCCTAGGATCATCTTCGACAGGTTTAAACGCCAATCCCTCCCCCCTCGCCCTGATGACTTCTTGTTCTCTCGTCCGATCATCCGTCTTGTCTCTCGCCATCCATTCTCTCGTTCGACTCGGAAACAAAACAAGAAAAAAAAACCTACTCGGTGGTTTTGTTTAAGACGCTCGCTCACAGCGCCTCATCGCCACCTCGTACCTGATTCTCACCACCAACTGTTGCGACTCACATTCCTCGGCGTGCACTCTGTGAGATTGGCGGACTTCGCATCAATCTGCGCTCATACCCGTCGAAAGGCTCAAACATTGATCAACAGGCTCGACCTGTCTGGGTATAGTTGCGTTCTTCTCAAAACGATAAACAACCACCTGGGAAGGTTTTCCGTTCCTTCTGGCTTCTTCTGACAGCGGAACCCTGGGCTCGAAGCACACGCCGTCTTACACTACGCTAGCCTGCCCGGGTCTCACCTCAACACGCCAGCCACCAACAAAGAGTTTCGGCCGGCCAGGTCCCACGCCGTATCATTCTCTTGGATCGTCCATTTGCCCCATTCCCGTCACATTAGACGCGGCCGTTGCTGGCGACCTTTACAAATAACCAAACCTCTCTCCAGTGTTTGCCGCTCGGGCGTCCGTCCCCCTCTTCTCCTACACTCGCTCTTGCGTGTTTTTTTTTACCCTCTTCTCGCCGCCGCCTTTGCTGCAGCTAAGACGCTAAGTTGAGGCCTGCATATCGTCGCTGGCCTTAACCTGCATAGGTATCCGTACTTCGGACGCTATTGGGCCCTATCACGCAGTTGTTCCCCTCCTGCCGCCTTGGACAATAAGCCGACTGACTATAACAACCTCACACGCCCGGCCTTGGGTCCCGTTCGCCACCATGGCCTCCGATACCAAGTTTGACCAACGCCTAGAAGAGGGATTGCTGCCTGCCGCTGCCAACGAAAAGGGGATTTCAACCTTGAGACCAACCAGGACCTCAAACAACACCAAGATGACTGCCGCCCGCCGTGTCCTGCTTACCGTTCTGGTGTGCGGCCTCGTGACCCTCGGTCTCGCGTCCGCCATCGGTCACCGGGTGAAGCCCTGCACGAGAGATCACCAGAGGCAGGTCCTCCTTGATGGGGGAGAAGCCCAGGATCCCGCCCAAGTGGATCTCATTCACCGGTTGCTTCATGCCTACTTCCCTGAGCGCTACCAGGATGGGGTCTATCCCTCGGACAAGGACGCCATCGCTGCTTTCGAAGCGGATGATGTCGAGCTAGCCTCTGCTCTGGACCAGCTGGCGAAGCGTCAGGATAATGGCACAACCACTGCTCCGTCTGCCACCGTAGCGCCTTCGGACACTGTTGCTGCATCTCCGTCTGTCTCGTCAGCACCGCTTACGAGCGAGACCCCAGCCCCGACCCCGACTCCTACGCCGTCGCCATCGCCGTCGCCATCGCCATCGCCGTCGCCGTCCACTCCGGCAACTAGCCCCACCCCTGCCCCGGACACCAGAGTCTCTTCCACCCCGGTGCAGTCCAACACTGAGCAACAACCCACTACTCAATCACCCGAACCCGCACCTACCACCCCTTCGACTCCGGCAACGTCAGCAGCAGCACCTCCTACTTCTGGTACGTCTCAAACGGAGCAAGCCGAGGCTCCCTCTTCTACTGTTGGGCCGTCCCCTGCCTCTACTGGGTCTCCGACGACGACCAGTGGGTCTCCTTCCTCTTCTTCTCCCCCTCCCTCTTCTACTGCCCTCTCGTCTGCTCCTACTACGGCCTCTCCGGGGTCCTCGAGTGCGTCCACGCAGGGTACGTCTACTCCCCTTTCTGTCGAGACTACTGCGGTTGTGACGACCTCGTCCCCAACGATCTCCTCCCCGCCTGTATCGACCGTCTTGCCCACCAGTGTGTCTGTGTCTGTATCCGGTATGTTGTATCCGCGGTTTTGTAGCCCATCTGGGATGTTTCGCGGGCTCCGGATGGCCGTAGTGGGGGTTGTTCATGATTGATACATGGATTCTTAAGAAAAAGACCTGGACCTGATCACTCAATCCATCAGCCCAATCCGTCACCAGTTTCTTAATGCAGATTGCTAACCGACTCACAACAGACACCCCTCAGTCATCTACCGTCACTCGTGCCACTCCCCGGACGACCTCCTTCAGCGAGGTCCTGGCCACTTTTACGTCGACCGCCTCCGACGGCGACGTTGTGCTCTACACAATGACGTCTTTTGTCGCCGTGAACCCGGAAGCGACCAGCGAGCCTACCGGATCTGGCAGCAGCGGTGGCGGCGGCCTGCAGAACGCTGCCTCCCCAATCGGCGGTGTTTCGTTCTATTTGCCCTTTTCTTTGGCCGGTATCGTCGCCGGCGCCATGCTCCTGCTATAAAGCAGTCGAGCGTCATTTCTGGCACTGCCATCCCCATTTTATATAACATAACCATTCATTCCTTTTGCGCTGGTATTCTCGGCACACGGCGGCAGGCAGCGGCACATACATATCCACACATCAGCATCACTTACTCACGACATTCACGGTCTTTTTCACTCCTTGCATCAACTGGTGGACGGCACAGCACACATGACACAGCACATAGACTTTGCGCGGCAACGTGCCGCACTTTTGCGAATAATAGACATTGGAGGCATCACAAAAGAAATAGTAGCATGGCCTCGGAGCGGCAGAAGGGAGGAAACAGGTATCACGGTAGCAATTGAAGCAATTGTTGGCAGACGAAAGCAAGCAGACAAACAAATAATGATAAATCATATTTGAGACTTTTAAGATTCGAGACAGCGCGCGTGCCAGTGAAAATGAGGCCGGCATCCATGACCTTATCCCCGGGATTGTCGCATTCCAGGCGATCTCGGCAGTGAGTGTTTTTGTTTCACTGTTCAGGGGCGACGTATCCCGTGTCTGCTGTTGTGCGGAAAGAATGCTCTGACACGGGTTCCGTAAACATTTTGTTTCCTAAAGGACTTCTGGAGGGTATACACCACGAAACGCCAGGGCCCAAAATAACGCCATTCCCAAGATGCACACACATGACGCGCCCTGACGACGCCTTACCCCCCCCCCCCCCCCCCCCTTTTCTCCGTTTTTAGCCGGGTCCTATCTTGGGCATGTCGTGGTGCTCGCTCAGCTTGGATAGATACGTATTGAGTTCCTCGACACGCTCCTTGTGCGTCTTGAGCAGCTCGGGCCGGGAGCTGGACGACTCGGCGAGTTCGAGGAGCTGTGCGAGTGAGTAAGCGAACGTTCTGGACACCGAACAGCGGGCGAGGCTGGCAGAAAAGAAAAAAGATGGAAATAAAAACAAACAAAAAAAGGAGTGCGAAACGTACCCTCTTGCGCTTCCTTTCCTCGTACCGTCGCTCCGCCTCCGTCTTCCGCACGACCCGGCCGTCGTCGTTATCATCTCGATCCTCGTCGGCACCGGCCTCGGCCTCGGCTTCCAGGTCCTGGCTCACTCCGCCCTTCTTGGAATTCTTCTTCTTCCTGTCGTCGTCGTCCCCGCCAGCGGCCTCGTCGCGGTGCTTCACCAACGCGCCGCTGGTGCCGCCTTCGTCGCCCGTCTCGAGGTTCTTCTCCAGGTCGCTCTTTTCCCTTCTCTTCTTCTTCTTGGGCTTGCCGACCTTGGCGCCCTTCAGTTTGAGACCGCCGCCGACGGCCGACGCGTACTCGTCCAACGGCATCGTGTGTGGTGGTGGTCGGTAGCCTTTTCCGCGTATTGGCGTCGAGACGGGTCCGAGGTCGTGCGGTCGTCTCTCTTTCGGGTCAAGTTGTTGCGCGGTGGCGACGGGTCGCCAAGGTTATTTGTTAGCAACACAGCTTCGGCTTGTCAGGGGCTCCCCACCTCCCCCCCCCCCCCCCCCCCCCAGTCTCGATTGTCATTGCGCTCCACACTCTTAAGCCGGTGGCAGGCGCCAAGCTCCAACTTGCGGGTTCCCGTGCCGGCAAGACAACAAGGCCAATCATCGTTTGGTCCGATCGACTTTTTGAGGGTCCGAGCGGGCACGAAACTGCTGCGCAACTCGGGCTGCCTTTGCAGCAGCAGAGACAGCAAGAGTGTCGGTCTAATTTAGTGCTTCTAGCGGTCCCGTCCACCACTGCTGCCACAGTTCTTCACAGGGGGGATACACGCAAACGAGGGGCTACTATTACTACCTACCTACCTTACACATTGAGGGCTACCATACTCTCTACTCTGTGCTTTTGTCTGTCCTGAACCCGCCTTGTTCAAACCACCCCAACCTTGAACGACAAATTACCATCCCCCAAACATTAATTGTCTCCCTCTTCGTACTACCGTGTTCGTTTGCCAATCTTATTCCGACAACAGGCTCTGATCGCGCAACAAAAATATTACATTCTCCCACCCCTCTCTTCTTGCGAACATTGGCTTGCTTCGATTTTCACGTTCAAAAAGAACTCTTCTAGTGGGCATAGCTACCTACCTACCTTGGGAGAGGAGAGACGGACCCCGGCGCAACTTTATCACGACTTTTAGACGAAACGTATATGTAAAACGACGTCACAATTATCTCCAGAGACACCGCTACTCTAATATCCAATTTCGCACACACTCACTTCAGGACGCGAGAGAATCCTCTACAAGCACACCGTCACATCACACCTCGTCGGCGCAACATGCAATAGCCCCGGCACCCTCTTCCCCCAAGCTGAACTGATTCAAACGGGTCGAGAGTCGCTCACTCATCGCGATCCTCGTCACCTCGACATCCAAGCGCATCCACCATGCCGCCTTACGCTAATGTCCATTCCCACCGCGACTCCCTCGAGCTCGCCTCTCTCGCCTCCTCCTCACGCGCCGACTCCGTCGCCTCGGACATCCCATCCTCACGGCCCTCCATCTCCTCCCAAAAACTCTCCTTCGACGCCGAAGACCCCCTAGACGCCGCCAACCCGGCCTCCAACGCCAGTAGGCCCAACCGTCATGACCGCTCATACTCCGTCTCCTCGGGCTTCGACTTCGCCGCCAATCTTTTCCCCCTTAGCTCCACCGCCGGCGCGGGCGGCGGCGGCTATGCTCCCATCGGCGCGCCGACCTCGACGGCGATACAAAACGGCGGCCTGGGCGGCGGCAGCTTGGAGAAGCACAAGACGCTCACGTACCTCAACGGCTTAAGTCTGATCGTGGGGCTCATCATCGGGAGCGGCATCTTCTCCAGTCCCAGCCAGGTGAGCTCCAAGGTCGGCTCGCCCGGCGCAGCGCTGGTGGTGTGGGTGATTGCGGGCGTGCTGGCATGGACCGGCGCAGCGAGCTACGCCGAGCTGGGCGGCGCGATACCGCTGAACGGCGGTGCGCAGGTCTACCTCGCAAAGATCATGGGCGAGATGGCCGGATTTTTGTTCACATGGGTGGCAGTCTTGGTCTTGAAACCCGGTAGCGCCGCCATCGTTGCCATCATCATGGGGGAGTACCTCGTCAGGGCGGTCATCGGCGCCGAGGCGGAGAGCCTCAGTCCGTGGGTGAACAAGGCGGTGGCCATGGTGGCGCTGATCACAGTGACGCTGCTCAATTGTTTGTCGACAAAGCTGGGCACCAAGGTAAATGACTGGCTCATGTTCCTCAAGTTCATCGCGCTGCTGGGCGTAACTGTAACGGGCATCGTGGTCGCAATCACTGGCGAGACCCTGACGGGCAAGGCCAGCTTGGAGTGGAAAACCCACGAGTGGTTCGCCGGCACGTCGTCGGATCTCTCCGCTTGGGCAGTGGCACTGTATGCGGGCCTATGGGCTTACGACGGCTGGGACAACGTAAGGACCTCTCGCTGCTCGACTTAAGCATGTACTGACCTTTGGCAGACAAACTACGTCGTCGGCGAGTTTCGCAACCCGAGCCGCGACCTCCCCCGCGTCATCCACACGGCCATGCCCCTCGTGATTCTGTCTTACGTCCTGGCCAACGTCGCCTATTTCCTCGTTCTCCCCCTCGCCGCCATCAACGCCACCAACACGGTAGCGGTGCAGTTCGGGGCAAAGGTTTTTGGTTCCGTCGGCTCCCTCGTGCTTGCGCTGATCGTCTCGGCGTCTTGCTTCGGCGCTCTGAACTCGTCAACATTTACATCCTCGCGTCTCGTCTACGTTTCGGGTAAAGAGGGGTACATCCCTTCCATCTTCGGTAGCATCGGCCTGTCCCGGTCAGAAGGTCGCTCGGTGACGGTCTCCCGCACCTCGCGCGGGCGCGTATCAAATCTCCTCATTCGCGCCCTAGGCGACGACGATATGGGTCTCTTCTATACCCCCGTCTGGGCGCTCGTGCTCAACGGCCTGCTGACGGCCGCCTACATCATTGTGGGCGAGTTTGGTACTCTGCTGACCTTTTACGGAGTCGCGGGGTACACTTTTTATTTTATCACAGTCCTGGGGCTGATTATCCTTCGTGTGCGCGAGCCGCAGCTAGACCGCCCGTACAAGACGTGGATCACCACGCCCATCATCTTCTGCTGCGTCTCCCTGTTCTTGCTGAGCCGCGCCGTGTTTGCGCAGCCGCTACAGACTGTGACGGTTGTGCTGTTTGTCGTTGCCGGCGTGCCCGTCTACTTTTGGCGCATCCGCGGACGGGACCAGCAGGTCATCAAGCGTGAAACGAGGCATCGTTCGGAGAACCACGAGCGTTCATGGTGGCAGTTTTGGAAGAGGTCATGAAGAAGAGAAGCGGTTGCATAGTGTTTGCTTTCGGCTACGGGAGTGGCCTTGCTTTAAGCGGCTTTGGGTATCATTCAGCGGCATTGCCTCTTTGCGCATCACCTTTCATGAGCATTAGGATCCCAACCTCGGGATTTCGGGAGTAAGCTTTTTTTTTTCTTGGAAAACTTCGGACTAGACCCAGCGATGCTTGACGATGGCATCTGGACCGGGCAGACCGGCGTCGGAGCCAGACACGGACGAGCAGGCATAATGGACTGCAAGGCTAGCACTGCGGCCAAGAAGAAGAAGGAGGAGGAGGAGGAGGAGAAGGGGAAGAATAAGCAAGCCCGCATCAATGACAGCGGCGATGAGACCCGTGTGGGGGGGGTGTCAACGACGGCGCTCACAAAGACGTCGAATAAGCCAGATGGCTCCGGGGATGACAGATGACGATAACAGCGTGTAAACAGAACAACTTGTGGTACTTTACCCCCTTGTAATAGAAGAAATGCATACGTCTATGTGTCTGGCCTATGCTCCTCGGCAACTCATGACTCTGCTCTTCGAAGCAGCGTTGACTTGAGCCTCGATTGAGGCCGGACGAACACTCCCGAGGGTGGTGGGACAGAACAACATTTTGCATGACTCCCAGAGTGCAGCAAACCTGTCACGGCCGTCATATAACACAGTTCACCGAGGTCGCAAGTGTAGAATGTTTGCATCGCATCCGGTAACATTTCTATGTACAGTAACCTAGACTTGACTTCGGATACCCCAGAAGTGCAAATGCAGATGCCAATGCTCGGAAGCAACCATCCAAAAAAAAACAAAAAACCGTCAACGCTAAATCGTCACATATACTAAACATCCCAGATGCCACCCTTTCTCCGGGGTATTATATCATCCGTCGCTTATTTCTTCTCGCGCTGGCCGTAGGCCTTGGTGGCGTAGTCACCCTTGTGGACGATGAGGTCCTCGGGCTTGTAGTCCTCACGGCCGCTCAGGTAGCTATCGATGATAGCCTTGGTACCGTCGGCGTAGCGCTTCTGGGCGTCGAGGGAGGTGCCGGACATGTGGGGAACCATGGCGTTGCCGCCGCCGAAGGGGTTCTTGGCGGTGCGCAGAGGGTGGTCGGCAGGGGCGGGCTGGGGGAACCAAACGTCACCACCGTAGCCGGCGAGGTGGCCGGACTTGAGGGCTTCTGCGACATCCTCCTTGACGACAATGGCGCCACGGGCGGTGTTGATGAGGTAAGAGCCCTTCTTCATCTTGGAGATGAGCTCCTTGTTGAAGAGGCCGCGCGTCTTCTCGTGCAGGGGAGCGTTGATGGTGACGACGTCGCACTGAGCGAGCATCTCCTCGAGGTCCTCGACACGGCGGCAACCAATCTCCTTCTCCTTCTCGGGAGACAGGGGCTGGTAGTCGTAGTAGAGAAGCTCTTTGCAGTCAAAGGCCTTGAGGCGACGCAAGACACGCTCACCAATTCGGCCGATGGCGACGGTGCCGACAGTCTTTCCCTCGAGATCGTACTCCTGCTTGGCAACGGCAGCGACGTTCCAGTCACCGCGCTCAATCTGCTCATGTGCGGGGACGAAGTTGCGGATGAGGACAAGGATGGTCATTACAACGTGCTCGGCGACGGAGACGACGTTGGAGCCGGTGACCTCGGCAACGGTGACACCACCGTTAGTCTTGTTGGCTGCGTTCAGGTCGACATGGTCGGAGCCGATACCAGCAGTGACGGCAAGCTTCAGCTTCTTGGCCTTGGCGAGACGCTCGGCGGTGAGGTAACCGGGGTGGAAGCTTGGGATGGGTAAGTCTGTGCTGGCGCCTCGAAACCTCGGGCAGGCCAACTTACGGAGTCGTAATGATGATCTCGGCGTCGACGAGCTCCTGGTCGAACTTTGAGTTCTCACCTTCTTTGTCGGAAGTGGTCACCAGGGTGTGGCCCTGGTCCTCAAGCCACTTTCGGATACCAAGCTCGTTCTCGGTGGTGCCCAAGAGGCCGGGGACCTGTTTTGGATTCGACAGTTAGCCCAGACCAGCTCCAAAGATGTGATGCCATGCACCCCGCATTTGGCAATTTCGGAGGCGTATCGCCAAGGGTTGGGGGGGGAAGATGCCGATGTATCAGCGATGGACCTCCGAACCCCGCACCTTCCCGTCACCCCCGCACTAGCTCTCCATAGTTGGGTCGGGGCGGGGCATAGCTGTGCGGGAGCTATCATAGTGACGTTCTAGGGTGGGGTACCCAAGGGCGCGACGGCTGTGGGTGAATTGGAACAGGGAATAGATAGAATAGACACTTACGTCTTTGGCGTGCTGGCCGCCGTCATAGAGTACTGCGAGGACCTTGACCTGGTTTTGGCGAGTAGTTGTTAGTGTGCGAATTGAATTGAGTTGGCCAGGCATCCTGCGAGGCAGAGTCGAAGACACAACAGCTCGACTAAATGCAGGTCTTGCGAGGAACGATGCCTTGGAGGACGTGTGAAGTCCTCGAGAGACCAAAGAACCAACGGAACGAATGTTGCGGGAAATCAATACCATTGTGACGTTTTCTTTTTGTAAAACCAAAGTTATCGAGAGAAAGAGGGCCGATCTGGGACGGAGGGAGGTTGTTATATAGATGATAGAGATCTGTGACAGACGAAAGACCAGGTACTTCGGATCTAGGTATGAGATTGCTGAGGCGATTGAGTGTATGAGATCAGAATGAGGACAGGACAATAAAAAACCTGATGGGGCGCGATGTATTTATGTTTGCAAGCATGGCCAGCAATCCGGGATATAGAAGCGGGAAACGAAACCCAGGCAAGTAAGTGGTGGGTACCAGAAAGAGGCAAGAGAATCCGACAAGCCTCATCGGTGCATGCTACGGTTTGGTTTGGTCTGGTCTGTGCCGTACTGGCTCGACGGATGGACGTGGAGCAGTCACCTCTCTCTCCCCTCCTCTCATGCCTCGTCCCCGCAGCCGTTTGCCTTCATCCTCCATCTCCACCTCCCCGAGATACCAGGTGCCCGTGCCCCTCCTTTCCAGAGTATCTCCTAGACCAGTCAGCCATCGGAAGTTTCGAGAGAAGAGCGACAGTGGTTGGCAGTGTAAGATCGACCCCTGCAGAGCACGCAGCTACGAGAGGGAGAACATGGTACGTTCACATCAACATCAGTTATACAAATTGGCGGCATCGATGTGCGGTTGCTACGACTCGGCATTTCCAAGTTAGGTAGGACTCTATAGCCCGTGGGGGAAAGCTCCCGCGCGCGCCATCATTGGCTTATGGGGTCCCTCCCCCCATACCGCTTCCGTTGGTAGCGCACTCCTCATGACAGTGAAACGCCGCGACCTCCGGCAAATCTTCATCTCCAACGTTGTCTGCAGCTTACTACGCGACTAGCTGAACTGTCCTCCGCTTGGACAAGTCGGCTGGCCGACTTGCGTCCAACAGACCACGCAATGCAGCATCCGCCAACACTCCCATCTACCCGTATCCTATCAACATCGTCATCCGGAAAATGAGGGGTAATGCCTTGTAACATACGTGCGCTGTTCCACCCAATACACTTTGATCCCATCACCTAATCGTTTTCAGACTCCTCCAATCGCTATCCGCTGTTGTCCGCCCCATGGTCTTTTTCTTCCCTTGGATCAACCTGCGGAGAACGCATGTTTCGGCGCTTCAAACTGCGTGCTAGGACGGTACGCGAAGCAGCCCGCGTGCGTTGGTCCTAGTCAGTTCGGACGGAGATTTGTCGTCAAGCTCGATGCTGAGCCTCCCGCCCCGGTGATGCTTCGGCGTTCCGTCGGGTTTGGCGTGAGGGGTTCGCCTTTGACGACGCTTGCCTCGCACCACACATACTTGGAACCTTGGGCGCCACCTGGCAGGGCGGTGCATCGCCTGGGTCGTTCGTGGTCGCCCTCTGCACTGGGCACGAATCTCGGGGTTGCATTGCTCTTTGAGGTACTCACGAACCCGGAAACCCGTCGATGGGGTCGACTGTCGTCGATGACAGTGGGATCCGACATTGGATCACACAGCATCAATGTGACGGAGTGAACGTGCCGGAGCTTCTGGATTCCGTCATCGAAACGATATTACGGGCCACCGCGATCCTTGTGCTTGCGGCCCCGTCGGGTGGTCCTCGATCCACAGTTGCAGACGACGTGGCCCATCGCGGGGTGAGTCTGTCGAATAAGAGCAAAACTAAGAACCGGCTTCTACCACTGGGCGCTTGGTCTAGGGGTATGATTTTCGCTTCGCACTTCCGCCAGGAACGCGATATCACTGTGAAAGGTCGTGAGTTCAATTCTCACAGCGTCCATCCGATGCTTTTGCTCAAATGCATTAGACCTGTTTTTGCGGCGAGGAGACCGAGCCCACCTGTTACTGCTATCCTGGCCGCGGTTAGGTGATTCTCGCAGTGTCCTTCCTTTATGTCTTTTTTAAATATAGATTGCTTTTGTATTCTTCTTACACTGTAGTATTATTCTTTAATGGTGTGCGGTTTGCCATATAGGGGTCCAGACGCCCATGGCTTTACCATATAAATACTTAGTCAAGAGATAACATTCCTGTTGTCACACCATCATCAGCCGGTTCCACCTAATACTAAGTGGTGCGCGATCTCTTGGACAGCTGTGTGCTGCTTGCTGTTCACAAGTTACCCGTAATCAAGAGTTGAAAGGACAAGGAACAGAATTGGACCGAAGACACCAAAAAAGCATACCGCCAAGTCCCTCAAGCTCCAGGTGTAGATGTGCTGTAGACCTGCTTTAGAAGTGGTCCTTTTGGTCTGCATAGATTATTAGAGATTAGAACCGCAGAATCGAAAGCACTTCTAGCTCCAGGCTGTATCTTGCAAGTAGACTGACGTCTTTTGTAAATCTTTCGTACATCTATGTCCATCACGAGTCGCATATTCAACCAGATGAATAAACGCACGTTCTTAGACGTAATAAACCAAAATGACGGGTGACACCGGAGATCACTTCACCTATTTGTATATTCAGTGGCAAAAATAACAACCAGGTCAACAGGATGGGCTGGTTGGCTTTTGCACAGATGTAGTCAAACCAAGGCTGCGAAAACACGGGTAGGCTTTGAGGAGCCAAGGAAATATTCCCTGTTATGGCATCCTTCTGGGCATTCCAGAGGGTTCTGATAGCCAACATCATCTACATGGTAAATACAATATCATTACCTACACAGCGGGGCAGGCTCTCACCCCATACCGTCTTATAAGGGATTCCCAGCAACCGACGAGCTGACTTTTTATTCCTGAACTGCCAACCGTCTCCTCCAAGACCTTGACTCCAAGCTGGCTATAGTTGTAGTTCCCAAGCGTCAAGGTTTGGTTCGTCCAGGTTAAGAAAGTTGAGTCGGGGACGTTGACAGGTATCCTCATCCAGACGCAAGTCCCATGTTATGGTGATAACACGGCGGTGCTTCCCGTCCTTGCCCGAGTTTCTCGTGCGAACGTTCTCCTAATGCTTCCGTATGAGGGTTGTCAACTGACCTCCTTGAAGGATCTGCTGTATTCAAACGCGAACCCATATGGAAGTGTTTTGTGCTTCCATGGCGCCTCCTTCCTGCAGTTCCCAGCGTCATGGTTGTTACACTCATCAATAATGCAACGATCCGATTTGATGTCACCGAAAGAAGCCACGGTCTCCGGTTTGAATGGAAAGTGTAGAAGAGCCAAGGGCAGCAGATATCCCTGAGAAATACCCTGAGGGAGCCTCCGATGTCGTGGCCGACGGACGCTAAATGAACGGGATCTGAAGAGATCGCATCCCACAATCAGAGAATGGGTTATTAGCAACCTCGACCAAAGTTTCAGTCAAGGAATCAGGTCCAGACAGATACGGTAATGCTGCTTCTTGGATCGGCCTGTGCCTGGTGAGAAAAAACAGCCATCCTAGCCTTTCCGAGTGTTCTTCTCACTACTCCCGGTGCTGAACTGCTGATTTTCTCCGTGGCTAACTGATCATGTTACGAGAAGGAGGTCTGAAAGCGGCATGGTGGCATTCTGGTTTGGCCTGTTTCCACATTTACCAAAGCTTCGAGTTGCATATCGACCTATTCTACGCCACATGAGCGCCTGGGAGCCCTATTCGGAAGTCACGGAAATCCTTCGCTCATGTCCACCGCCATGGGCGCATCAGGGGACATTAGTTGAATCATCAGAGACTCTGGCCGAAGATGTCATAGGCCAAGAAGATTGCTGCAACATGCCATAGTCTGGATTACATGACGCAGATAGGCCCTTCAAGGTAAGCTCATGACGCCTTGTTGCTGTCATGCACTTATTAAACTTCGATATTCATCAAGGTGCATTGTGTGTGTCTGCAGTCGAGTAAAAGACATAATAGAGTCTCTTGCAGACTAGCAAAGAACACATTGCTTCAAAATCACATCGCCATCCTTCCCTCTGTTGTGTCCAAGTTCCCACAAGTTGACCATGGTGCTCATCAAGTCTCTCCTGACGGCCATCGTCTTGGCAGCCCGTATCGCCAACGCTGAAGAAGCTGTCTCGGAGGTCCAGCTTCCTCAGAGCCCTCCCAGGACCGTCACCGCAGAGCAGGGGTGCTACACCGACTTCGCAGAGCGGCAACGCGATAGTGTCCCAACGTACTCTCGCCTGTACTCGTATACCTTTCCCGTCACCGAATACACCTACACCACGCCGACGACAAGCACCGTGACCATCACCCCCACCATATCCACCAGGGGCGTTGGCACAATCACATCAACCGTCACCACAACTACGCACGTCTCCTCGTTCAGTACCGTCACTGTCGAGGCGCCAGCGGGTTTCACGCCCATCGCCGCCGCCAGCAACAGAACTGGCGGCGCCTATGGCCGCTTGGGGTCTTTAGACGAAGCTCCCATCTCACCGGCAGATGCGGATCGCAGCTTCGGCAACAGCCTGAGCGGCGACGAGGAAGGCAGACGCACAGCCAGGCCTTTCCTCTGGCCGCAGGCAGTTGTCTGCGAGAAAGTCGTTCGTGTCTTCACGACCACCACTTCCACGATCACGGCAACCCGGGCCGCGACTACGACGACAACCCTCCTGGGCCCGACCCAACAGACTGTCGTGGCGACGACGACGCCGACGACGACGACGACGACGACGACGACTACTTCTACGATCACCGACGTCATCGCCAACCCGACGCGGACCGTCTACGAGGCCTGCCAGACCAACAATGTACAGGCGTCCCACGGCCAGCCGCTGTCGTTCTTCGTCGAGGCTCTCTACTACTGGCCCGTCACAAGTGAGGAGCGTCACACGGACACTCCAGAGAACTGCTGTGTCGCATGCCAAACGACGACTGATTGCAGCGGCAGCCTGTATCATTTCTTCTCCGGAACTTGCTACATCTTCAAGAACAGGGACAAACGGAGGCAATGTCAGTCCCGGCTTAAGCTGAGGTCTCAGACGAATATCACCACGAATGGCGTATTCTGGGCCAGCAACGGCAGGTGTGGATCGTGGAAGATTACGGATGAGGAGCCGGGCTCGTCTGCAGAGTGGTAGGTCGCGGGGAGGGACCGTGCCTTGCTGTTGAACAGATGCCGTGTGTTGGGTTGTACCGTCGTCAATGGCTTCTTTCTGTTTTGTCACCCGAAGCCAGTTTCAAGGCATGTAGCACAATACGAAGAAGTGAAGCATGGTATTTCCATGTCTGACCGTGGCGATTTCCTGATGTGGAAAGGGACTATTGGAAGCGAGTGCGAGGAGTCTTCGCTAGCATTGGGACATAAGAATGTCAGCGGTTGGGGTCTCAGCGCAGGACAGTTAGAAAGCCCGGTACTGATAAAGATTGATTGCATCTCTGCACATGTATAAGGTGCGGCTCGAGTTCGCCGATCCCGTACCCACCCCATCTGACTCCGTTACCTGTTGGGACCGAGGACCGGTCTCTCGGAGCGTACCCATGCCGGAGAGATAGAGTTCTTCACGTACCATTCGGCCTCCCGCTCTCTCCACTCTACACTCTAGGGTGATCGGCAGGTCTAAGCTTCCAAGAGCCGCGGAGACAGCACCGGCGACTACCTACATGCATACGGTGTATGGGCTTCGCCGTTCCGACACAGGAACGCATTGCAATGCTCGGCATTCGACGACATTCGGGCACATCCCCTCTTGCCCACCAAGCCCCTTGATGTAAGTAAGCGCCAAGTCAGCCCGGTGGTACACCAAGGAGCCCAATGGATACCTCCCACACGCGTGTGTGAGTGAGTAGAGCTGCGCGCGGCTGAGTTCTGGCGCGCGCGCATATATGGTCGCTCGACAGCGAATCGTCGTCCGCCCCGTCGAAGCAATCATCGAATGGGCTGTGAACCATCGAACCACTCTGGGGACACCAAGCCCCTGGATCCGGGCACCAGCCCCCCCTGTCGTGTGTGGTTTTTCTGTTATTGCACTGCCAGCCTAGCCCCCTCGCCACGCTCTTAGCAGCAGTAGCGACGTTGCATTTTCGGACACATGCACTGCTCTTGGCAGCCTCTTTACGCATTTCCAGTCCTTTTCTGCTCAGGAGGTCCCCACGCTGAGCGGCTTCTGGGCCCGCAGCGACCATTCGCACCCCTGCGATGTCATTTCTCTAGGATCCAAGGGCCAACCATGCGGTCGCGGACCAAAAAACATTCACCATCCTTTCTCTGCCGCGGACCTTGCCCCCCTTCCTCAGCCCTGTCGCCCGCCAACAACGACTCAGACTCGACGACGACGACGACGACGACGACAACAACCACGTCGACCACGAGGCCGCGACCGCATCCACGATGGCGGAACTGGACCCGAATGCGTGGTACCGCCTTTCGGAAACGCGCGTCGACAACAGCACCGGTCCATTCGCCCTCAACCTTATCCTCCGGGATGTCGGCCTGCGAGTCCATCCCATGACTGACGGCACCGCCGCCTGGCAGTTCCAACCCTTTGGCGACGTCAAAGGTCGCTACCTCATGCGCCTCGACCAGGCGGGCGTGAAGCAACAGCTGGGAGTGTGTTACGATGCGAGCGAGCCCGCTGTCGGGGCCACTGTGGCTTGCCTGCAGGAGTCATCCGTCAGCGACTCGCAGATTTGGGAAATATCACCATGGAGCGGAAGATCGGGGGAGTACAAGTTCGTCAACGTCGCCAACGGCACCAGCTACGTGCTCGACGTGCACCCCAAGGCCAATCTGTTCATGAACAAAGATGTCGAGGGCTCGGCGGGCGTTGCGGCGACGCAGCCTGCGCAGCACTGGGTCATCTCGAGCGTCAGCCCCGTCAACGATGGGGCCTATTCGACCATCTACTCCGCCAACGTCGCTGTGAGCACAGAGTCGGCGACACTCTCTACGGCTTCGAAGACGACCTCGGCCGCGGCAACTACATCTGCCCTGACGACCACAGCCGTATCGCAAACAGGCACAGCTACATGGACCGACGGAGCGAGCATGTCATCCGCAGCGGCGGTATCGACATCGAGGGGCATCTCCCCCGCTGCGGGAGCGGGAATAGGCGTTGGGGTTGCGATCGGGGTTGTGGGCTTGATCGGCGCTATCGCCTTCTTTTGGTGGCGGCGCCAGCAAGCCGCCACCACGCAGTACAGCGAGGTCGACGCAAAGAACCGTGGCAGCCCCGGCGCGGGATCTTCCTCGGCAACGGGGTCTCTGGAAGATGGAAGCTATGCACTGCCGTATGGGGTGCAACGGGCCGACGCGAGCTATCCGGGAAACTCCGGAGGCTCTCCTGCGACCTTGAGTTACCCGATACCGGTCAGAGGTGGAGCATCGCCGGCGACAATACCCGCCACCGCGGCATCTCCCTCGGAATCCCGCAGCTTGCGCTCTTGGTCACAGCATGCATCTGCGAGCGGGCTCGCTGTACCCCCGGCGGTGCCCCGTCACCAGTTCGATCATCCCGATATACATAACGAGTTTGCGCCGGCTCCCACAAACCCATCATTTGAATCAACATCGCACTTTGGCTTCTCGACAGCCGCTTCGTCACACGCCAACTCTACAACAAACCTCAACGACCCTGACCCCCTTCCAAGCGCACACGAGCTGGAAGTAGCTGTGCGAGATGTGCCTCGGCGCCAGCACGAACTCGGTGATTTCCATCACGGACCGGAAACATTTGATACCAGTGGTGAGGCGCAGCCGGCCCGGAATCCGGCTTCCCATGCCGAGCTGGGCGCCTTCCAGCACGGCCCCGACACATTTGCGCAAAGCCACGAGGCCAAGATGCTCGGGTTGCCCAAGGCGGAGCTCGGCTCGTACCACCATGGCCCCGATACCTTTGCGGACGGACACGAAGACAAAATGCTCGGTGCCTTTCCTCCGGGCGCCGAGAAATTCCAACGTGAACGGGAAGACAAGGTGTTGGGGAGCTTCCACGAAATAATGAACATGGCGCCGAACGGACGGACCGGTCGGCAACCCGGACCCTCCTCGGACGTCCCAGGGCGGCAGACATACGAGATGCAGTCGATTGGGCCACGGTAACACTACGGATTGGCTTTGGCAACATCCAACGTCTGAGAGAACAAAAACAATACATGAGAATCGACACGGCCCCTAGGCGGAGGAGCTGATGAACCCAATGATACCCACGCGAAGGTCCGCCTCCCTTTGCCTCACATCACATTTATATAAGTCGGGATATACAGTTGGTCCCGGCTGATGTTGCATTTTGTCTACATCACAAAACTTTATTTGCCAGCCCCATGACTCCGTTCGACACGCCCAAGACACGTTTTGCCGACAGCACCACTTTCCCCCTTTTGGGAACGACGAAATCAAGTTGAAACAATGCACCTCCAATGGAGGCCTTGCATAACGGCGAAGAGACCAGCACAGGTCTATTATTTGACACACACACACACACACACACACACCCGGGAAATAACCTGGAATGACAGTGGACGGCCGACTCTTACGACGAGGGGATCTCGCGAGTGCGCCCAATGGACAGCTGCTTGACGACCAAGGCACACAGAAATGTACTACAACCCATGTGGTTATGCGACTTCGACTTGACCATATCCTAGCATATAGGTATACATAGATTACTTCTAATCAGCGCACGAGTTTCGTGTCCACTAGTGCAGTCTAGAGGCTATATCATATTCCTGCTTGCTGCAGGCTCTTTCAGCTGAGTGTTCGTGTACTTATCCCGGCTTTTATCTGCAGTAACGAAACCGTGGCTCACCGCCTCTGAACCAACGACACAACCGACGGAAATAACCTTTGAGAAGCTTGCCAGCGGCTCGACTGCCGACACCCACCACATCGTGGGCAACAGCACAGTTAGACGGCCACCCAAAGACTAGGCCCCCCCCTCGGATCCCGCTCGAGCCACTCCGTAAAACCCCTCCGAGCCTCCACCTGAGTATTTACGTTTTGCGTGAAGGCCCGGCGTTGCCGCCGCAACCCCCCCCCCCCCCCCCCCCCCCCCGTCAGCGTGGACGGAGGTGTCGACTTCAGCGGGAATGCCCCGGGCCCGGCTCTTATTCCCGTGTGCGGCTTTGTTTGGCGGGGCCCCACCATGGACGGACCCGACACCTCTCCCTCTGTTGTTCCGATACGCCGGCCCAAGAACGAAACGATGGAGTGGCTCAATCGACGAGAACCTGGCACCAGAATGTCTCTTTTTCGGGACGGAGGCAGGATGACGACGGAGACTTGCCATCACTTCAACCGGGCCGGAGAGCGCTTCGGAACTATGTTGGCAGCACTTAATCCAAAACCTGGTCAGCCTATTGGTATCCGGCAATCACCTCTATGCGATCAGAACAGAACCCTATGTGCAGCTATCGGGGGGAGCCCCCTCGGCTACAAAAGAAAATCAAAAAAATCAAAATAAAAAAATAAATCAAGGCAATGTTGGAGAAACCAGGTAGCACAGATTAGAAGAAAGAAAAGTTGGGGGGACAGGGAGGGCCGTGTAAGTCCATTGGTTTCTCTTGCAGGACCGATATCGCACGCCGGACAAACCTAGCTTTCTCCCCACACCCTAAAATCTTCCGGCGGATCGACGAAGGGACACTTAGCGGCCATTGCGAACAGCACGGTCAGTTATCACGTCAAGGACTTATGGGACCTGATGCCCTCATAATAGTAGGCCACGACTCGCGACACTCTTCAAACCTGTCGACTTCGTCCGCGAGGAGCTCCATGACTAGCTCTGCTGTATCTATCGGAAGGACTCGGGGAGCACGTCAGACAGCTCTCCCCCGAGGCTTTATCACGAGGCTGGTTGTTGTGGTGATGAGGGGCGAATGTGGACGCACAAAACTCTAATCGTCACGATGGCCATCTGGCAATCCCATCGCGGAACCGGACAATGTCCGAAAATGTCCCCGAACATGAATTTGCAGCAGCAGAGAGACCCAATCAAGAGTAGCAATCCCAATTTGATCGTTGGTGCCCGAGAGATGTGGAGACTGGGAGAGTCAAAAGTCACTTTCTTCTTTTCGTTTATTGAAAAAATTTCCATCAAAAAAAGTTGGCCGGCGGGTACCAGTTAAATCAGGTCCGAGTTACGGAGACTAACGGAGCTTGTCGGAAGCACGACAGCTACAAATTGCATCGTGTGGGGTGTGACGTTCCCCGTGTCTAGCTTCATGCGGGGCCGGAGACGGTCTGAATCTCTGGTGTCTAGCTTGGAAGAGCCGCCGGTGCAGCCGGCTAGAGACGCATACGGGATGGCTGGCATTTACGCAACGCGACAATTATCTAAAGACCGACGTTTATCCGGGAGGTCCACAGATCCTAACAGGGGAATGTTGTTAGAGCAGCATATGAAACGCGGCGACGTTGCTAGCAATGCCTTCTTGCTGTGAGGAACGCGAGCAAGGAAATGTCATTAGGCAATTTGTATCGTAATTAGCGTCAGGCGCCTAGTCAGGTGGACGGCGGCGTGACCAAGGCGGTGAGACGGATCACAAAGTGTTGGGTTAAGGTTGACACGTCCGATCGTTGTTGACAAGAAGCTTGGCGGTATGGCCCGGATGCCAAGCTCGCCAAGGCCAGGAGGGATCGCGGGTGAAGAAGGTTGTCTCAGCACGTGTAGGAGTCTGGGGTGAATCACGATATGCTTGCCGCCGCTACCATGATGTCTCGGACGTAGCAGTCGATGGTATGGCGACCAGAAATCGGGCTCGTCCGCCAAGACCAATGACGAAGGTTGTATTTCATGAGTCCGCTGGCGGCCGTTGTCGCGACTCGCGAGCAATGGGATTGCGAATAAGGTTGAGCTCCGAGTCTCGGGTCAACCCCCTTTCTCCAACGAACCTTGACTCTCGCCTAGACGCGCAGCGGCCGAAGTTGGCACGGCGCCGAGACGAACGCCATGAGGGCGCTCAAGTACCGTGAACTTAGTCGAGCGATAACGGTGGATATAAGAACATGGTCGTCCATTTAACGTGGTTTCGTCTGAAGTCTTGATCTGAAATGCTGTCACCAATAGGCTCGTCTTGGCCAGTGGAGGTTGAGAGTGGCACTAGGGCATGATTTCCTGTGCGTGCTTCAGACTGGCCGAAACCGAGATTTGCGAGCGACTTGGTGTTTGAGATGGGAGGGGGAGGGTAGAGTCGAGACTGTAGAGGAGACTTTGAAAGCCTGCAAGTCCTTGTTTAAATCCGGGAAAGATGCTGATTGATACCAGGAGTGGGGGAACGGGGGAAAGGTACCTAGTCCGGTCAGGGAGGCCAGTGTCAGGGGGGGCATGAAAATTCTGGAGCCAGGGCCTGGCTTTCGGTATCGGTGGGGTCTTGTCGTCGGCGTGGGCTAGATGCAGGCTGCTGTGGCTTGCCGTTAGAGTGGAACCCATGTGGAGTGTGATCGGGCAAAGTCGGGAGCCCGTAGATTTTGCACCCTGGAGGAAGAGTCATGCCACCCTGCAGATGTCTCGTGCTTCCTTCTCAACTTGTTCCCCCTTTTTGCCATCTTTGATGAGTTGGAGATTCGGGGCCTCTGGTCCACCTCGCTCACGGCTTGGTGTGAAGATGATGGGCAGTGAACGGCGCCAAATCGTGTGTCGAACACGAGATGCCCAATGCTCACTCAACCTGCGGGATTCGGGATACCGGACGCTCTGACGTAGGGTATTATCATGGAATCGAATAACCGGTATGTATGGTGGGAACTGTAAATCACCCAACAGACTGTTGTCACGATATCCGGCCGAGCGTTTGTGGTGCTGAATCTGTATCCATTGAGGAATCGGTCTGGCGAGCGTCGTCTGTTCAGGCTCGGCTTGCAAATTGGTCAGCCAGATTCCAGAAGGTGTCGGGAGAATGTCAAGGGGCATGGTCACGCACCTGCAGGCATGCCGTCGCATTGCAAGACAGCAGCAGGGGTCAGATTTCCGACGGCCGACCTGGGCCCAACAGGCTGTCGGCCGGAGGCAACCCACCCTCTCCCAGCAGTACGACGCACTCCTACACTGCCCACGGACGCCCAGCTCTCGAGGACAACTGTTCGGGACGTAGGGACACAGACTAGCCTGAAGAGGGCATTGACCAACGGAATATCGTGGCCATTATTGGCTGGATATTGAAGACAAGATTTTTCCTGCTCTGCTCTCCGCGTTTCAATAATTGGCATTGAGACGTTTTGCCTTTCCCCAACGACATCAACCAGCGTGGATTGGTTTAACGCATTAGCTGTCGTCCATTATCCCTTGTCTGCGGGTAGAAAGTGCGACGCGAAAGGTATTGGCCAGGCATCAAGTCGCGTGCGCACGGAAATGGGGATTGGGTAGAGATGGCAGACTCAGCTCCGCGACCGTCCCGAGAGACCATCACCGGACGGCGGGTTGCAGGTCGAAGGAGGCCGGATGGGTCTCATATCTAGAAAGGGTTAGTGTTGTCATCGGCGAGATGTCCGGTCGGCGACGGACTAATAGTACATACTACTGTATCCGTACATCGAATGAACGAGGCGTTCCCACCTCACAGGAAAGGCCAAGAGTGGATATTTGCTGATGGAGTAGCTCAAGGATCGTTGTGATGGGGCGGGACGCTGCTGCAAGACGCGGCAGGGCCGAGGACGCGTAAGTACAAGGACAGTCAATGTATACGTGCACCGAGCTGCATGGCTTGCTGACTTTCTCTCTCGATGGTAAAGTGCCGAAAGTCTCAACTCACTCATTGTGCCGTGGTGTTTGTGCCGACGTCGCGCATCCTCACCGGTTTGAAGGCGCGGGCCCCTCAACAAAAGGGTGTGCCAGTGTCGGTGCCAGCACAAGCACAAGCACGCGGGATTTGGGGTAGGTATAGCTAGCCAGTGTTAGGTACAGGTGAGAGTAGGTAGGCAGTTAGGTGGGTAGATGATGACGGTACGCAAGGAGAGTCTGTCCACGGGTCCGATGCCGTATCGACGTCTTATGCGTATCTTGGTGCGACTTGTGAAGTTGCTGCTGGGCGGAGCCTAGAGGAGGACATGGCTGGAGAGACAAGTGGATAGGACAGGATACCTAGTTCGAATAGTGTACAGGGGCATTGGTGGAGTGACTAAAGCAAACAATTCGGTCGAGACAGGACCGATTGGCGTTGACGATGCCTGCTCGCTCTCCCAGATTGGACCTTTTGGAAGAAGCTTTCCCTTCCCTTGAGTCCCCTCACAGTTTGCACAGAATAAACCACCCAAAAGTAGGTAGATACTTTGTAGGGCAACAGCGACCCGGTCTGATTGATTGAGGCAAGATCGGTCCGGTTATCGGAGGAGGCGTCCGGTAATTACATACTAGGGCAGGAACGCCCTCGCTTCTCGACTAGAAATACAGGTATAGTAGGTATGTGTATCAGTCAGTCACGCACTTAGGGTTAATCCAACTTTGTCTTGCCGCCGCCAGTCTTGCAGGGTAACAAACATTGGAACCGACACAGCTGATTCATTTCGACCGCCTCGCGAGGAAAGAAAGAACAACAATCGACGGGCGTCTCTCTGATTTACACGGGTAGCACTACCCCACTCGCCCGCCCGCCGGACACGCCGGGCTGGGCCTGCTCGCCGTTAGTTGCCTTGGGCTGACATCCCACGCTCTTCTTAGGCCATGTTCGGGTTCTGTCAGCTCACCTCATCCGTCTAACCTGTCCAAGGTAATTACGATCTCCCCATCATGAACAGTCCGCCATATTGCATCGCTCGTCGTTTGTCGGCCAACCGCCCGTGCTCGCACCGCTGATGCCAATCAACATGGCATTGCCCATTCGTATGTTGTTACGAGCTGACAGAATCATACTTTTTGCTAGTGTACTTCGTACATCGTCTCCTGTCCTAGCCTTGCCGGATACACCGTCCCGGCGGTATCACGTACCTACTCCCTAGCCCCTGGTTCACGTTCGAGCACGCCCTGTCTTACCGCCTGAAGCTCGTCGTGGACCTCAGTGCCTTACTCCGAATTGAAAATTTTCCACTCGGTCTTCTCCAATTCAGCCGAAACTGGGCACGGAAAGCAGAGAAACAACCATCAAACAGAAAAAAAGAAATTACCAATTCCTAGGATCAGGTCTGGCTTCCGTCTTCTCCCATACTCCACACACAAACGCCCCCGGTTCAACTTCGACCCCTCCACCCTAGTCTCCCGGTCCCACGCTGCACACCCTGCTACACGCACATCCACACCCCCTGTCCGACCCCCCATCTCGGGTACGATACGGCCTGCACTCCCTTCTCCTGGACCATCGCGGACGCACATCACACAACGGCGATTCGATTCGAAGCTTGGAGCTTGCGCACGCTCTCTCCCACATCCCTTGCTCCCGCCATCCCATCTTGGGAGTGCGCCATCCCATCCCCAATTCTTGTTCCTCGTCCGCCCGTCTACGCTCCCCCCAAGTACCCGGTACCTCTGCGCTTGGCCTTGCTGCCATCCCTTCTTCTTGAAACCGCCTTGAAACCCCCCTCCTCCCTCTCATTTTCAGATCTTCGGCCCACATGGGGATAAGTCGAGGTACCTGGCTGCCGCCTCCATCGCGAACCGGACCAGTTCACAAGGTTTTAAACCGACATTTCCTCGTCAGCGGTTCATTTGCAGGGAACACATCGCCTTTCTTCTCTGCTGGTCCATCCAATGCCACAATTACTACCCCACGCCCTCACCACCCCCTAAATCACTTTCCTGCACCTTTACCGAAATCCGCTCCTTCGAGCCCTCAACGACTAATAACAACACGTCCAGGCCGGTCCCATTACACCACTATTCATACTCCTCATCACGCTCGTCTGCTTCGCCTCCGAGCTTCCACGACTACTAATTGCCTCACCCCGTCGCCCGTTTCCGCCTCCTCTTTCTTCTCTGCGTCTCTCCCACCAATACATGCGCCGGTAATGTCAATGGCGTCGTATCCTTTCAGCTCAGCCAGCTCCTCAGACATCTCTACGCCCCGGTCCCATTCGCCGTCGCCATCGTCCGTTATTTCTGCCCGCTCTTCGCGCTCGTCTATATCTAACAAGCGCATGTCCATCTCCAGTCGCAGGATGACTGACTTCAACCCCATGTCCGCTGTCGACATCTCCGCCATTGAGGAGAAGATGAGAATGGCCGCCCTTGATCAGCACCGCGGATACGCCCAGAACACCTTCGGCGAGGTCCAGCAATATCGTACCACTGAGTACGTGCCCAAGACCCAGGCCACCGCTTACCAGGTTCTGAGCGAGCCCCTCTGGAACAAAGGTGAGTTGATCGCAGCCAACTCCACTTACACCGCACAAAACCTACTGCACGCACTGGCTTCCCCAACCCAAACAAACACGCCGTATCCCTTCCTTTGCACCCGTCCGTTCACATCAGCCTTCCCTTTTTTCCCTTCCCAACACCATCTCGAGCACTTAAACCGCCATGGCTTCCCTACTCTTAAGACGCGGGAGTCGTCTCGCTCCCCAACTTGTCCATCGTTCCCCTATCCATACCTCCTCCAAGCTAACCGCCATGGTCGAATCAGGCCTGTCCTTCACCCCCGAAGAGCGTGTCAACAAGAACCTCACTGGCCTCATCCCCCACACCATGGAGAGCCTTCAGACGCAATGTCAGCGGGCCATGAAGATGATCAACACCCGCCAGACCGACGTCGACAAGTACCTCTACCTGTCGTCGATCAAGGCCCAGAACTTTGACCTCTTCTACCGCCTGCTCATCGACAACATCCGTGAACTCATGCCTCTCGTCTATACCCCCACCATCGGTGATGTCTGCCTGCAGTACTCGACCCTGTACACCCGCCCCGAGGCACTGTACATCTCCATCAAGCAGCGCAAGTCCATCCGCACCATGCTCCGTAACTGGCCCTACCCCAACCCCCAGATCTGCGTCGTCACAGACGGTTCCCGTATTCTGGGTCTCGGTGACCTTGGTGTCAACGGTGTTGGTATCTCTGTAAGTGTCTTTTCCTATTCTGTCACTGTGCACGGCTAACAACCTCAGATCGGCAAGCTTGCCCTGTACACTGGCGCCGCCGGCATCCACCCCGAGAACACCTTGCCCATTGTTCTCGATACCGGCACCAACAACGAGGGCAACCTGAAAGACCCCTTCTACCTGGGCATCCGCTCCAAGCGTGTGCCCGTGCCCGAGCAACAGGCCTTCATGGACGAGTTCATGGAGGCCGTCACCGAGGTGTACCCCAACATGACCGTTCAGTTCGAGGACTTCGAGTCTGAGAAGGCTTTCAACTACCTCGACCGCTACCGCAACAAGTACCGCTGCTTCAATGATGACATCCAGGGAACTGGCGCTGTCGTTCTCGCTGGTTACATCAATGCCGTCGAGCTTTCAGGCGTCCCCATTGAGGAGCAGCGCCTCGTCTTCATGGGTGCCGGCTCCGCTGGTGTCGGTGTTGCTAAGCAGCTCGTCGAGTACTATACCAAGCGCGGCATCAGTGAGCAGGCCGCCAAGGACAAGTTCTGGCTCGTCGACACCAAGGGTCTCGTCACCAAAGACCGTGGCGACAAGCTTGCCGAGCACAAGAAGTACTTTGCCCGCACCGACAACAACGGTCACCAGTTCCGCTCGCTCGAGGAGGTCATTGAGTATGTCAAGCCGACCGCCCTCATCGGTCTCACTGCCACCTTTGGCGTTTTCACCGAGTCCGTCGTCCGCGCCCTGAAAGCCTCGGTCGACTCTGGTGGTCTTGGTCGCCGCCCCGTCCTCTTCCCCCTCAGCAACCCTCTCACCAAGGCCGAGTGCACCTTCGAGCAGGCTGTGCAGTGGACCGACGGCACCGTCATTTTCGCCTCCGGCTCGCCCTTCTCCCCTTTCACCATGAAGACTCCCGACGGCCACGCTGTCACCTACCATCCCAACCAGGGCAACAACGTCTACGTCTTCCCCGGTTTGGGACTTGGCGCCATCCTGGCCAAGGCGTCCAAGATCACCGACGACATGGTTTACACCTCTGCAGCCGCCCTTGCCGCTGGCCTCACCGCCGACGAGATCCACAAGGGCCTCATCTACCCCCGCATCGAGCGTGTCCGCGATGCCAGCGTGCTCGTCGCCCGCGAGGTCATGAAGTCGGCCCGCCGTGACGGCGTCTCCACGTTGCCCGAGTCCCAGTGGATCGAGTGGGAGGAGTGGGGTGATGTCGCTCTCGATGCCTGGATCAAGGAACGTGTCTACGACCCTGTCAGCTTCTCCGAAAAGAGTCGTATCTAGAATTGTGCGATGAACAGATTGAGTTGCATTTACGGTCCAAAAGACCTGGACAGGGATACATGAGACGTTCTCAACGGACTGGGTTTCGGCGTTTGGGTAGGCACTTTAGGGCCTTGCTTTCATCATCCCGAGAAATGAGCGAAGGGATCACAATTTCATCATCACTAAAAGGATGACAATACTTTTACACAGGAACCCCCGCATGCCGCGGTTATCGAGCGCTTGGTCGCGTCGGTCTTTTATTCCCGGCATTATTGTTACAATTTTAGACATGGGGGAACGCGTAATTTAATAGTCATGGAAACGCGACATAGAAATACACTTATGCCTCCAATTTTCACCATCTATTTGTGCTTGTAATTTGTGATATAACCCAGCCTACGCGATTGTCCCCGACATGCATTCGTCAAGTAGGCGATGCGGCCTTGAAGAGGAATTGCCTTGGCAACGTACCTCAGTCAAGCAAGTGATGTTTTGCATCGTCCCCAATTCTGGCAGTGAAAGCTTCGCAGATCCCCCAAATTCTCTCCGCACCAGACGAACCCCACCCGGCGCGGCGTAGCTCTCCCCCAAAAGAGGGCTGCCCCAAGAATTCCGTCTCCAACTGGTGAACTGTCTGAAGTGTGTTGGGGGAAAGCTCGGAACCTGTTGGGAGGGGGGAGGGGAGGCTTCCAGCCGTCGTCTCTCGGGCTAGGCCGGACTGGGCAGGCGGGCGCATGCGCAGAGTTTTCGCCGTGAGGATCGATTTCCCCCCGACTCGCGGAGACTGACTGACTCTCCGCCGTGCATGAGACAAACGACGAACAAAAGCCGGGCCGGGAGCGGCGCTAGGGAATCGACCCCAAGACAGCGCAGCAAGGCACAGTGGGCGGGTGGGGCCGGTTGTTGTTGTTGCCATGCTGCGGAAGTACAGACGCTTTCCGGGAATGCAATTGATAATGTTTATGGTTTGAAAGGGGGGAGGGGTGTGTGGCTTCAGTCCGGCCCAGTCATACCCCCCTCCTCTCCTAATCACCCAAAGGATAAGCTCCGGGGCTGGCGGTGGTCCAACGGCTTCTTAACCTTCCTATCTTCCTGGACTCTGGACGTTGACAAGTAGCATCTACCTACAAGTCCATCACCTCCAACCGAAAGCGACAGGTCGCAATCTCACCCACCCCCCTCCTCCTCCTCCTCCTCAAGCAGGACATCGGATGGTTAAAAGTGTAAATGCTCCCCTCGTTTGAACCGTCCTTGGGCTTCATCAATAGACGCCGTACCCCCCCCCCCCCCCTCATTCCCACCGCCCTCCTGCTTTCCCCATGCCGGCCAGGCCTTGCACAGGCGTTGCGATTGTGAGTT
Organism: Colletotrichum graminicola M1.001; assembly: GCF_000149035.1. Taxonomy (NCBI): domain Eukaryota; kingdom Fungi; phylum Ascomycota; class Sordariomycetes; order Glomerellales; family Glomerellaceae; genus Colletotrichum; species Colletotrichum graminicola. Next base: position 362,804 of record NW_007361020.1, on the reverse strand, counting down.
GCGGGTTCTGTCATCACCGACTATCCTACTTCCCGTCGTGCCGTGATAATACTGTCCGTTCGGGGAAGCGTCATGCAGAGTGCATGCACGCTGATCGGTGGGTAGTAGATAGGTAGGGCGAACAGGGGTGCACGGAATGCTCCTAGTCCTCGGCGGGTGTGTCCGTCTGGGGTTTGTATTATTGGGATCTAAGCCAGAAAAGGGTAGGATGCGATGCTGGCCATGCTTGAGCCAGGATACCCCCCACGACGCAGCTGCCGGGAGTGGCTTTGAATTTACGTCAGTCGAGAGCTGCTTTATTATCGATGCATGTTGCTAGCGCGATGAGTGCGAATTTCTTCCATTTCAAGTATCTGGGACTAACTCGAGCAAGTATCGAGGGAGAAAGGGGGTATTCGTGCGAAGAGGAAAGCAAGGAAATAACTGCTGGCAATGCTGTGAAATGCCTTAGTAAGGAAATGTGAAAACAGGCCACTATGCCGTTGCGGCGAAGCGCCCCCCCCCCAAGCCCGAGTGACATAACGAAATGATGATCGTCCATGGTGATTTACGCCTCATGAGAGTCAAAGACACGTCCCCAACTCCATGTATCGCGTGAATACAGCTTGCCTCAGTTTCCCTGTCCATCATGTAAAATGGTCTCGTCTCGTCCGAGCAAATAGTCCAACTCCCTCCCGAAAAAAAAATTAATTGCACATTGCGCCTCATGCGTCGTTTTGCGCAAGCCCGTTGTTTTTTATTTTAACCCTTCCGGAAAAGCCGTTTCGTGCCTCCGACCTTACCCATGTCACCAAACTGAGAAGTATTGCGCGTCTCGCCGCTAGCAAGTCGTACCTTCTCCTTAACGCTCTCCACCCACGCTCGGCTCTCTTCGCTCATCTCGACTTTGCGGCCTGTGGGGCCCGCAAGACCGAGGAACGAGCTTTCTTCCTCCCAGCTGATGTGAGAGCTGGACCGCGACCGGTTGGAGTCCTCCGAGGACGGGGTATACTTGTCCGGAATTGGTGGGACTGCCGGCGTGTTGGGCAGGAGTCTTGGAACAGATGGGCCCAAGTTGTCCCCAGCGCCGAAAGACTTCCTAGACTTTCGGACGTTGAGTGGCGTCATGGGAGACATCTCCAGTGCCGATGCCGGTCGGCTCGGAGGGCTCGAGTTAGCGGCAAGGCTGCTAGCGCGCGGCACGTCCTGGACCTCGACCTTGGCTGTCTCCACGGGGCCGGCAGAACGACGGCCGTGGTGGGTGGCATACTCCTTGAGATACTCGCCAAGGTCGGCCCATCCGCCGCCGACACGCACCATGACCCGTTCGCCGTGCTCACCGACGCAACGGATGAAGAGCTTGATCGGGGCTTCGCCGGTGGAGCGGGATAGGTGGTAGACTCGGATGTCGTTTCTGCCCTGGGAACGCTTGGGCCTGGGGTTCTTGGCGTATGCCGGAGCGAGGGTCAGCCATGGCGTAGGTGCACGCGAGGACGCTCTTGACGCCATGGACATGCTGGAGCCTGTGCGTCGAATAGTCTCCCGCGAGGGCTTTCTAAGCCTCTTCGCGGGCAGGTCCGGCGGTGGTGGGTTCAGATCGACTTTGGGTGTGGCCTTGGCCAGCTTGATGTTGGCAGGGATGGACTCCAAGATATCGCTGATTTGTTGGCGAAGGTGGTCGTCGGATGCGTTGGACTCTCTTGGTGTTCCCACGCTGGTGAAGGAGTGGTCGTAGTCCTCTTCGATAAAAGACGACTCAAGAGGCAGCGCTGGCAGCAGTCCCTCCTCCTGAGGCCTCATCATTGGACTAACGCCATCATGCCGCATGCTAGGTTGAAACGGTGGCGAGCTTGGGGGACTGATGCTCATGAAACGGCCGGCAGCGGACTTCTGACCCAGGGTCTCACGACGATTCTGACGTGGCAGAGGTGGTGAAGCAGAGACTTCGGGCATGTCGCTGGAGCCGTCTGCTAGCATGCTAGTGTGGCCATGGATGACCGTCGACAACTCCGAAGCGTCGCTGCCGCGTCGGTCTGGACGGATCAAAGGGGGCAGTTGGACCTCGTCTTCGTCACCTGGTGTGTCGGACAAAATCTCCACGTCGTCGAGAAACGACTCTGATCTCGTTTTGCTCTCAAAAACCGCTCTAAGCTTCGATACGACAGATTGCTTGTTGCTTTCGGGTGGGCCGGTCTTTTGGGTGCTTTCATTTAGGACCTCGGCCAACGGGGTTCGTTTGGGCTTCGGCACCTCGTTGGAACCATCGAAGCCACTGGCAGGCGGCTGTATTGTTCTGTGAGCTTTCAACTGTGAAAGTGACGGCTCGATTGAGTCGTCCTCATCTGCGTCATTGGAATGTTCTGGCGTGGCCTCGTTGGAAGTGGCAGAGTGGCTCGTCTCCCTCATCATCTCTTCTTGTGGCGGATCAATGGTGATGGGCACCGGTAAGGTGACAGTGCTTGGATCCTCGTCGAAAGCTGGCAGAGCCAAGGAGGGCTCAACTTGAACTTTTGCCATTTGCCGCCACTCACCTTCTCTAATCTTTTGCTCGCCAGAGGCCACCCAGTCGGCGTACTTACGCTCAACGGCCTCCATGCGGTCAAGCCAGATTTCTGGCAGTGTGTCTTGCAACCCCTCGAGGTTGTCAAGCATGAAGTCAAGGCTGCGGCCGGATTTGGTTATTTGCTTTTCAAGCACTCCCTTGACCACGGCGAAGCCGTGCTTGAACCGCGAGAAGTCGTCTTGCGCTTGTTGTTCAAGGTTGTCCTCGATGGGCGTTCCTGCGGGAGATGACAGCACATTCCACGCGAACTGCAGGGCGAATTCCGCCTCTGCAATTCCAGTCAACAGCGCAGGAATGCGGCGAAGCACAGAAAGCCGAATGTGCCAGACTTTCAGCAGCCGACACAGCTTGGACAGATTCGGCAGTGCTTGGATAATGATTGCGGTTAGAAGGGCCGTCAAATCGTCCATCCGGTTGTAAGAGAGCGCCGCCGCAATGGATCGCGAATCCATATTGGGTGTCCCGGGTCTCGAAAGCGGAAGGATGTGTGTGTGCATGACATGAGCCTTGATGTCCTCGATACATAGCTGGTCCATGTCATGAGAGATTCCGTCCACGCGCTGCTCGTACTGGGCCACATCCTTAGCCGGAAGGCACCCCAAGTACTCTGTTTCGGAGGCAGCGGCATCGTCAAGTTTCATCCTTGGTGCATTTGGCATTTCGAAGCCGGCAGAGCCACTGGTGGCCGGCCAGGGCCAGTCTGAGAGCTCCTCGAGCCACTCGTAGATCTTGCGGCTGGCCATTGCGGCGCGCAAAGCGAATTCCTGTTCGCTAACGGTGGAGTTGTCGAGACAATGCTTCAGCTCGGCGTTGGGCATTTGAAGCATTTCAACCGCGGTCATGGGCGTAAGGCGGCTCAGCAGGTCGTCGGTATTTCGGGTACGGCTGGGTGAGTGCTCATCGGAGAGACGGTACTGGCGTCTGGGCGGCCGCAGGTGCTGGCCCGGCCCAGACGTAATGGGCGGAGGTAGGGGGTCGGTCATGATGTTGGTTGTGAATTCAAGTGTCGAGCGATCGGTTGATTTGTCGAGCAAGCAGGCATGGCTTGTTTCTATGAGCCTGGGAAGAAGACGTCTTCAATGAAGATGGCCATGTCGCGAATCATCGGTGGTGCTTGTTGACTTTGGTCATAAAGAGGCCGCAAGGGGTCCCTTCCTGGATCGTGTTTCTCTCTTTGTCTAGTGATCTTGACTGTCGAGAGATGGGAAAGAAGCAGGTTGTACGCAAAGTCGCCCCCGTCGGAAAGCGACACCGTTGTTCGTTCGGGTAGTCGCAAGAGAGGGTCGATGATGGCGGGAAAAGAGAACAGGGCGCGGCGCGGTTCGGGTTCCTGAAGATGTAAGATGCAAGGGAGCACAGGGATCCGGGGGAAGGTATTGTTGAACAAGGTAGAATACGTAGTAATGTTAGAGCGAGTGCCTGGATGGCGCAGATGTGTATATTCAAGGAAAGAAAGGGCGTGGTAGGTAAGATAGGTAGGGAGCGATAGTGAATGAAGAAAGAACAAGGTAACTGGGGATGTTTCGCGAGGGTTCGCAGGCACAACAACGACACCAGGAAGGGAAGGGAAGGGAAGAGTGAAGGGCTAGTAAAAAAGAGATTAGCAGTTTGGCGTGGTCGTAAGAGAGAGGAGTTTATTAATGAGATTTGACGGATATTGGTTGCAACAAGTACGGGGATGGGGGTGGGAGAGCCGGGTACCGAAACCCGGACGCAGCGGGCGTGGTACATGGGTGTGGGCTCATGTGCGTAAACAGGCCTGTCTCCAAAATCCATCCTCCCCCCTGTGCAAGCCAACCCAGCCCAGTCTGTCTTGGGAACCCAAGACGCGCCAAACCAGGTTTAATTATACCACAACTATCGAATAGCCCACCGGAATCCGTCCACGTCGTGTCCCCGCCGATCCTCTTCGCGGCACGCACCCTGACGTGTCGAGAGATTGATTCGCGTCGTTGGCCATTTGAGCGGATCTGACTGCGGTAGGTAGGCTCTGCTTGCTCCTTGCGCCTCGAGATGCGGCATCCTGCATAATTAGTGTTGAAAACCTCTAGGACCCCCATGCGGTACATGATGCTATCGCCGCATCTTCACGTCTTTCGCAATCATCATGCCGGTTCCGTGATGGGTGTCCCTGTCTGGTATCGATGCACCACCCACTGCCAGCCTCTGCGGCTTGGGCCGACAGGGTGTCAATTTCTGAACGCGACTTGGAATGTTCCGAAGGTGGTGTTTTTTCTTTCTGGTATGTCTCGCTACGCTACTGCACCGTCCATATATTTGTAGAGGAATTTGCAATACGTTCTTCTTCTTCTTCCGTTACTTTGCCGTGCAGCCTGTCATCTCAAGTTGCTCACTCACCTTATCATCGATGCTCGGATACATGGAGTTTCCCTGTCAGGCCTGCATGCTTCGTTCGACAAGGTGACACGGCCCGTCCGCAAACGGTGTCAAACGAAGCTCTGCAAGCTGTCACAAAAGTCTTTTCGGTAGCGGTCGTAAGTGGCGCGCGCGCGCGGGCTGGCGACGTGAGCTCCAACAGGGGACGACTTACTTACATCAGCACAGCCGCTTCCAGCGTTTCCGGCGATCATCATCCCCCACTACGGCGACCTTACCTTGCCAATAGTAGACTAGCTTGGTACCTACCTAGTCAGTTGGTAGCTACGCACCCAAGAACCCAAGAGACGAGGAGCAGAATGTCGACATGTCGCAGGCCATCCATTGCCATTGGTCGCCGATGCAGCTCTGCGATTGTTCTGGGACATCGTCTTTCGAACACATTCCAGAATCTAAACCCCAAACAGCCGCGTCACAACCAAGAAGATGCGATGGACTCCGAGACCTGGCTCAGCTCATTTCCTCTGATTGCTCAAGAAGAGAAGAAAAGAAAATGTTTCCCCTGCCATCGTTAAATTACCAATGGCTGGCCCGGAAACGCGCTCCGAACTATTTCGCCTAACAGCTCCCCCTGTCACGCTACTTCGGATTCGGCTACCTCCCCCTGGAGCTCTTAGATTGAACACGAGGGGTCGTGGAGCTTTGCTGGAGCTTTGCTGGAGCTCGGTAGACAAGCGTCCTGAAGTTCCGAGGCACGTCGCTCGAGGTGCAGCGTTTGGACATTGCGCGACCGTCTCACCACGATTGGCGAGCCTCGACTTTGCGCGTAGCTGATCGCATCTCGAAGCAAAAAGGTATAATTATAGACTCGCTTGATGGTCTGGACTCTATCGCTTGCTATCGACAACGGGATCCTACAGCTTCGGCCCCAAGTGCACCCACTTCCCCACTCCTGGATACACAAAACCAAGCTCTCGAAGCGTCGTCGCAGTCCCCCCTCGCTTCTCGAACTCTTGTTTGCTAGGCCAGTAGACCCCCCGCTCCCAAAACTGCTCGTCGTGCCAGTAAGGAGGTTCCTTGCCTTTCTTGGTCGACTGAGCCACCCAATCATGCAGCAAGTTGAGGTAGCGACCATCATCTCCGTTATCGAGCAATACATGCATGTTCTTGTCGCCACGTCTTTTGAAGAGGTCGAGCTCCCACTTCTCCTGGTCTTCGACCGGTGGTAACTTCAGCCCGTTCGACCAAACCGCCCCAAGGGCTGCAGCCTGGTTCTCAGCCACCGGCCAGGGCACCGTCCTGATGAGTAGCCCGGGAAACGCGAGGGTCGGGTGCTGTATGAGAAACAGGTGCTGGTACAAGCCTCGGATCCCTTTGCCAGATGTCAAAAGATTCGGCTTGAGCAGCTCGGGGAGGAACGGAAAGCTGAAGAAGAAGCCGGTGCAATAGATGACAGCGTCGACATCTTCCTCCGTCTCCCCCCCCTCAAAAACAACAGCCCTCTTTCCCGGTACAAACTCCACGATGCGCGGGACTTCCGTCACGCCAACATGATGGACCTTGTCCGGTGGGGTCGGGTGCCGGACAGACAGATACACCCTGTCTGCTACCGGGCTGATTTGACGGGCAATATCCAGGCCTGACGGTCCGTTGCCGACCACAATCACCTTTTTCCCCGTAAAGGGCTTGGGAACGCGGTAATTCTTGGAGTGCAGGATGGCTGAGGGGTGAGCCTTGTGGAATGCCTCGATACCCTCCACTTCAGGAATGAAAGGGACGTCGTAGTGTCCATTGGCGATTACAACCGCATCGTACGTGTCCGTGAACCTGCGACCACTGATGGTGCAAGCTGCATCGAGGTCCCATTGATCTCTGCCGTTCTCCTGTCGGAGGGCCAGCGACTTGACTTGATGGGAGAACTTGATGAGGTGGCGGATGTCTTTGGCGTACCCCACCAGGTACTTGTAAATGGACTGGCGAGACGGAAACACCCACGTGTCATCTGGGAAGGGCGCATTTTTGTAGTTCATTGTCGTTTTGACCGTGTTGGCGTGAAGTGACTCGTACATTGGGGTGGGGAACACGGGAGGCGCGCCGGGCTTGGACCGGAGCGGAGGGTCTTGCGGACAGAATGGATCGGTTTGAGGCACATGGAGAGATGTGGTTGGATGCTCGCTGTAGTTCCAGACACCACCTACTTCGGCCTGCTGCTCGAAGACAACCACAGTCTCAAAGATTCCCTGCGCTGAAAGGTACCTTGCGGCCGCCAAACCAGTCGGCCCGGCACCGATGACGGCGATCTTCTTGATATCGAACGGGGCAGTCATGTTGATGTGAGACACACAAGGTGTGCCTTTCTGTTTGTTTGCAGGAATGGACCGGTGCTTCTTAAGAAGCAATGCGACACACAACAGATCATGCCCCGCGGGGTGCAATGCGTTATATCGGCGGCAAATCACCTAATCGGACCCTTTCGGACGCATTTGTGGATACTGCCGGGCGACGGAAGTCCTCGACACGTCCACCATATCTCCTACAACTGAGTGGATGATCTGATTGGATAAAATGCACTCGAAATTGCAAGGCATGCCTATTTTGATCCGGATAGGTGAAAGTTAAGCTGCCTAGATAGGTAAGCAAAGTTCACCTGAGCTTTTCGTCATATGCTCGATGGAGATCCGGGAGGTAGCGGGAGGCGCGCGCTTATCGATAAAAATGCGGCTCCCGCTATCTGTATCCTGCGATGTATCCGTACACCGCCTGCCATTTCTATCTGCGACCTGGACCCACAGGCAATCGCGGCAGGTGAAGCTTGAGCTTCGTTCCACTTTTCACCACCAAATTGTTCACGACGATGCCGTACCGTAGAATCAACCTTTGCGGCCGGCCACGCTCGATCCCTTCCTAACAACAAGCAACCGAAGCACTGACGCTTTTCACATCCACCGCTGATGATCGATAGCCCAGAACGTCCTCCCTCTCAGCATAACCAGCTTCGCCGCGTCCCGAGACCCATGACGCGATGTCTGGGGTTCAGCTACCTGCGCAGCTCGAAGCTGCCGAAGGCATTCCGATTGCGCAATTGAGCCCCAATATACAGGATCCCAAAAAGCGTGTCGCGCGGGGTGTCGTTACCATCACATGGCCCTACAGTATTGTCAAGAAGACGATTGCTTTCCTCCTCGCCGAGCCTGATTATCGACTTCGTCGCGCCAAGGGCCAAGTGCGCGTCGAGTTTGATGGACCAAGCGCCAAGGCAATTTCCGAAGCAGCTCTTGGAAGTGGCGATGAAATTACACTGTCGTTGGATGGAGTCGAGTTCGTTGTGGACGACTCCAAGACGCGTGTTCCGGGGACAAGTCTGGATTGGCAGTTGAGGTTCACGGAGAGGGTGCTCCTTCAGGTATGTCGGGTATAGATTTGCTTGTTCTATGCTAACGTTCAAAGGCCAAAATCAGCGACTCTGACGACGTAAGGGTCATTAATGTCGATCACCCTGTCCAACCCGAACCAGAGCCCGAACTTGAGCTGTCACAGGCAGCCCTCGACCCGTTTACTGAGAAAGAGAAGACACCCGAGAGAATAACAACACCTATTTCGCACTCTAGCAAGAGACCCATCGATCAGAGCGTTGTGGCGGACGAATATGCTTCGCCTGCATTTCTCAAGCGCGCTCGGATGTCGTATGGGTCTTTGTTTGATGGCGGCATGGATATTTTTGACGAAGATGTCGCCGCAAGAGTGCGTTCCAAGAAGCGACCGAAATCTAGCCGATACAGCGAAGTCTGGAGATATGCTAGTCAATCGCCAAGCCCCGAGCCGGAGAACCCTGAAGAGGAGAAGAGCGAAGATACGCCAATGGTGGAGGAACAACCGGCGGAGCAACCGGCGGTAGCCACGCCTTCGCGGCCGAAGATGGTCGACGATGGCTGCCAGACAATCGAGCGGGATATGAGCCCCCTCATGGATGTTCAGGTTGCTGCGGAGGCTCGCGAGAACGCATCGTACTGGCAGACACCTTCAAAATCAACAATGGTCGACTCAGGGGTTCAGTCTGATCTACACCACAGTCCAGATGTTGAGCTACCTCCAGGTCTCTCGTTTGGACAGCATGCGCCAATGCCCATGTTTACCTCGGCTCACGAACAACATACGCCAGCTTTTGAGCAGCCATCCCTCGGCCCGGTGTTTGGCCATGATCTCCAGGGAGGCATGGAGCCACATTACGGCGCTGAAGGGCCATTCCATGAGCATCCGAGCGCATACCCCGAAGCTGGGCTCGATCACGGTCTTGATACACATAGCCATTACCCGGCATCTTTTCTCGATGGTCCCAACTTTGGACCTCATGCCGCACTCACGTCACAGCCTGTGCCTGAGTCAATAGCCGCGTATCAAGACCATCCGCAACAGCATAGCCTTGAAGGGGAACGCCACACAGTCGTCATAGACGCTGTTATCGAGCCTCAGCAAGTTCCATGGGGGCTTACATCCACACACTATTCCAGGCCGCCTGTGCGATCTGGAGATGCAGCAGCTGAGGGACAGGAGGCAGGGCAGCGATCTGAGACACAAGCCATGTCCAGCGATAGCTGGGCCGAAGAGCGCGAGATCCCCATCAAAGAAAATCCCGAGGATCCAGAAGGCGAGCAGGCGGCTTTGAAAGTGGAAGAAGACCATGCTTCGGAGGACGAAGATGGCCCCGAGCAGGAACTTCCTTCGGGGACGCACGCCGAGAGACCCTACGAGCATGCAGAGAACGAAGCTGTAGCAGGCGAGCAAGAAGGCAGCAACAGTAGTGGCAGCAGCAGCAGCAGCAGCGAAGACAGTGAAGATGAAGCCGAGCACGATGCCGACGATGCTGGCGGAGACTATGACATTACCAATTACCGCAATCTCAGCAACAACCAGGATGACGACGACGGTATAGATTTAGAGTCGGACTATGGTCAAGAGGAAGATGACAAAATTCTTGAGCCTGAACTTCAGGATAATGAGGAAGATGAGCTTGAAGAGAACGTCGAGAACTATGGAGAAGAATATGATGAATACGACGAGGAGGAGGAAGAAGACGAGGAGGACGAAGACGAGGAGGACGAGGACGAGGAGGGCGAAGACGAGGAAAATCAGCCACCGCCCACTGCACCACGAGGAGGAGCGCCGGAGATAATCAGTCTGCTTTCGGATTCCGAGGACGAGGAGGAGGACGAGGCTCCGCCTTCCCGACACACTCCCGCTCAACCGCGACAGATGCCACAGTACGACGGGTCCACTGACGAAATGGAAAAAGACGATCCGAGCGATACGGACGAGAGCGAAGCAAAGTCCGCCAGCAATGAAGATGACCAACAAATCTCCTCTGACTCGTCGGGCGAGGAGAGTGAGGAGGAGGCATCCCGTGAGGGCACGCCAACACCGATGTTCCGTTCAATGTCTTCGAGATCTGCTTTTGATGCACCGGAGTTGACATCAGCGACGCTTGGTGACGATCTCGAAACGATGAGTCCCATCAAGCTGCCACAGGCCACGAGCCTCCGCCGAAGCTCTTCCCGGCCCAGCTCAAGGCGTGACTCGGACGTACTTGCGGCAGACTTGGAGAAGGGATTGGAGGAGGACTTGGCCGCGGACGACCTCCAGGGTGACCGGAAAACTCCAGAGCGGACAGACATTGAAACAAACATGGGCTTGGACGATAGAGTTACGGAGACGGAATCTGTGCCTTTTGCAATAATCCCAGCCGACCTTAACACGGAACAACAGGCATCGTTGCGCGAAGATTTCGCCATTCAAGAGGAATCCGAGGCACAAGACCAAGAACCCCAGACTCAACCGCACCAGCCAGCCGTCGAGAGCAGACACACGCCGACGGATGGGACGGACGAGGGGACCAAAGATTCAGTGAATGAAGAATCAAGTATCCCAGCCGACGAAAACTCGCAAGTCCCTGTGGACAGCAATCAGACTCTTCTGTCCCACCCAGTTACAATGGAAACCGAAAGCGAACAGATACCGGTCTTGCCGGGATCCGAGACGAGCAAAAATACCGAATCCCAAGTTGGAGACACCCTCCCTTCCGACCATGCTGTGAACAAAATCGATGCTCAAAAATCGCCGGAAGAGTCAGTTATCAATTTCAAGGAGGCTCATGGTGTCCAAACTGAGAAGACATACGTCGACTCTGATAAGGGCATCCATGCCGTTACCGATGATCAACCGACGCGAGAGGTCGAAATGAAGGTGGCTGAGGCCGTTGAAGTACAAACGGAAAATACTCAATCCGAAAAAGTTGTTGGCCAAGAGGTGGTCGAAGAACCAACATCGGACATGCTCGAAGCCGAAGTAACCGACAGCAACGTTGAAATTTCAGAGGTTCAGTTGAAAGAGGGCGAACCCCTTGAGGACGACCGAGGCATTACTATGGAACAAGAATCCGCCATCGAGTCTGAGATCGATACAGGAGTCACAAATTTCCCCGACACTCCGGTCGAGGTAGATATGGAGTCTATCAGCGGGGACTCCCCTAGCCCTGCTGATGTGGACATGGCTGACACTGAAGCGATGTTCGTTGACGAGACGAGAGATGAAGACTCGGATGTGGATATGGATGAAATGACCGAGGAGCAGCTCATCCAAACCCAGCTCCAAGAGGAGTCAATGATATTTGAGGATCAAACAGTCACAACTATCACGACGCTGCAGACGGTTGAGGAGCGGTCAGTCTCACAAGACAGCGAGACAGCTGGCGACGCGAATTCTGCCTCAGAGACTGAGATTATTGAAATATCACGTGTGACGGTTGAGACCTCTGTCACCGAGCCCCAGGCTGCTACTGACGAGGGCTTGCCTGAGGCAGCATCTGAAGACGTAATGGATATGGATCGTCCGGATGATACCATATCAAACGAGATGGCGCCGTCTCCTGCAATGGAACATGGCGAGGTCGAGCTTGTTGAGACGCGAAGCCCGCAAAGCAGCGAGCAGCTCGACATGCAGGATGATGATGTGCAGCTGCCCACACTGGGTGGATCGCAACAAGCTGAAAACATCTCGCAGTCTTTCGTCGAGACCCAGGCCACAGAGACCACAGAGATCCCAGAGGCCAATACTCAGGTCACTGTGCCAGAGGTTGATGGTGAGGCTCCATCGCAGATTTGGGTCTCTATGTCAGAAGATGAGAGGCAGTTGCAGGCTCAGAAGAAACCGGAGAACCAAGCAGCAGCACCCACAGACCCGGCCCAATCTCGACAAACCATCGAGCCTTCCCTGGAGGCATCATATGAAGCCGATGTGACTTCACCTACTAACGACGAGTTATCACAAATCCGAGACTCGTCGGCACAACCGTCCGAGGCGCAGCCGTCTCTTATCGCCGAGGATGCCTCGGAGGAAGTCCACGCCGCGCAGCCATCTCCGAGGCGAGCCCGCGGACACCGAAGGGACGGGTCGGATACTACCAACAAGGATCAGGATCCTAGCGTCACATTAGCCCGTGCGTCCATTGCATCGCGACGGTCGACGCGCCTATCAGACCGCACGACCCCTGATAGCACGCGAGTTACCGGTGCAAGATCACAGAGTCTGGTATTGAAGAGCGATTCGCCAGATGGTGAAGACGATAGCGTGCAGCTCGCGAGGAGCGCCATCAAGTCACCATCGCGGGCTTCCAAGATGAAGGAGCCCAAGGAGAGGGATGTCGCTAAGTCGAAGCAGAGCAAACGAGAGGCAACACCGAAAGAGGCTGCCGAGCAGACGCCCGCTGCTGTCAAGGTGCAGCTCACGAGATCGCTGCGCGTCGACGTGCCAGACTGCATTTCGCTCAAGGTGCTCCGGAATCATCCGGGCAAGACCGTGGATGTGTTCGCGGTTACGACGACAGAACCGCCCGAGGCCAAGCGCGCCAAGGGAGGTCCACGGGGAATCATGCTGGCATTCAACATCACAGACCACTCGATCGCGCCCGCGCAGACGGTCGCGGTGCAGATTTTCCGACCGCACAAGGCAGCGCTGCCAGTGGTACACCCGGGCGACGTGATCCTGCTGCGCAATTTTAGCGTCATGGTGCTGACGGGCCGCGGGTTTGGGCTCCGGGCCAACGATGGGTCCAGCTGGGCCGTCTTCGAGCGCGAGGGCCAGGACGACCTACCGCAGATTCGGGGGCCGCCGGTGGAGCTGACGAAGGGGGAGGCGTCGTATGCGGCTCTGTTGAAGCAGTGGTACGCCGGCCTAGACGCGAAGTCGCTCGCGCGGTTGAATAAGGCTAACGAGGCGGCGCCGGCGGTTGGCCAGTAAAAGGGTGTCGCCATATCGTTCACTTGTTTTTTTTGTTTTGTATTTTTTATGCATGGATACTGGATGGAAGACATTGCGGCGATCGCAACGCAAAACTAGACAAATGATTGGCCCACATTGTTGATGAGGCAGCTGCCAGAAGACTAAAATAAAACGAAATTTAAATGGATAGCAATGAACATCCGGGCAACGTATCATCGGAAAAGCCAAGCATGGGGTTGAGGCGGCTTACCCCATGGAGAAGGCACGCACAACCGGTAACGGTAGCGGCGGCAGCAGTCGTAGCCCATATGGAGGCCAGCCACGGACAACTCCCCGCCCGCTCGAAGTCTTGGACCGCCCGCTTTCGAGAGTGTGCTGCTCGACACTAGCCCGCCCAACCATTGGTAAAGCAGGTATTGTAAGCAGTAAGCGGAGAACGACAACGGGCGGGGAGGAGGCGCGTCCGTCGGTTTGGCTTGTCGCAGCCAGCTGCCCCATCTGCCCCTCTTCCCGCTGTGCCTTGATTTGCAAAGGAGCCGTGGAGACGGTGCCGGGGTCCGTTGGGAGAGCAAACAAGACTGGAAGGAAAGAGAGGGGGGGGGGGGGCCAATGGAACTGCACGCAAGGGCAGATTCGGATATGAGAATCGGGGCAAGTCGGGGACCCACCCAGGCCCGGCCGGGTCCGACCCACATCGGCGTGCTATGTATATGGTGATTGGCGAGAGGGCTTATTCCCATGCGTTCCCTTCCTCCACTCGGTGTGTGGTGGTGGTGGTGGGGAGCTCGTGTACCGGCGCCAAGCTGAGGCGGCTTGTGTTAACCGGATGCCAGATTTTGACCCGGCTGTCTTAATGATGGTTCGTATTGGGGTATGCCAGTTTTGCGTTGAGATGGCATGGCCATGGGGAGGGGGGGTGCCGTTTTGGCTTTTGCGACACTCGGCTTCGCAGGCCTCGGGTGCGTGAAGCCAGCACGACACACTGCTGGCGGCAACGGTAGGCGTTTCCGGGGCGGATCCTGATGTTTGAAGAGCCTCTGCCCCCGATGTTGAGGCCGGAATGGACTGCCCCCGTGTGACGGTAGCAGTATGGAGGGCACGCGCGTCATACCAAGCGGCGCGCTCGCATTCACGGCAAGTTATATCGGAGAAAAGGGAGTGTGGATGGACCTGCGACGGCCGAGCGTGACAACGGTTGGCTGCGAAAGCCAGCAAGGAAAACGCCCCAAGGCAGCAAAACTCCAGTCTGTTGCATCATCCTCTCTCTCTCTCTCTCTCTCTGCCTCTGTCTCTCACTCCAAGGTTTAGACGGAGTCAGGATATGGGCCGGCATAGATCAACGGGAATTGCACGGCTGTACGTACCGCACGCACCGGGGACCTTCGCTAAAGTTTCGACAGGACGCAGGGGTGGTGGTTGACACTGGGCGAAGCACATCGCTGCCTCTCTCAGGGGGTCTGGGCTGCATTTGGATAGATACTCCACCAGTGTTTTCATTTTACCCAAACTCTTTTTTTTTTTTTTTTTTTTTTCATTCTTCTTCTTTTTTTGCCTGCTCTTTGTTGTCAAGACCTGAAGACGGGATCGTGATCGACAATTGAGAGTCGAGGTGGCCAAACAGGGGTTTGCCGGCCATGCCGGCTATTGCCGGATCCAGCTGGGCAAATGGAGGTATTTCCAGGTATGGAATGGGACGTGATTGGGGGGGTGACACCATGAATAGGGTAGCGACAGCGGATGAATTGGGAATTGTGCATTTTATCCTTCGGACCAAAGGGCATGGCATAGCGTATGTACATTGCAGTGTACGAGACGGCGACGACAACAACGATGACGAGGCGAAACCCTGATGGATCACTAGAGCAAAGGAGGAGGGGTTCGAGAAGCTGAGCTGTGAAGTAACAGCAGACTTTATTCAAATCTTGACGCCCAATTCTTACTGGACAACGATGAGCACCATAATGTGACGGGTGATTCATGACACTGCGGGACTGCACAACTATGGGGGTGTCCTCAAACACACAAGACACCAGACACTCCAGACTCCAGATTTGATGGGGATGGTCGAGACGCTTAACTGCCTTCGGACATGGTCCGTCGCAACACATCAGCTCGGTGACTAAGGACAGAAACAGTTGACCTGACCCAACAGCACGGGTAGTGTTTGAGACGAGGTGTAAAAATTGCACAGCGGCTCGTGATGCTTTAAAGTTGAGGGGCCACTGGGGTGGTTGATAGTTGCGATGGGCTAAGAATTATGTAGGCGTTTGTGGTTGGTTGGATGCCACGATGAGGGCTGGGGTGGACCGCAGCCTGAGCATGATCCTTGACGCCCACACCAGGGCTGACTCGATGGCTCCTGACTCGCGAGGCTAGCTAGCACTGGTGTACTCTGTAGTGTGTACTTGCACTATGTAGATTCTGGTCAATGATAAACCGGGCAGAAGAGCGAAAGGCAAAGCCCAGCCCCGGAGAGGGGTTGGCCAAGGCAGCGGCATGCCCAAAAGTCGTGATTGGCCGTCCCCACAAGGTGGGAGTGATGATGGGGAGAAACGGGGAGGGGTCGGGTTTCTGCCGCGTAGTGGATGTTGTGGAGGGGAGCCGGCGGGTGTTGGTGGCTTTCGGGGGTCGAATCTTGACGATGGGGATGCAGAAACGGATAGCGGAGAAGACGTCGGGGACGACAAGGTGTGTATTCCTTTTTGCGGTGAAGAAGACGGTCTGCCGGTTTGGGTTTGGGCGTGTTGTCGTGAGGTTGGTACTGGAGAAGCCGGGCTGGTGATGAAGTAAGAAAGATGCTGGATCGGGGGGGGGGCGTGGCAATGGCACTGGCACTGGCACAAGCTACGTACTGTACTAGCGTCGATACGGCAAGGTCGATTTGGTGCAGCTTTTTAAAACACGTCACGCCATATCAGACACGGCAAGCCGAGTTTTATGGGACTGGTGATAAGTAACAAAGAGAGCGCCTCTTGTGGAACGACATCTGTTGAGTGAAAGCAGGCGCGATGAGTAGTAGTGAGTGGTCTTGGGAGGGGAGGCAGCATCAGAGAAAGAGTAGGATCGGCCGGTATAGGCTACCTAGGGACGCAGGTATATGTGCAGCTGGTGTGCAGGTGCAGGTGCAGGTGCAGCAGGCGTGCGGAAACCCCCAGGTAGTAAGTAGGTAAGTAGGTAGGTAGGTTAGGTAGTTGGTTTATTATTGGTTGTCTCACCGGCCACGAGCACAATACACTACCCAAGAGTCCTGTTTGAAGACAATCGACGACAATGAGGACGGGCTTGCACGGCTGCGGCTAGTGTAGGTACAGATAAGCAGGACCCAAATCGTCGAGGTGCGGCGGAACAATCACCGCTCGATGCCCTCCCTGCCTTGCTAACTACTGCTACACAATTTACCAAGTAGGTAGTTTACGTATGTAGTTGCCTACGAACACAGCAACAAGATAGACAGACAGACGGTCATCCCCGCACGGAAAGCGCCCCTCATCTTCACCCCCTCCCCCCTCTTGTTCCCTTTCCCCCGACCAGGACTCGAGCTCCAATGCAGGCAAGCTTGGCTGGAAGAGGACAGGGGCTCGTGGACGTTTGATTACGACATCTGCAACATCTGCACGTCTGGTCATGATTGGCTTCACATGCAAACACGGCAGCCGTGGCGATTGGCAGATGTGGGGGATTGGCGCTGGTCGTCTGCTGATGAGTGAGGTAGGTATGAGATGCGGACCGAGATGAGGTCAGGTTGCGTCTCGAATGTGATAGAGTTGGAGCATCTCCGGATTGGTTCGACCGGATGGATGGAAGAGGGTTCGAAGGATATATGGGATGGGAGAACAGCATGGTGCACACGCGAGCGAGCCCGCGGTGGCGGACGGGGGAGGCGTAAATTCACGGTAAGATGGGTAGAGAAAGGGGTGTAGGTATTGTGTACACTCACTCACTACCTCATCACCGAGTCTTGTACAAGTAGTGTGTGTGTGTGTGTGTGTGTGTGTATTCATACAGAGTATTACCAGGTGGTTTAGGTAAAGAAGAGGGGGAAGCGGTTTGTCTTGTGTACAAACATACATGCGTACATACCTGCATACAACATACATGTACGTATGTACTGGCCAGTATCCGTACAGGCGAGCTGACTTGAAGAATGCTCGCGTATGTACGTGTAAAATATGCCTATCCACACAGAAGACATAATGTCGCATTCTGTACACCTACCTAGTCAGACATGTCATGCACGGATGCGACTTTTTTGTCATGGAAGAATCGGTTCCACGCTGGCTCCTGGCCAATGCTCGGCCGTGGCAGACGACGAGACGTCCCGTGGCCTCTGTGTACAGGTCACGGGTCATCGGACAGAAAAGAAAAAGAAAAAGATGACAGCTCGATATGTCAAGGCGGCGGCCGACGGTCGAAACACTCGAAGCTCAAAGTATTAGCCAACGGCCACTAAAGCGGACGAGCGCAGCAAGCAGACGGGCCCAAGGGGAGGAAGGGGCAAAGCAACCCGACCGTCGTTGTTTTGCATCGTGAAGTGACGGGACGCTCCGGTACGTGTTGTAATGAGAGCAGAGAGGCATATCGTCCGCCCGCAATACGTAGGTACTTGGTCTGGGTGGTAGCGGTACCTGTCTGTTCTAGGTCGTTTGGGTAGGTAGCTAAGTAGTGTGCACGTATCTCTCGATCGGAATTCCGTCTCATCCAGTATCCTTGTCCCATACCTGACTAACCTATCCACTCCGTCTCCATTCCTTACATTCTGCTCACGGTTAGCTTCGTTTCCCCATAATTCGGGTACGTAGCCAGGTACGTACGTTATTACAGGTATGTACGATGTAGATACTCGCAGGTAGGTACAATCGGTAGTCGCCGCTGCTGCGGCTGGGAATCCTGCTTTAATTATTACCCTCCCCTGCCCTGTGTCTGTCTACCTTGCCAGGTGCAGCGAGGTGCTGGCCTGGTCTGGCCTCCCTCGTTCCCTCGCCTGGACTAGTCTCGCTGATGGATCGGAGAGGAGTGAAAGGGCCCAGGAAGAAGAAGTGGAGGGACGGACAACAAGGAGGAGGGTGGGATGGGGCCGCCGTCTGGGGGGGGCGTGCCTCATAGGGAATTCAAGATGAAAGAGAGAAAGAGAGAGAAGGTGTGTGTGTGTGTGTGTGTGTCCGTTCCAAGCTCCTTGTGTCAAGCTCGGCGCTGGTGCGAAAGATTGATTCCATTTTGAATCATACAAGTATAATACCTCTCCCCTTTCCCCTCCGTACCCTTGGACCCCCACATTCCCGCTTCCCCTTCCACCAGCCCGTAGCTCCGGCTTTTTCAATACATACACTTCGAGCTTGAAGTTGCCTCCTCTCCTGAACTTGGACCCCCAAAAACAAATATTCCAATGCACACTGCGCTTGCCACGGGACACCCATTCTAGAGACACGCGAGTCTACTCATCCGCCGCAGCATTCCTCGCGGATCGACACCGCATAGCTTTTTCCTCTTCTTTTTTTAGTGCCGGCTCGGAAACATTCAATGCTCATCTCAACGCGCCCTCGTTCCGCTCCGTTCTGTTGTTTACGTTATTGTCTCACGCCTCGACGAGCCTTTGCTTTGACAACCAAGCCTTTGTCGCCCAAGGCCTGTATACACGAGCCCCTGTCATCTGATCGAAGCCATAGCTACTGAGCGGGTTCGGTGGTTGAGACCACGAACCGTGTCGTCTGACCTCGGCCGCTCCTGAGAGTCCCTATTCGACACCACTGTCAAAGCATCAAACATCGCCATTGACAAGCTTTCTTCGCTCCCACTACCAGCCCACACGCCAATTGGCATTGCAAGCGGTCTCCAAACAGGAGAGACTGTTCCAACACGCGGTGATGGCGACTGAAACGATCACCACGCCAGCCCTCGAGGCCACCCCCGCCGCCGACCCGGCCCCCGATCTATCGGAATTAACGACTACCACCGCAGAGGAGCTGGCGTCTTTGGACCAGCACGACCAGCACGACGACTCCAACGACACCTCGTCGGATCAGGAGCTGGGCAAGAAGCGCTCCTCGGAGGCCGCAGACCTAAAGGATGGCGCGCCCCCGGCCAAGGTGACAAAGCGCAGAGCCGCCCGCGCCTGTGTGAGCTGTCGCGCACGCAAAGTTCGCTGCGACGTCGTTGAAGGCGCTCCCTGCGGCAACTGCAGATGGGACAATGTCGAGTGCATTGTTCAGGAGAGCCGCCGACGAAAGTGAGTCCAGCTTTTGCCCGACCTCGTTCATGCCTTCCCCCCGTGTTGGGAATCTGCACGCCTCCCATACTCGGTTTCGGCCGAGGCGCGACGCGATGCAGGCTGGGCAATCGCAGCAATCATCAAGAAGGACTCGACTAACATGCTGCCCTAGGAAAACCCTCTTGACTGCCAGCACGGCGGGGCACTTGGGTGCTGAGGCTCAATTACGCTCCAAGGGCGCGAATCCAGTCAACATTCACAGCAGCGCGGAGCTGCGCCGACCCAGCAATGCCTCGGTAGCTTCGGTCAACGGATCAGTTGCAGCGAATCCCGTCTCGGCGCCTGCTTTGCCCCTGGGCGCGACTCCAACGATCGGTACCGGAGCTGCAGCTATGACTGGAGTTGGCCCAGGACTTCTTGGGGGACTCTCGGCTCCCAGCGGCCCTTCAAATGGGCTCGAGGGTCACGTCCCTCACATGATTTGTAGGTTTTTTCTTTGATGATTTTTTTTCCCCATCTTTTTGTCACGGAACTCTCTTGGCACAAGGTGTGTGTGACAGTTCCGCACTGCCCATGGGTCCAAATTACCGCTCGTGGTTTTTTTTTTTTTTTTGCTTTTCCGGGTGCTGGTCCACGTCCAGTGCTCCAAGTCCGGGGCTCGGACTGGGGAAGGGGGGCGCAACGGGGTAAAGTGTGGAGGGAGTGCCTTTTTCCTCCCGCGTGACCTGGACCTCTCCACGTCAGGACTTCGCCTCCTGATTCTTCAGCGTACCCCTCCCCCCCCCCCCCCCCATCTGCCTGGTAGTAAATGCATCCAAACAATATAAGCCCTAATGTTGAGACTAGAAGAGGACTTCTCGAGCAGATGACGGGTCGCCGACAGCCCCGAGACCCCTGACGGTAAGGGATAACCGGGATCAGCCTTTGCTATCTTCGCTGCAGGCAATAAACGGGCCCTGCTCGTAACGTTTTCCACCAGCATTGCATTACATGGGTGTCGGACTCGCGGTAGGTCTAAGAGGTACGTTCACAATTCCAATTACCTGCTTTTCGTCTCCGGCAGGTGTAGTTGTATTTAGGAGTGCACGCTATTTCGCAGTACCTGCGCCCTCTGTAGAGAAGTTCAGGAAGAGTAAAGCGTATGGTGATAATTTTATCTACCATAATCTATGAGCGCTTCATATTTTGAGGGTTCATCCGCACGGGAACTCCTCAGCAACGTTGGCGCGTATTCCCTGCACGGAAGGCGTGCGGTATCCCACATGGACAGGCAAGAGACCTAGCGCCCGTGGAGCTACAATGGAGAACAGGAGACTTTTCCCCCCCGGTTTTTTAGGGGTCCCCCCCCCCCCCCCCCCCCCCCCCCCTCCCCCCTTCCGTCCGCGGCCCCAGCTCCGTCCCTCCATGTTTGCGTATAATCCACATTCACATGTCACCCAACCGCCACCACCACCACAACGACTCAACTGACCACGAGACAGACCAACGTTCGGGGTACCGTCATGACAACGCAGCGCTGCTCACCAAGCTGCAATCGGCCGCAGCCGCAGCGTCAGCCGACAGTAATTCTCGCCGCCTGCTGTCGAACCTCCTTGCCCAGGCCTCCCTCTTCGGCGGCATAACCAACGGCGACGGGCGGACGAGTCAATTCCTTGCCTCCCTGGAGGAGCCCGACCTTCACGCCCAGCTCCCAGCTTTCGTGAAACCGCTCCCCGCCAAGATCGCCCAGGAGGATGTTACCTACTTGCATGCAAAGGGGGCACTTACTCTACCCGCCCTGCCACTGCAGAATGCCCTGTTGCAGGCATACATCGAATACGTTCATCCGTACATGCCTTTGCTTGAGCTGTACGACTTTCTGGCCGTCATCAATGCCCAGGATGGGCTGGCCGGTCAGATCAGCCTGTTTCTCTACCAGGCCGTCATGTTCGCCGCTACCGCATTTGTCGACATGAAGGTCCTCCGCGAGGCCGGCTATCCCACGCGTAAGGCCGCCAGGAAGGCCTTCTTCCAGAAGACGAGGGTAAGTGAACTCTAACAGGGGGGCCCGCATCACATGCTAAACGTTGCAGCTGCTCTACGACTTTGACTACGAGTCGGACCGCCTCATACTCGTCCAGGCCCTCTTGTTGATGACGTACTGGTACGAGACCCCTGACGACCAAAAAGATACATGGCATTGGATGGGCGTCGCCATCTCCCTGGCCCACACCATTGGCCTGCACCGCGACCCGGCCGCAACGAGCATGCCGGTCCAGAAGCAGAAGCTATGGAAGCGCATCTGGTGGTCGTGTTTCATGCGCGACCGCTTGATTGCCCTGGGCATGCGCCGGCCCACCCGCATCAAAGACGAGGACTTTGACGTACCCATGCTGCAGGAGTCCGACTTCGAGTTGGAGATCCTCCCCGAAGAGAACAAGATCGTTCCCGCCGAGTGCATGCTGCTCCGCGATGTCTCGATGCAGCGGGAGTTGGCTGCCTTGTGTATCTCCAAGGCCAGGCTCTGCATCTGCATCAGTCACATGCTCAAGGCGCAGTACTCCGTCCTCATCCGCGACAAGATGCGCCCCGAGAACACCGTCAACAGCACAATGATGCTGTTCCCCAACAAGAAGCTCGACAACGTCGAGAGCGTGGCCTCGGTCGACCTGGAGCTCATGGCCTGGGCGGACACGTTGCCTGCCATCTGCCAGTACCGCCCTCTGACGCCTCTCGATGTCAAGAATGGACGGTCGACGGTCGCCGTCCAGCGCACGCTGTTGCACATGGTCTACTACACCACGATCTCGGCGCTGCATCGGCCACAATTCCTGCCCTCATCTCCCGTCCACGCGCCGACGACCTCCAGGCAGGTGCAGGAGATGTCTCGTCTGAGGGTCCGCGACGCCGCGATGCACGTCACCCGAATGGCCGCTGAGCTCCACCAGCTGCGCCTGGAGCGGTACCTCCCCACCACCGGGGTCACGGTCATCCTGCCCGCGATGATCATCCATCTTCTGGAAATGAAGAACCCCGTGTCGCAGTCGAGAGACCGCGCCACCCGTGGCTTCCGCCAGTGCATGCGCGTCATGGAGAAGTTGCGCGAGATCTATGCTGCCGCCGACTACGCCACAGGCTTTCTGGATGCGGCCCTGCGCAAAGCCGCCATCGATATTAATCTTCAGCAGACCGCTGCGCCCATGACGCAGCAGAACCTCAAGCTCGCCGAGCCGACTTTCGGCGCCCAGACGCCCCCGCCCGACAACCTGCCGTACGTAACGACCGGCGAGGCCCTCTTCGCGACCAAACCGAATCCGCAGCGTGATTTCCTTCCACAGACCATCAACGCTGCGGCGCTCGACCTGTCGGCTGCGAGCCCGCCGCAAACCGAGAAAGATCACGAGTCGGCTCTGGGCGGCATGACGCCGAGTGCGAGTGGCAGCTCCGAGGAGCCCGGACCGCTCGACCTCGAGTTCATGCAGACTCAGGAAGAAATCGACTGGAACGCCATGACGGGGACGGAGTTCGACGTCGACCAGTGGTTGCAGTTTCCGCCTGAAGGTGTAAACAACTCGGACGAGGGGTTCATGTCCAACGTCTTCGGCGAGGAGAGCATGAACGATGCCATGAATTGGGCGGCATCGGGCATTAATACGAAAGAGGGTGACGGCACGGCAGAGGTTGCTACCCTTGCGTGATGTTCGCATTTGCTTTGATAGACTCCTTCGAGAGTAGACTTTTACAAACGGTTTTCTTGTTGGGGAAGCATGGTACACGGAGTCGGGATAAAGCAAAACATGGGAGGCCCAGGTTGTCATGATACGGCGTTTGCGGCTGAGGTTACTGGGGTAGGGTGTCTTTGGTATACCCTTGATGCGGCGCCCGGCTTGTTCAACTAGTTGCAATGATTTTGAATGAGAACACGAGTTGAAAAACAACGGGTCCAACGTGAATTGAGGAGAGTTGCCTGCAACAGCCATGACTCTCTGGACCATTGCCGTGAAGTGTGAAGTAGCGTCGATGGCGCCCAGAGGTCACGATTCGACTGCATGCTCCGGAGAGTCGTGTCTACCAAACGCAAAGCCTGCTGCTGCTGAGAGGGCTCGGTGGGGTGAATGTGATTATATACAACTAACTAGCTACTACTTCGCCTCAAGCCTGCCACCGCTCTGTAACCTCTTCGCAAATCGACCTCCACGCGGTACGGTACCTAAGGTTTCCTGACCCCTATGGCGGACTGGGGCTCCATCTCATCCCACCGGCGGGCGTTGGACTTACTTGTAGCATTTCCGGAGAAGTCCGGGCCAGTTGCGCACTCTCCCCGACATTCCGCGGATGTGGATATAATCGAAGCGCTTCGAGTGGATCCATTCGTTGTCGAGATCGTCTACTTCGAAGTGGACATTGGGCTAGACGCTGTGCAGTCAGCACGTCATCTTTTGACGACCAGGGAGGGGCTATAAACGTACAACTCGGGCTGCGTGGCCGACAGGTCGGAGTCGGAGCCGAGGACGTCCGCGCTGGGGTGATCGTCGCCAAAGTCGATGTACCAGACACCCGTGCCATTGCCGACGTCCAGCATGCGGGCCCCTTCCCGGCCGGGGTCGTTTGAGGGAGGCGAGCCCGAGCCGGTTGTCGAACATCAAGAAGAACAGGTGGTCCTGGAGGTCCAGCCTTTCGGTCTCGAGCGAGTCGTTGGGAGCAAGGTATTCTGTGGGCTGTCAATGATGTTCGATGACGACGAGGGCGTGCCCACCCACTGCCTTATATGTAGCGGGGGTACGTCCTAATATTCATGACGCGGTAGTTGATGATGGAGCCGTGCAGGCTCGTCATCGCCGAGAAGTCGTCTTGTGGCTGTGAGCATGCGATGTCGGGGGGGGGCGGTTGCGCTTCTTACGTGGCCAATTGCCAAGTCTGCGTCGTCCTGCTAACGGCAAGTTGTCACCTGAGGGCGGCCCAAGGGCCTCTCAAGACATCTTCAGGCACCATACGATTTTGCCGGTACGATGCGGCTTCGTGGTGTTGGCCGGCGTGCCGTCGACGGTTGGCACCTTTGTCTAGGTAGAGGGCCGTGTGGCCTCGGGTCCAGAAGTCACATGCGCCGTCGCAAGAAGACAAGGCACCCTAGCAGGGCGAACACGGGGCATCGTTAACCACGCCGCGAAATACTTGTGATAGCGGCTGGCGAGAGATCGCGATGCCGTCTATCTTCCGTTGTGGTGTTACTCTAAAGAAGTAGGGCAATTAGGGTATTTTACCAGTTGGAGCAGAATCATCACTTCCTTCTCCAAGTTCGAATAGTACCCTTTTATTGAGGACTTTGCTGGACTTTCTTCCCGGTGGTATCGCCGAGAACAACCAGTGAGGCCCTCTGCGATCGAACTGCGGTGCAATAGCCGTCGTTCTCGACTGGCAAGAGGGCATCGGCTAGCTGGGATGGAAGCATACTGTGTCTTTGGACGTGAACGAGGCGATGAGAACGACTACGATTGCAACCCCTACGACTTGCGACAAATCCAATCGACCGAAAACAACAACCTTCTTGATTCGAGAGTTGGCGACTGGGAAGACTTGGTAAGGTCATAAAGCTGTGCATCAACAAGGGTACGGCTTTGTTTGAATGGATGGGTCGTTGCCGGCGAATCCCAGCGATCGTGCCCAGTCGGATGGATCCCCTTTCATATTAATTACCTTTTTTGGACTCAAGCGGAGTGAAGTCACCAAAAGTATGGCGACCCCCTGCAAGTAGGCCTCACCTCCTATGCGTAGCTGAACGTTGTGCATGTACAGAGTAATGATGACACGTCCAAAAACGCTTGGAGCGGAATGCAGGCTCTGCGCCGTTCCCCTCTTATTAGTGTTTGGTCAATTGTTCAGGTCAAAACTTTGATGCGTTTCTGCCAAACCTACTCGACCTCCATCACCTCACATCACGACTCAATTCATCAACTGCAATCGCCCTAGACTCTAGAGAAGGTCGCACAACTGCGAACACGAGCAGGGCGACACAACGGGCACCCTCCTCGCAGTCTGACAGTTTGCCTGGTCTTCAGATGACCGACACGCTGTAAGCCCTCCATAACCACTAATGGTAGTATGATGATGGCTCACCACTGGTCTCAGCCCAGGTCAGCTCCCATCCCCCATGCTGGCTATAGTTTGAGCCACTACAGATAGAAAACGATTGCTACATGCTGATCATCAAGACGTGTGTGTTGATAAAATTTTCCAAGGATGGAACTACACAGCAAACAGAGAAGCTGGAACTGGTCTCTTCAAGCGTGGTCGCTATGTCCTTTACATAAACCCCGTGAGCCGAGCTGTTTCAGGCTAGTTTGTCCGGCTCTCTCATTTTCAATAGGTTGCCGAGTTCCAACTTCCCCTCATATTGGCTTTCAGACTGAGATGGTACGTAATTCCATGTTATCACTGGTGAGTTGCTCTTGCCCAAGCAATTTTGGCGGAAGGAAGCGTCGGCCGCTGCGAAGGAAATAAGCTATTGCAATCACTACAAGGAGAGATGCTTGCAGGAGGGGAATTGTATGCCAGTAACGCTTCGTTATGATATAGAGCATGAGCAGTGAAACAACACTAAGAGGCATGTAAGTAGTTGAAGGGGTCACCATAGGAGCACACCGAATGCAGGCGTGCTCGATGAGCTCCTGTTCAGTAGCTTCAGGAGGACGGATTTGCATTGTGTGCGATAGTCAACATTGTTCGGTCTCTGTGTCAAATCCACTTGTCCTCTTCTGTATCTCGTTAGAGACTGAGCTTGAATATCCGATATCCTCGTCCGGACTCTTGACGGGCCGTCCGCCGTCCGGACATGTTCCCCTCGGCTCATTAGCTCGGGCCGCTGACCCCGCACGCCCGGTGGTGCAGCCCGAGGCACGTTGGGGAAGCACCGTCAAATCCCCGGCCCCAAAAGCCCCAATCTCCCTCACGGACTCATCTCATCTGGTTTTCATCTCGTTCAAACCATCTTCCAACATCTTGGTAAACGCGCTTATCTTCATCCAAACCAAGGGCTTCAACCATGGACACCACGGAGATACCCCGCAAGCTCTGGGAGCATCCGGACCCCCGGAGCACGCAAATGTACCAATTCCTACAATCAGTGAACTCTGCCTTCAATCTCCAGCTCAAGGTCCGCCTCCCTACCCAGTTTTGGCGCTCCTCCACTTACACAAACGCAGACCTTTAATGACCTTCATAATTGGGCCGTAGCCAATCGCGCCAGCTTCTACGGCCACCTTTTCACCTACGCCAACTTTATTCATGAGGGGCATCCGTCATTGGTCGTGGACGAATCGCTCCCGATAGACGCTGTCCCCAAGTGGTTCCCGGGTGTGTATCTCAATTGGGCCGAGAACCTCCTCTTTTCTCGAAATGCATCCGACCCCATCGGCTACCATGGCACCACAGGCAAGGAAGACGACAAGGTCGCAGTCACCGAGATCCGGGAGGGCAACCGTGGCGATGTGCGAAATCTCACCTGGGGGCAGCTTCGCCGGGATGCGGGGAGTCTAGCGGCCGCCATGAAAGCGCGGGGCGTCACAGAGGGAGACCGCATTGTTCTTGTCGGTGCCAACTCCATTGAGACGCTCCTTGTCTTCACGGCAGCGACCTGGCTCGGCGCCATCTTCAGCAGCTCATCAACGGACATGGGTGTCAAGGGGATCTTGCAGAGAACTACCCAGGTGGACCCCAAGGTAAGCTACTTCTTCCTTGGTCCAAAGACGCTGCTGACTAGCCAGTTCATCTTCTTCGACGACGCCACGGTGTACAACGGTAAGACGGTCGACCTGAGAGGCAAGATGGCCGAAGTCGTCTCCGGGATGGGCTCCTGTCCCTCATTCTCCGGCGTCATCTCTATCCCGCGCTTCTCCAAGCCGTACGACGTGACTTCGTCCAAGACTGAGACGTGGTCCAGCTTCCTCGGCTCTCCGTCTGCACCGCCACCCTTCACCCGCATTCCGTTTCACGCGCCATTCCTCATCTATTACTCCTCCGGCACAACGGGTATCCCCAAAGCCATCGTCCATACCGTCGGCGGTGTCATGCTCAACTGCTTCAAAGAGGGGCGTCTGCACGAGGAGATGTCATCAGAGTCTGTGTGTCTGCAGTACACAACCACTGGCTGGATCATGTACCTCAGCAACGTGGCGGCGTTGCTGGCCGGAGCCCGCGCCGTCATGTACGACGGCTCACCCTTTGTTCCCGACTTGGCATCTTTCATCCGGATTCTCGGGGAACAACGCGTGACGAAGCTGGGTATCAGCCCGAGGTGGATGTTTGAGGTGGCCAAAAACAAGATCAGTCCGCGGCATGTGACTGACCTCAGCTCGCTGCGGGTCGTGACCAGCACGGGCATGGTTTTATCGGATCAGTTGTTTGAGTGGTTTTACGATGTTGGTTTTCCGAAGCACGTCCACCTGGCTAACTTGTCAGGCGGAACAGACATTGTAAGTTTTCTGTCGACGGCTTTTCCTCGCTAACATGACAGGCCGGCTGTTTTGGTATGGAAAACCCCCTCGACCCAGTCTATGTCGGCGGCACTCAGGGCCCCTCGCTTGGCGTGCCCATTGCCATTTACGATGCAGAGCTCCAGAACGGTAAAGGTAAGGCAGTGCCCCACGGAACACCCGGGGAGCTTGTTGCCACAGCCGCCTTTCCCAACATCCCGTGCTATCTCTGGGGTGATACCACTGTAATTTCGCCCTCCTCAACAAGCTTTGCCTCGGCGAAACCTGGGACAAAGTACCACTCGGCGTATTTTGCCCGCTTCGACCACGTCTGGGCTCATGGCGACTTCTGCTCCATACACCCAAAGACAGGCAACATCTCCTTCTTGGGACGTGCTGACGGCGTGCTGAACCCAAGTGGTATTCGATTCGGCAGCGCGGAGATCTATGCCGTCATTGAGCGGAACTATTCCAGCAAGATCGTCGATAGTCTGTGCGTCGGACAGCGAAGGCCCAGCGACGATGACGAGAGCGTTATGCTGTTCCTTATGATGCGAGAGGGCGAGACGTTCGACCGAAAGCTGGTGGCCGAAGTCAAGGATGCCATCAAGAGGGAGCTGACGAAGAGACACGTGCCGAAATACGTTTTCCAGACTCCCGAGATACCAGTGAGTGACGCTTGTTCGTGGGTATGATCAGCAGCTGACGAAGCAGACAACCGTGAACCTGAAGAAGGTGGAGCTGCCGGTGAAGCAGATCGTATCGGGCCACACCATCAAGCCGAGTGGCACGCTGCTCAACCCACAGAGCCTGGATTTCTACTACCAGTTTGCCAAGGTTGAGGAGATTACCCCCGGCAAGGAGAAACTATAAGGATATGTAGGTAGGTCAGGATTTGGACATTTGCACTAGAGTTACAAAACATGTAGGAAAGATAAGACTTTTGAATCGTCCTGGCGCACATCACAGATTTGACAGCGCAGCTTTCTCAACAACAGCATATTCGGAATGCTTCCCGTCATGAACGCCATACCTCCAAACGAGATACCCCACCGTACCTGCGACGCTTCCCAATCCCGCAGCTCCCGCAACAGCTCTCCACCCGCCAGCGGCCCTCATCTGTGGCGTCGCGGCGGCGGCGAAAAGTCCCGCAGCAGCACCACCGTACGTCCAGTCGTCCGTCTCCAGCTGCCCCTGGTTCTCCATCAGCCGCCACGCACGATCGCGCCACTCAATGTCGCTGCGCCCCCACATCCTCCCCAAGAGCGCGATGCCCATGAGCCCCAAGCCAACGGCGCTGGCCGTACCCGTCGAGCGGAGAAGACGGGCAGATCGCAGGGCTGTGGTGGCTGGGGCCGGAGCGGATGCCTTGGGGCCGCGGATCCGGGTGTAGAGCCCGCCGACTGAGGATACTCCAAGACCCACTACGGCATCGGCGGTGTAGCCCCGGGCCAGCACGTGGACGGTCAGGATCGTGCGGGCGAGGGACTGGTCCTCTGCATACGCCGCATGTGGGAAGTAGCGTGACATGGCGAGGTGCGTTTGAGCGGGATTCCAGCGCTGTGAGTATTGACGAGCTTATGGCGACTAAGACGGTGCGCTTTTGACCTGTGGTTTTCAGTGATGGTAAATACGATGGGGGATGCAATATGTACAGGCGAAGCTTTGTAGATTCAACTATACCCACAGCGAGTCTGGTGATGAGATGTACACCCTTTTATTGCCTGCCGTCAACCCGCAATCACAAATTTGCCGGTCGGCCTTCGAAGCCACCAATTCAGCAACTAAGATCCACCAACCAGCCGAATGCGAACGCTGACCCAGCGGGTCGGCATTCTTCACTGCCTACCTAATGTAAGCGGAACAGAACAGACTAACCACAAGGAGCATAGGATTGTTATTATCGCTCGCCCAACGCCACACACCGAGATCATACTTTTGATTACTATCCATGTCAATAGTTTGAACCGATAGCTGGGATGCCTCTCCCACCGTGACGCCGTGTCTAATGTTGTTTCCGCGGGCTAATCGTCGTCAGTCATCTCCATCATGCTCTCTCCCTTCTCGTCTTCATCCACAAGTATCCGCGGCCTGCTGACTTTGGCCTTGCCTTTGACGTCTCGCCGCAGCTTCGGCAGTTTGTTCGACAGTTGCTCTCTAGCGGCGGCCTTGCTCAACTCAAGCTCCTGCTCAAAGGCATCCAGCTCGTCGCCATCTGCAAAATCAATCGTCGATGTCTCCTCGAGTGCCTTATTTAACAGCTCTGTGGCAGTGCCGTCCTGAGGATTGATGGCGAGTGCCTCATGTAGCGGTACAATCGCCTTCTCAGGACGGCCCTCTTCCAGATAGATGAGCGCCTTGGCGCAAAAAATAGCAGCGTCCTTGCCGCCCTGGCGCAAGACCTCGTCAAACTCTACATGTGCATCCTTCCAGAGACGCAGGCGACGGTACGCGTGTGCGAGATTCGTCCTCGGGGACAGCCAAGCCTGGGGGTCTGAGTCGATCTCGGCGGCGGTTTTCAATGCCGCCCGAAAGAATTGAACAGCCTCCTGCGGCTTATCCTGGTGGTATTTGACAACGCCCATTTCGTTCAATAGCAGTGGGTCCGTCTTGCACAGACCGTACGCCGTCTTGAGAAACTCCTCGGCCAGCGTCATGTTGTTAAGTGCGTGGTTCTGCATGCCCAAAAACACCTGTGGCAAATGTGTCCCCATGAACAGTCTCGCCGCTGTTGAGTACGCCGATATGGCCTGGTCATGCTCGCCCTCCGCAGCAAATGTATGCGCGAAGCCGATCCACGCGGGGCCAAAGTGTGCATCCATCATACTGGCTTTACTGAAATATCGTCGCGCCTCTGCAATTTTGTCAATCGCAAAGTAATAAATGCCGACAGCCAACCATGAGCACGGCTCCTCCGGGTGATTGTCCGCCAAGTCATGGGACACCAGAAATAGTGCGTTCTTCATCTTTAATTGATACAGACAGGCTAGATGCAGCGGGTGAACACTAAAGTTGTACTTGTCGTTCTCGAGTATTGACTCTGTAATGGCCAAGGCGTCTCGATAACGACACTGCGTATACAACAGATCGGCTTTGGCGAGCAGCAGATCAGGGTTATCTGCCAGACGGTAGTGCGTCGACAACGAGTCGCACGCTGCGGTGAAGGCCGAAGGCTCCCTATACTTGGACAACCGTGTCGTATACAGCATTTTGGTGAACTCGGCTGCCTCCTGCGACGACGAAACGTCCCCAGATACCGTGATTGCATCAAAGTCGAGAGACTCAAGAAACGCCCACTCCTCGTCGGGCGACAGCAGGGAGTTCGTCATGAGCTGCTGGAACGCCTCGAAACACTGTACGTCGATCCGGACAGCGTCCTTGTAACACTCCTTGGCCCGGTCGAAGGCGTTCTGCTTGGCGTAGCATATACCCCGCAGGTAGCACATGGCGGCTTCGTATTTTCTGTTAGTAGCCTCCTCCTCGGCGGCATCGTCGCGAGCCATCCTCCCCCTGTGGCCCACCGCTCGTCCCAAGGGTGCCGTGTTCGCCTTCCGCTTGTTGCTCGCATTGTTGATGAGGTGGGTCGGGTTTCGCTCGCCGAGGACGGCCACTGCTTCATCGAATCTCGATTGCTTAATGAGGCAGTGCGCAGCAAGATATCGGCAGGAGACATTGCGGGCGACTAGGTCTTGTTTGGCAAGAAATGTCTGGGCGCGGGTGTAGTTTCCGGTGGCAAAGTGTACTTGGGCCAGCCAGAAGGCGTCCTTATCGTCGTCTACGGAGCACGTTAGAAACGTCTAATGTCTGTCGGTTGCCGTCAAGACTCACTCGTTAGGGCCAGCAGCTTGTCGCCGATAAAGATGGCGGAATCGTACTGGGCCTTGTTCAGGGCATCCTGCCTCCATTCCCGCAGGAACTTTTCCATGGCGAGGCAACGAACTAGTTTGGGGGCATGCCGAGGACGAAACTGGCGAGTTCGCAGTCGACGTTGGTGGGTTCTCGAGTTGACGTTGATGCAGATCTTGGGGTGAGAGGTAAGCGCGTCGCGTCGTGAATGGACTTTCTTTTCTTTGGATGACGGGCAGGAATTGGAGGGGACGTAGATGCACTGTGCTCCGGCGCTGTCAGGGGTGTGGGCCGAGTAAATGGCGGGGTAGGCCAACCAGTCGACGTCTCTCGAGCACGCCACGTGGTGCCTTCTTTACACAGGCGGTACTCGCAATGATGATGATGATATTAGGTCCAAGAAGGTGCTGCTGAACACTAAGGTAAGTAGGTGGCGTATTCGTGGTGGCGCGGCTTTGACGGACAGCGTTTCGACAGCTTCATCCAGCTCCATTGCTTCCAATACAAGGCAGCCGGCAATGGTTTCAGGCCATGCGCGCCCTGGACTTTCCCATCCAACGGCCAAGGCGTCTTTCGATAGGAAGACATCGTCTCAAGTCCTGGTGGACAGATTGACAAAGGCCACTGTTGGCTCTGGTGTATTTTATGCATCTACGCACCCACCAATCCCAAGGGGAAAAATGCAAGTGGTGAAAGCGTCGGGCTGTCCCCCTCGCGCCCAATGCTGTGGACGACGGGCCCCAGCCCCGAGGCGCTATTCGCTGTGACCTCACTGTGGTACACCGTTCCAGCGTGCCTGCCTCTTCACCACTGTATTTCATTGGCCAACGGCTCTTGGGTGGATTCGTCAGGGGTAAGGCTAACCTAGGCTAAGCGAGGCGCTATCGTTGTATCCGCCATCGATAACAAGTTGACGACTAAGGTCAAGAAGGATGGGGCGTCAAT
This sequence comes from Colletotrichum graminicola M1.001, assembly GCF_000149035.1. Lineage (NCBI taxonomy): Eukaryota > Fungi > Ascomycota > Sordariomycetes > Glomerellales > Glomerellaceae > Colletotrichum > Colletotrichum graminicola. The sequence goes on along the minus strand of NW_007361020.1, from coordinate 330,211 downwards.
GGTATCCGTATTATTTTTTTTCTCTTCAAGCTGTTCATTGTTCTCCATCAGTCGATAATTCGCCTTTCGTCTCCCACCTCACCACAACACAACGCTCCCAACACCAACATCTGTAATACCCGTAACACCGCATTCCTCGAGATACCACCGACGCATCCCCCACGACGAACCCCAATCTCCTCGCACCGAAGCTCGCCCCGTCTTCTCCAACCGCCCATTCACGAAGCCCCTGCAGCAGGCCCTCATCGACTGCCTGCCCGCCCGCCTGCCCGCCCGCCCGCCGCCGCCGCCGCCGCCGCCATCCCGACTTCATCGCGTATCACTCACCCACCCGTCCCAGCCGCCACAACTGCGACCAGAACCCCAAATCAAGGTGCCGCCGCCCTTGCAGAATCGGGGGATTGAAGGAAAACACATTATTCAGCCCGGAAGCCGTCGAAAGCAGTCCCCATGGATAACAACCTGTGGACCCGCCGCACAAAGTGAGTCTTCTGCGTCTCCCCCACACACTCACCGCTGACCTTCTAGCTCTGGCAAGCTTTCACTCTCGACGAATGGCAGTCCCGCGCCGGGCGGTGACACTAGCCGTAACGGCTCCTTCGCCAAACGATTCGGCGGCGATACGTCCTCACACGGCGGCAAGTCAAATCCCTTCAACAACGTAACGACTCCCAGTGCTGGCGGCATGGCGTCGCCTACGGCGGGTGCGGCCAACGCCTTTGGTCTTGGCTCCGGCGCCTTCGCTTCCTTCGGCTCCGCCAAGACGCCCAAGTCTCCAGGTAACCCGTTCGACCTCGCCATGAGCAAGATCGGCGCGAAGCCCGGTGGCACGTCGTTGCACGACCCGGCCGCCAAAGCCCCGTCCGTTGCCTCCATCCCCGAGAAAAAGGCCCTGGGCTCCCAGCCCGTATCGGCCCGGACATCCTCCGAGACGCTGCGCGTCCACCCCCTCAAGTACGAGTGGGTGACGTGGTGTCGGCCGCCTCAACCCAAAGGCCAGCCGTACCAGGAGTACGCCAAGTCGCTGACGCCCATGATCCACTGCAACACCGTCGAGGAGTTCTGGGTCGGCTACCCCCATCTCAAGCGCCCGTCCGAGCTGTCGGTCGGCTGGGAATACCATTTCTTCAAACGGGGCATCCGCCCCATCTGGGAGGACGAGGAGAATAGGAGCGGCGGCAAGTGGGTGCTGCGGCTCAAGAAGGGCATCGTCGACCGCTACTGGGAAGACACCGTGTTTGCGCTTCTCGGCGAGGCCTTCATCGACGCCAGTGAGGAGGTGTGCGGTGGTGTCGTGAGCGTCCGAAACGGCGAGGACATCATCAGCATCTGGACGCGCTCGACCGGCGGCCGCGTGTTGAGGATTCGGTAGGTCGTCCCAATCTCTGCACAGAACGTAACTAACCGCCACAGTGAAACGTGGAAGTCGTACCTCAAGTGCCCCCCCAACACGCAGTTTGAGTTCAAGTCGCATGATGAGAGCATCCAGCACCGCGCCGCCATCGAGGAGTCCCGCCGCGAGAAGCAGCAGGACAAGCGCGGCAAGCAGGCCACGGACGAACAGAAGCCCGCCGCGTCCTGAGCACCATCTTCCACGGAACGCCACCCTCTTGCATTTTTTCCAAGCCATCTTTGATGTTTATTTGTACACTATCAGGTCCCCTACGGCGGACCTTCATAGCATTCGGGTTGAAACTCTGACAAAAACACACCTTGTTGGGTTGAGGAATATCGGGTTTGGGCATATCGAGTGCCGAAAGGCTCTCTTTTCTGGATTGTCGGTCTCGTAGACGGGATCGAAAGCGACGGGGGGCGGGATGGGCAGCGGTCAACGTTTAGCGGTCACGTTATTTTATGGATTGCGACAGGCGGTATTGGATTGGATTAACCCTCGAGGTGTACACTACTGCGATCTGGGCGCACGGCATATGTCAGCTGCGCGATCTGACCGTATGATAGTCACAATGACTATGAATGAGCCAGTGATGTCTGTCTCGCTATCATGGTGACTGCTCTATTCCTACATCATATCATGCCTTCTTCGGCGTCCTCCGCCTCTCCCAAACCTGTAGATATGTTTCGCCAAGGTAGAGCAGCTCGCTCTGCACCTTCTCCACGAACAAATCTTGACACGACACCCATTCATCACGTCCCTTATCCTTAAGTTGCACTTTCCATGTTTTGCGCTCCTCTCCGCTATCCGCGACATCCTCCTTGGCCCGGACTGCCTCATGCACGACGTTGGCGACTAAGTCATACCAGATAGGCTCACCCGGCGGCCATTCGCCTGGGTTCGGTTCTACATACGGGCTTACATCGAGTCCCCGCGGATCGAATGTAACGATCGTTGGGTTGCGCTCCGAGACGAATTTGTTCTGACTGAAGCGCTTGACGTGGAGGACGAGGTATGGAGGCAAAGGGTGGAGCAGGCGATACCGCTTGCGTTGCGCGAGGTGCTCCTGGGCATGAATGCCGTCGTATTTCGCCAGGATTGTCGTCAGGGGCACCTGTGGGATAATGTTTTTCTCGAGTTCGTCTTGGAAGAGGGGCGCTGCGGGGAGGTCGAGGGTCAGAAACATGAACCGCGACGTCGTCATTGAGACGGCGGCATCTTCAAACCGCAGACGATCGCCCGCATCGGCACGCGCTGTAATTGCCTGTGACTCGACCTTGAGCTTGCCTTGGAAGATGCGCTGAACAACAGAGCTCCCAGGCTTCGTCTTTGACCCACCCAGCCCCAGATGCAGGTTGTTGAGGAACCATGATAGGAATTCGACCGGATCGGACTGTGCCGTTAGGGTGTACCGCTTGTTCGACAGCAGCGAGATCTCCTGGAGCAGTTCGTGCGGGGACACATGCGCCTTGAAGGCGCGTGGATTCCAGATTTTGCGCACCAGGATGCCAAAACGCTTCGCCAATTCCGATCGCGATGACAGATCCTCCAGGAGGCAAAAGTTCCTCAGCGGCGCGACGTGCGCAAGAGCTTGTACCACAACATTCAGGTAGTCGTTTTCCTTGAGGTTGTTCATGCCCACAAACCCTGGCGCGTACTCCTTGCCGGCTAACGTAAACGAGGCACGCATTGGTGGCTTGTCAAGCACGGCAACCTCCTGTTTCGTGTACCGCGGATCCGACACAAACTTGATGTCGTCGAGCGACTTGGACTTGACCTCGTAGCCCTCGGGGAGCACATACACTTTCTGCGTCTGCATGTTGATGAACACGTGATGGTTCTCGTCGAGCGCGTGAAAGTAGGCGTGCGATTTCGGCCCGCGACCCTGGTAGTAGCGCCCGCATACCAGACACGCGTAAACGTTGATGTTGGACAGGCTGACGGAGCACAGTTTCTCGAAGTCGAAATCAAGTACGTTGCGGTCTATCGTGTCGAGGTAAAGGTCGTCATAGCCATCTGTCGGCGCCGATTGACGGGTCGGCACCTGCATGGGTGTCTCGTCGTCGACGTCGCTTTCTTCGGCAAGTTGTGGCTCGTTTGTGGGCGTTGCATCACCATCGTGACCATTTTCAAGGGACCCATTCGAGATGAGGGAGTCGACGGTTCTGGAGCGCTTGGAGGCGGGAGAGTCTACACCGGCGATCTCATCGAGCGTCTCTTCTGCGTGGCGTTTTCTGTACGCCATTCTGTGTGTACGGCGCAAGAGGATATCGACTGTCGAACTGTTTTCGCAGGCTGAAGGTTGAGGCGTAGATGGATCAATGTCTCCTGGCCGCTGGTTCGTTGTCAGGTTGGAAAAAGTCGCCAATCCGGGGTGATAGGTACACCCCCGCTCTCACACCCCAGCACTTTGTGCTGCCACGCCCATAGCTTGTTTACGGCAACTTCCTTCTGCTTCCGTTAAATACCTTACTTACCTACCTACCTATGTACGACTGCCTACCTCCGGTTACGTCCTACAAGATCCCGCCGCGAAAACAACATCGCAACCCAACGATGCGGTACAGAGACGACTCATACATCATGGCTTTTGTATGAGATCTCATGCTGTGATTGGACATGCACCGAGAAGCAGCGACCGACTTCATCCCAGAGTGGACATAAGATTGCGTGTGGGTGGCACAGTACCGTCGTCCGATGGTCTTTGACTCAAGGCGACGTCTGACCCGCGATGGCGACCTATCGTTCAAGTTGCCGTGATGCTTTCTACGTAGCAATGACCTGCGCTCTGTCCCTCGAATACGACGCTTCTGTGTTGGCCTTCGATGAGATTTGGGCTGACCTTGAGAACGATCTGGGAAAGGCTACTCAGGATCCAAATATCTACACACTGGGCCGCATCGGCAAATGCAACGTCATTCCGGTTCTCCTATTAGATATGGGACAGGTCAACACGGCGAGCGCCAGCCAGTCTTCACTCCAGTTCTCGCAAGCTCAGGCTGGTCCTTCTTTGTGGCGTATGTGGCAGCGTCCCCAACATTGATGACACCAACAAGGTCCTTCTTTGGGATATTACCGTCAGCAACAGTGCTGTCAAATATGATTTCGGACGTCAGTATCCCGGCCAGTTCACACCGAAAGACACCATCGACGACAGCCTTGGAAGGCCTACAAAGGAGATCCGACCACTCCTTATAAGGTTTGAAGCACAGAGGAAACGACACGGATTGCAGCGGAATATTTTTACAGAATTTGACGGAAGTCCAACGCAAGGCTATCGAAGATGGCTATGATGTTGATTGTACTCGACCCAGAGCTGAGGATGTACTATTTCAGCCGAACTATCTCCACAGACACCGAGGGCAGAAACAGTGCGGCTGTAGTGAGCCCTATATCTGTAACAAAGAAGCAAAAGCACCATCTAAGGGAGCCCAGGTGCGACTGAAGTCACCAGATGCATAGAAAGCGTCTGCAAAGCCGGGGAGAACAGCAGCCTCCTTCCAAATTGCAGCAGTCTTGGGTATTTATCGGCCAGGTCGGATCGGGAGACACAGTCATGAAGTCAGGGAACATCGCGACAGCATTGCAAGGGAGCAGTTCCCTCAACAAACCCAAGGAGTGCAACCATAAAACATCGATTTGGCATTTTCAATTATCTACCGCATCACGCCATGACGACATCCTCCTCGGCCCCGATATTATTTCCCATCGCCACATCCTCTATTGCCGGCGCGAGACTGTCCATTTCCCGCAGGGTATATTCCACCAGGTAACTCTCGTCCACGAGTTCATCCGTCCGCCGGTAGTGCCTCTCTGTGTACACCTTGAGCGCGTTGAGAACCTCTTTAAGGCTCCTCTGCCCACGCGCGCCCTTGACTGATAGGTTGGAAAATTTAGACGCAGGATAGCTGCGTACGAGGGTCCAGAGGATGCGTTGGGCCACCGCAGCCGTCCGCGCATTGGTGTTCCAGTCGCGCAAGCGCAGGAGGAGCGTGAAGATTTGCTCGTCAGAAAGCGTCGCCAGAACCTGGTCGACCGCCTTCAGACCGCATAGGCTGCCAGGTTCTGGAGCGGAAGTCACAACGGATGTGAATAGGCTCAGTAGACGCCCGGGGTGGTTGAGCTGGAGAGCAAGCACAATGGCGTCGCGGTAGGATCCGTGGTGGATGTGGTTCTCGAGCTCTTGCTCCTGCTCGATCAGCTTCTGCGCAGCCTGTGTGGCCGCAGCCTGCGACTCGGGCGTGGTGTCCTTCCAGAACGTGACGATGGAGTCACCGTCACCCGATACAATGGTGTTGTCTGCCGAGTTGACGGCAAGGGCCCAAATGCGGTCCTCGTGGTTGTCGAGTGTCGTTTCCGTCTCGCCCGAGTTGGCGTCCCAGACCTTGACGAGGCCATCGCTACCCGCGCTGGCGAACTGCACCTGCTTCTTTCCCTTGCCCTCGGGCTTAGGCATGTTGAGCCAGACGACCTTGAGGACACTGTTGGAGTGGCCCTCGAATGTGCGAATGCATGTGTAGTCGTTTAGGCTCCAGATTTTAACAGTCTTGTCGGCGCTGCCAGTGAGGACAACGCCCTTACCGGCGACCTGGCCCTCATCACCTTGGATTGCGGGGCAGCCTGAGGGGGCGAACTTGACCGACCACACACCTCTGCGGTGGCCGCGCAGAATACCCTGGACTTCACCCTCCGCCACCGACCAAATCTTGACCATCTTGTCCTGCGACGAGGACGCAAAGAGATGGCTAGTAGGGTGAACGTCCATTGCATTGATGTCCTTGTCGTGCGCTTTTCTGGTGAAGACGGCGCGAGATCCTCCCTTGCGGCTCTGCGCCTCTCGGGGGATCTCCCATTTCTTGACCGTCTGGTCCTGGGAGCCAGTCAAGAGAAACGGCGGGGGGTGGTTCAGGGGGTCTTTGAACTGTGCTGATGATTCTTGCGGGATTTGCTTCGGAAGTGTCACGGCACCAATGGATTCCGTATGGCCGGTAAACGTAGCATGACATGTGAAGGAATTGTTCGCGGGGTCGACACGCCATAAGCGGGCATTGTTGTCCTTTGCGCCGGTGGCAATCCAGTAGCCGGACCAGTCGACGTCCAAGGAGACGATGATATCATCGTGGCCCTTGAGCAAAGCCAAGTCCTGGCCGAAGTACGTAGACTCGGAATCCTTGACAGACACAATGCGGATATCCTCGGCGTTGGTTGCCAGGGCAAGAAGCGAGCGATCAGGCAGGAGGTAGTTGAGGTCAATGATCGAGTCGTGGGTTCCAGATATCCGCCTAAAAGGCTCCGGCATACACCCCTCGACGGACTCTTTCTGCGGCACGTTGTATAACGCCAAGGTGTGATCGACCTGCACGCACAGGATGAAAGGGAGCTCGGAGTGGGACACAGCACTGACAATGCTCTCAGCTTCCGCCTTTGCAGGCTGATCCTTCGTCAGCTCGCGGCCGGTATCGGTGTCCCAAATACGAAGGCAGCCCTTGGCACCAGCCGAGTAGGTCAACCGGCCACCGTCAGTGAACCCAACAGCTTCGACAAGCTCCAGACAGGGCACGACCTTGCGAATCTTCCACGATTTTGCATCCCACCAAATAATCGTTTTGTCTCTGCTTGCCGACACAATTGCGTGCTGTTCGGGGGAGTAGTCCAGACCTTGCACGTTCGAAACGTGCGAGTCGAGGTTTGCAATGACCGCGCGCTTGTGAAGATCCCACACCCGTACCTTGCCGTCCTGGCTACCAGATACGAGCCGCCAGTTGGTCGTCGCGGTGACGTTCTCCTCCGCCTCATTCGACTTCTTGCCCTTCTTTCCAGCCTTTTCAACCTCGACCTCGCTCGATCTTGCCGCAACTTCGAAGAAGTGCAGCGCTGATACCAAGACACTAGGTCCGCGGAAGGTATGTGTAACGTAACCACCAGCAATGTCCCAGACCTTGATTGCCCCGTCAGTTCCACCAGTCGCGAGGAGAGTGCTTGTTCGGTCGACGGCGAGAACGACCACAGGAGTGCCGTGGGGCTTCAGGGAGCGGGTCAGCTTGGCCTCTACCGTTCCGTCTTCGGTTATCTTGAGGGCGTAGATCTTCATCGAGAGGGATCGCGAGCAGATGATGAGGTGAGAGCCGGAAGGTGTCACTGTAGGTGTTAGAGCAAGTCTCAATCATACAGAGATTAGACATACGACTCAGAGTCGAAATTTGTTCGCCATCCTGCGATTGTCAGCATACGTCAATGGCGAGATCTCGGGGCGCATACTCCTTCAATCTTTGCCAGGTGCTTCCCGTTGGAGGGGTTCGTCAGGATAGCATCCTCGCCGAGCGGCGTGGCCAGGATTTTAGCACCATTGTCCAAGGCAACAGAGCCTCCTGTAAATATCGGTCGGATGACCCGTTCCGGCTCAAAAGTTGTCTTGAAAGGTTGCTTGCTTGCCATTTTGCGGTTGTAGAAGCAATACGCACGATCAAATCACAATGAGCGGCAAGCCGCCGGTTTCCATCCCGCCAAAGAAAATTTCTGGACATCTTTATCGATAGCGCCTTATCTAATCAGCTCCACTTGCATGCCCGACCTCCAACTCCACCTTAGCTTAAAGATCATCGCATTTGATTGCTGTTGAATCAATGGCATCTTTGACAATGGACTTGGTCTAGAGTCGACTTGCTTCTATGGTCTCGATCTCCCCCTTCAGCGCACCACCAAAATAATGAGAGGAGGCTCACGCGTTGCCTACATGCCGTCGACTCACACCAGCTCAAGATGACGAGACTCGGTCCTTTGACCGCGCAGGCACTGGTAGGCAGGCATCTTGTGCATGTGTATCGCACTCTGCTGACTGACTACAGGGCCGCTCACCATTCGACGATGTAGTGGATGGCGAAGGCGAGACCGACCCCCGCGCGCCCACACAGCAATACGACAACCGCGGACGCCCCATCAACCCCGAAACGAAACGAATGAATCGCGACATGGTGCGATCCCACAATGAGGTGATGCAGGTCATTGGCGTCGCCGAGCCAGACAATGCGCCGCCCTCTGCTGAAGTCGAATCCATACGGCGGTACTCTAATTATGAAGATGCTGTCGGCACGCGACTATTACGGTTTGGAAGAGCTCTGGAGATCGCCGGCGTCTGGGGCATCAACGGCATGCGACTGCGTATCCTCCTCTACAAGCGCTACGCAGACATCTCTTTCTTTGAGCTTCTCCAACATGAGAGGAAACAGCGTTCATTATCAAGCGCCCTTCTGACCGGTTTGCCCACATTCCTTGGCGGCCATGTCTTCAAGATGGCCACATACTGGGTTTACCCCTTCCCGCGGAAGAACCACTACATCAATACCGCCCTGTCATACATCCGCGTGCATCTGCAACTCTACGTCTTTCTCCAAAGGCTAGATATCATCCCCTCCAGTAAAATGTTTCCCTCGTTAAGCTTCTTCATTCCCGGCTCGCCCTCTTCTCCCATCGCAGCCCCGGCACCGCCCAAGGACTTTAGCGCATCATCGCTGGCACAGTACGCAGGTGCATGGTGCGTCAATGCCATTCCGTTCGTGTCGTATGTCATCTGGGGCCAGATCTGGACAGAGGTCACTGGTCATCTGTGGCAAGAGTTTTATGGACGACTGCCGAATACGGTGCACCACCGCAAGCCCCCGCCCCGGCTACCACCGCCGTCAGCACCGATCCTGGAGACTCCAGAGCCGGTGCCTGATATAGATCGATCGCATCCCGAGCCCCTTTCTGAGATTGGACACGCAGACCCCACTGAAGACATTCCTCCTGAAGTGGACTCACCCATCGAACCTCCAATCCAGGCGGTCCGCCGGCCCAGTGCGTTTTCCGCTCGCGGAGACGACTACGGCAGTGATGACGAAGAGGACGGAGGCGTTAGTGCCACTTTAATCAGCTTTGACGTTGAAGCCACAGACTCGACCGATGCTCCTCCGGGACTGTGGTCCGCTGAGCTGCGCCCAAGCACAGGCCCCGAAGGCTCCGGCCACGGTGCCTCGGTGCAGTACATGGACACTATGCTGACAAGGCTCCCAGCCTGTCTGGCTTCCGACATCTTTACCGTCATTTCGGGGTATGTCTTGGTCTCGCCCTACGAAGCTGTCGCGCTGCGGCTGGTCGCCAGGTCCTACCGTGAGCGGATGGGCCTTCCCACCTTTGATATCCATGATACCAACATCTTCAGTGGCATGACGTTGAGGGGTGTCACAAACTTCCTTGGGTTGGAATTTGTGCATTTGGTGATTGCTGGCGAGCTATGGGCGCTTATTACAGGGCTCGCTCAGTGGTTCCATCTGACGGAGGAGGAATGGAAGCTTTTTAATGAAATTGAGGAGGCTGAGGCGGCAGAGGAACGGAGACGACAGGAACAACAAGTCTGAAATTGTATGGGTAGGAGGCGTTGAGGCTCACAGATCATCATGAAGGGTTATGATGAGGTCGGCGTTAGGAGTTCACTATCCTGAGATACCTCAAAAGACAGCCGCATTGGTTGGTGGCGAAATAGATCCCCCTCTGGCACTTGACTTAAACAATTAATTGGCTTAATAACTCTTAGGGTATCAATAGTCTTATACATCACCATCCCCTATTTCGAGCAGATGTCACCGCTTTTCCTTGCTCTTGCCCTTCTTTTGCTTATCCGCCTTCTTCCGATCGATGAAATCGCGAACAATATCTAGCAAATCAGGGTTCTTCCGCGCCAGGAGGACCACATCGTCCGTGGTCACCGTGGATCTCCGTGCATGCCGGCTAAAGCTCTCCAGATCGACAGCAACAGATTCTGGGGCTCGTTAGCGTCTGGACTCATCGATGCGCAAGCAAAGCCATCTCACCAATCTGGGCCCACACCATCTCGGTGAGCGCGCCGATGAATTGCGGCGTGGCGTTGCAGCCTTGTTTGATGGACTCCTCGTCGACGATCTTGCCGACCGCGAACCAGAGAGCAGCCTTGAGACGCTGTGCATCATGTTAGAGAGGCTCAACAGTGTTTATTTGGGTGGTCTACCTCGCGCTCATCTTCATTGGCCATGTCTGCCATGATGTACGGGGTTGAGACAGAAGGTGCTGGGGTTGTTGTGCGTTTCCCACTTTACGCGACGGGCGCGTCGTGGGGAGTTTGCTGATGTTGAGTTGGATTGGAAGCGCCGCCACGCTGCAGAGGAACTTTTCTCCTCTGCAATCTTATCATTGAATGCAAATGTAACACGATGGAAGAGGCAAATCAGCTCTATATTCGGGATCACAAAGCACCATCTATTACTTTCGAGAATCTCGGTAAGTCATTAATGACTGGGTATCACATGATGTCGCGACAAGTTCGTGGAATAGGTGACTAAGCATTGTTTGCAGGTAGTGATCGCATCCTCGACGCAGCCTCGCTCTTGAGCATTTAACATTATGGTCAAAGTTACCAGATCTTGTACACAACTCCCTTTGGATCGACCACCTACATGTCTAATGGCCTCTGGGCCATTTCCCATGCGTATTCCGTGGCAATTTAAGAGTTGCACTTCCTATGGCGCCCGCGCGCCAACAGCAGCGCGTTGTGACATCACTGACCATACCCCTGGAAGACCCTTGAGCGACGCCGAGCCTCCAGCGTCTCTCCAATGCTGTGCCGCTAATTGGCCAAACCTACTTAGCGGGTTCCCCACGTGGGGCTTCTGAGCGCAATTTTGACGCCGTGCGGCCCGACCGACCTTCAACTTCGCGACATTTTCTTCGGCCGCGGCTTGCCATCCTGCATCTCCGGTTTTCTTTTGTCACCCCCCTAAACAGCCACATCTAAGTTGAATCTCACCTCCTGTTTACGGGCGCCTCGCAGTTGTATTTCTATAGACAGCCGCACGCAATTCTACATCACGACCAACCACCACGACCATCCCAATAGTAAAAATGGCCGCCGTCTTGGACCTCCTCAACATTGCGTGGACGCGCTTCTCCACCAACCTGCGCGGCACGCTTGATGGCATGAGCTATGAGAAGTGGATTCGCCTTGTTATCATTGTCGGCGCCTACTGCCTCCTCCGCCCGTACCTGATGAAGCTGGCCGGCAATGCACAAATGAAGCAGCACGAGACTAAGCCCGAGGATGAGTGGCTTGGCCCCAAACCGAAGGTCCAGCCCAACACCCTGCGTGGGCAGGTCGAGATTCCCGAGGACAGCGACGACGAGGGCGTCGAGGCCACCGGCTCGACAACGGCTACTGAGTGGGGCAAGAAGGCGCGCAAGAGGCAGCGCAATGTGCTCAAAAAGTTGATTGACGTCGAGGAGAAGCGCTTGGCGGAGCTGCAGGAGGATGACGAGGACAAGGATATTGAGGAGTTCTTAGTCAAGGAGTAAGGAAATAGGTTGGAGCGATGCTTGCTGGAGTTTGGGCTCCAACGATCATTTAGTATTACTAATATTAATACGGTGCTCTTTGATGGTTATGTTGTATGATTGAGCAGTAAAGTTGTGATGGTGATGGGGAGAGGTTATTGGGTTCTGAGAGACGACCACATCGTGCAGGGACAACGAGGCAGTACATACCGTCTGGCGCAAGAAAGGCGACTGCCATCGGTGGCCGTATATTGGTTAGCTTTGGTTTTTCACCCTCTGCAGTGTCTCAAAGAGGACCGGCATATTCGTTGCAGAAATCTTTTTGTCCGTGGCCCCTTGGGTTATCCAAAGTTTCGCTGCAGGTTCCATTCAAGCCCCCTCTACAAAATCGATCAAGGTCGACCCGACTCGCTTCAACGGATTCCGGTAGAATAAATCACACTCGGTTCGAAATACAAACTCAGAAAGATCCCAGGTCGTTTGCTTCGGCTCGCCAATCTTGCTCGGTGCCCGTCTCTGGCTGACTATGGTTCGGACACCAGCTCATAGCTGATGTTTCCTTGGGAAGAAGAAAGTGCTTCCATCAATGACACAAAGGAGCAATATAACCGAGACCAAAATTCAGTCCTAGTGCATACCTATGTTCATATCGGTTTGTCCAGGTCCGGGCTTGAAGGGTCCTTGGCCGTGCCAAGACCTCGGCCCTGTCCAGTTGCTATCTCTCCCTCAATTCCAAGCGACCCTGCCTTCCTGATGACTTTTTTTTCGGGTTACAAACCTGGTTAGATGGATGTGGTTTGTGACACCTCAAATGCCCATGGCAAATCGACGCTAAGACCACCAGCTGCTCAGGGATAGAATATCCACTAAACTTTCCATCCCCCTGCCGACTCCACTGAAGTGCGCCTGCCTTCGTAACGCGTCTCCCGAAGTACTGGAATCTTTTCATCCAGGTGCATCCATCTCACCAACGCAGGCTCGACTTTGAACAACTCATGTTCAACGCGCCCACAGTCGTCTGTGCTTGATTGCTGCCGCTCACCGCGCTGGCTCATCCGCAAACGCATGCGGCGACTGTTGTCTCAGCAAGATCCTGCCGATTGAAGCCTCCAAAGGATGGCGACTTCCACCCTTCCAGCCGCGATGGCGAGTGCCTCGTCTACCAACCCTGCGATGGCATCTACCGAATCGCCTCCTGCACCTAAAAAGTACAAAGCCTCCGACCTCCCCCTGCCATCCGCGACCCGAGCAGCAATCGAGTCGCTGGCACATAGCTTTAAGAAGAAGGGAGGCTACGATGCCATCCGCAAGGAGGTTTGGGACAGATTTGCAGCAAGCGTAGGTTAACGGATCTGCCCGAATGTTCGAAGCTAACAAATCTAGGACTATGAGGCTCAAGTCACAAAAGCAATCCTCGAAGTCGCCGAACAAGAAGTCGAACGCAACCCGGCGCAGCTTCTGACGCTTGAGCGAGGCAAAGCGGCCGCTCTTATCGATGGCGCGCTCGAGCGATCCGGCGTGTATCAAAAAGCAGAACAGGTTATTACACAACTCATCGATAGGGCCGCGATTGAAGAGCGCATGCGCCAGCTGCGGCGCAATGACATCGGGGAGGAGGAGGCGATCGCCGAGCAACAACGAGGAGCCAAGACGGATGAAGACTATCACGCAGAAACAATGGCCAAGCGAGCTGAACGTGAGAGGGTCCGCGAGGAACTGCGACAGAAGGAGCTCGCTATTGAGGAGGAGAAACGCAAAATTGCAAGGGAAGAGCGCAAGAAGATTGAAAAGGAGCGCGAGAAGGCCGAGACCCAACGCAAAGCAGAACGGGATGCTAGAAGAGCCGCTAGGGAGAAGCTTCAGGCTGAACGGGAAGCTGAGCGGGAAGAGCGCCGTCGGCAGAGAGACAAGGAGCGGAGCCGGGACAGAGATCGCGACAGGAGCAGGAGCCGCAGTCGCCGGAGAGACAGAGATCGGGATCGTGACCGCGAACGTGACCGTGATGAGCGGGACCGAGAGCGCCGTGAAGAACGCGATCGAAAGCGCAAGCAGCGGCATGAAGAGTCAGAAGAGGCCCAGCAGAAGCTTTCGAAGGAGCAGCTTGAAAGACTCGAACAAGAAGCTCTCGCAGACCTCCTCCGCGAGAGCAAACGTGTCACGGCGAAGCAGCCCGAGCTGGAGATTGATGAGGCGCTGGCGCCGCCGCCTAGAAAGCTGGCTCCCGCTTCTGCCATCACGCCCTTCAAGAAAGTTTCCTCGCGTGACTCACCAAAGGTCCCGGAGTTAAAGAAAGCCGAGGCCAAGACGGAGGCACGGGGCGCTACCGTCACCACGACACCCAAGGCCGATGCGCCGGCGGAGAAGGCTAGAAGTCGCAGCCGATCGCGTGCCACCGGCAAAGCAGAACGAGAAAGAGATGGCGATGATGATAGACGTCGCAGGGATGATGACGACCGCCGCAGACGTGATCGTCGGTCAAGGTCAGCCCGTCCGCGTGATGGATCCCGCGAACGGCGTGAAAGGTCGCGTTCAAGAAGACGCGAGCGTAGTCGATCCCGGACTCGACCTGAACGACGAGAGAGAACTCCATCTCGTACACGCTCTCGACGCGACCGCAGCAGGGCTCACACACGTCACGACCGACGTGAACGAAGCCGCTCCAAGTCTCGCGACCGCCGAGATCGCAGCCGAGATCGTGCCCGCGTTGAGAGGCGCGACAGAAGTCGCTCGCGGACTCGGACGGATCGTCGCGACAGGAGTCGGTCCCGTCATCGCACCGACAGGAGAGATCGCAGCCGCTCGCGTGTCCGAAGAGATAGGACTCGCTCCCGTTCTCGGACCCGTGCTGATAGGCGAGATCGTAGTAAGTCTCCACGGCTCGACCGCCGGGACGCGATCCGTCGCGACCGCAGCCGCTCCCGCACACGTCGGGAGCGGTCTCCTGAAAGGACACGAGATCGTGACCGCAGGAGCCGGTCCAGATCAAGGCCTACCTCATCAGCCTTGCGGTCGTCGTCCAGGCTCGACAAGGATAAAGATGAAAAGGAGGCTACCAAGATGGAGGAGGTCCGCAAGCGAGAAAAGGAGGCCAAGGCCTACCTCGCAGCGCAGCGGGAGGCCCGGGAAAAGGGTATGCCGGTCCCTGGAATAGACGATAAGAGAAGTGCAGGAGAGCGATCTCCTGAAGCCAAACGGAAACGCGATCTGGACGAAATCGACCGCTATGTGCCGCCTGGTAGAGACAGAGAGCGGCCCCACGACCTGGCCCGAGATGACAACGAGCGCCGCCGTAGTCGATCCCGCAGCCGGAGCCACGGCAAGGACCGAGAAAGGGATCGCGACAGGGATCGTGACAGGGATAGGGACCGCGATAGAGACAGGAGGGATCGCGACCGCGACCGTGACCGCTCCAGGGACCGCTCCAGGGATCGGCGGGATCGGGATAGAGATAGGGACCGGGACAGAGATAGAGACCGCGACAGAGATAGGGATCGCGACAGAGACCGAGACAGAGATCGTGACCGCCGCAGCCGCAGGGATGGAAGCGTCTCGTCAAGACGGGACAGGCGCGACCGGAGCCGCAGCCGTCGACGAAGCAGGAGCCGCTAGATGCAGCTTGGTCTTCTCTTTGACTCTCCGGTATTGTTGGCTTGATTTTTGGGGGATTGGTGTTCAATACCTTACGGAGCAGGCTTTGGGGGAACGGTGTCGCGCATTCTATAGACTCTGGTGGTTTCTATCTACATCGGCTTACACTGACTGGCATTAAGGCGGGTGTAGGTATTGGTGGATAAGGTAGCAACAGACCAAGTATGACGATTGATATTCCATGAGTTAAACCGTGACAACCAGAAGTCAGTAATCGAACTCGCCCGGTAGTAGTTAGTCGTTCCTGTATTGTCTGCAGCAGCATGTGCTGTCGAAGCTCGGCAAAAATGCCCGGTCAGGCTCACTTTTTTCGGCGGCGGCTGCGGATGCACCCGGTAGGCTCAGAACCCTGACGTACGGCGGACAAGCCAGCCAGATATCCGGGAGTTCGGATAGCAACGCCTGGCGCGAGTCATCGCTGTGGTCCCACGGCTGATCCGGACAGGTCTCATGTCCTCAAGCATCCGCCGATCGGACGGGGATGGCGAGGTGATTGGCAACCGTCCACTGTCCAGCAACACACGTTGACGCTTCCCTCTTTCCCCCACACTACAAACCCGAAATTGGGGGTCCAAGCAAGGTAGGGGGTGGGGCGGCTGTCTTCTGCCGACTGGGGGGCAGTCCGTGTCTCAGTGTCCCGGCGATCCCCTTTGAGGGAAATTTATTCCATATTTTCTGGAAGCAAAATGGCTACACACATTCAAATGTTGTGTTGGGCTGGTATGCCTCTGATCTTCTCTCTCATCTTCTTTTTACGATGTACGGATACAGCTGGACCTGCATTGAAGAGGAACGTTTTCTGAATGAGAAAAATGCCTACATATTCCCGCAAATACCAATTCCAAATATCTCCCGTTGCCTAACACAGCAAACGCCGCTATGCTGACTTTGACTTGGGTCTATAATCCCTAAAGTTCCCATCGGGCGGGTCGCGATCGAGCAGAAACTTGAACCTGCCCGCATTGTCCCTGACATACTCCGGTACGTCGCGGTTATTTTCCATGCGGTCGAAGTTGGAGCCGTCTCTGGCGAAGCTGTTTCATGTTAGTGAGATGCATATCGGTAGTCCTTTACACTCACATGTCTAGCCCACGCCGGGCGACATCAACCACCCAGTCCGGATCCTTAAACTCGGGTCTGTCCATCTCAGTGTGCGAGAACGAGGTGATCTTCTGCGCCATCTCCTCGACCGTACTGAAACAGTAGCTGCAGTGCCAGCCGCCGTGGGCAAAGTGATGGTCGTTGGCGCTAGAGCGGAGGTCGTTGGGCAGGACGGTATCAGAACCTCGGTAGACGGTGGCCTGTGGATGCGCCCAATCGATATTGCCGAGCCATTGGTACGAGTAGTAGTAGATCCTGGAGTGAATAGTGACGCGTGGCGGGATGTTGCAATTCCTCAATGCGCGGAGGATCTCAGGCTTAGGGATCTCATCAACGTCGGATACAATCAAGACGTCATCAGTAGCAGCAGCTTGCTCGTCTACTAGCGTAGGAAACACTTGCTCATACATGGCATTGCGGCTCTTGGCCTCGCGGTCCCACGTCCCGCCAGCCTTGAGCTCCTCGAGGTCTATGGTCCGCACAATCATCTTATCATGCCACGGCTTAAAAAGGTCCCAGTTCTCCTGAACGTAGAGCGGTTTGGGATGGTCGGTAAAGGTCGTATCGGACTCGAGGATAACGAAGTAATCGACGTAGGGAGCCATCTGTCCCATACGGACTTCGAGCATTTCGAGCTCGGTGTTGATAAGGAGCAGGTCGAACACCTTGCGATTGCGAACCAGGTCGTAATCGGCCGGCTTGAGGCGGTAGTGGTCGCAGTAATCGCTGGCCTTCTCGGGGGTTAGGACATTGCTGGAAGTGTGGCCATAGTAGGGCGTGCCGCTAGGGCGTCCAAACTGGCGGGTCTTCTCAATAACTTCTTGGTGAAGGTCAAGCTGCCACATCAGCCAGATGAAGACGACGGAGGCCAACACCGCCAGATACTTGATCTGATGGCTGGTTCTGGATTTGTTCATGGCTGATCTCGGTGAAGGGATCCAAATGAAAGGTTGTCGGTAGAACGGAAATCTGGTCGGGACAAGTGAAGCCGGTAACCTCATATATACAGTTAGTAATTGCTGGCAGGTGGCTTACAATGTCCTGTGACACTGAACGAAGTACCTAAATAAACACCACACAACGTATCATCCTAACTAAGAACACAAAAGTATAAGCAGCAGCAGATATAAAGTATTTCTTTAAATCACGTTTTAGTAGTGAGAAGATTGAAAAGGCCACGCACTCTCTTGTAGGAAGGCTTGTGGGAACACGGGATACTGAAAGTCTCCCTTGAAAGCCAAGAATGCGGCTGGATCTGTTGAGTAACTCCTATGTCTATGAATTTTCATCTCCTGCGTATCAATGAGTATATGTCTTTCTGTTGGGCAAGGGAGAGCATCTCCTTGGCAGAACTGGCATTCTTAAGACTCATAACAGATAAACGCAAATTGAATAGGGGTTCTTAAGATGACGAGTGAAGCGGAGGCACTAGTTGGGTTGAAACTAACGAACAAGTAAGTTAGAATCGAGAAGAGACTAATAATGAGGGATTGAAATACGCAAGACAGCAGCTAGAATGTGACAAGAAAATCACATGGATGATTTGCCCTCAGGACCGAGAACAGTCTGCTTTTAAAAAAAATCAAAAAAATCTTTACATCGATTTGGCTCTTATGTCTGGAGCCGAAGATAATTGAACAAAACACGACGACGGCTTATTGCGAAAACAATTATTCAATTGGATGCACCATTTCATTATCAGATCCAATACAACATGTCCGGGCCATTTATCATTGATGCCGACCGGGCCAGCAGTTCTTTACCCTATCCGTGGACCGTGCGAATACCTCGGCGAAGGCTCAGGCTGCGGCACAGATGCAGGCAGGCAGGGCCCCAGTTGCATGTTGTCAATCCGCTGCATCGTGGGGCCACCAACAAACCTTGTCGTCGCCTTGCCCCTTCTCTCATGTCCTCCGCAATGTACTATGTAGTGTACCGCCCTGAATCAACGCCACCTCCCCACCTTTTTCTGCTTCCTTTGTGTCTTGCCTCGTATCTCCCCGCAAACCCGGACTCTCTTTTCCATGGTTACTGGTATTACCATTAACGCATCGCAATCGACCCGATTGTGCCATTTCACCATGTCCTTCTCATCCGAACATCTGCCATTTGATTTTGCTTGGTCCTCCGGGAAGACAGGTTGGCAGTCGCAAGCCGTAGTCGCATAAAACGGTAATTACCAAAAAACTTGCTGCTACAAGGGACCACTCCCAAAACGAACAAATCGGTTTTCTTCGCATCTTCAGTAGTGACAGTACTTTTTGTCTTTCGCTGGGCCTCTTTCCTTACTACACGATGGGACAGGTAGGTACCTACCTAGGTACGGATACTGTATATAAATACACTCTCGGGGCAGGCAGCCATGTACGCCAACTCAAAGAAGTAAGGTGCAGGAACACACATCGCCTCAACAAGGGGGAGACATAGGTGCGCTCCTTTAGTTTGGGTAGGTACTTTGTAATATAAGGAAGCCCGCCCGGGGGAAAGGGGACTCGGTGTGGTTCCTGCCGTACCACCGCCAATCTCAGTTCACAGACGCCGCTGCGCCGCCACAACTGTTGCCTGCATACCTTTTCGTCTTACCTTTCTTTTCCTCTCCTCTCCTTCTTCCTCACTTTGGACGCGGCAGCTGTGAGCCTCTCGCACCCGCTCACTCACCACCGCGTCTCTGTCCTCTCCCCTTCGTTTCCCGTCTCTTCTCACAATAGCAGCCCATCTTTGCATCATCGCTCATGTCGCTCATTTGACACGAAAGTCGGCACCCTCCCCCCCATACTTTCTCGCCTGCCCGCCAACTCGCCCGGCCCACACAGAATCTTCAGCCGTTCATCGCCGTCCCTGTCGCCGTGACCTCCGCCCACGCCGACCACATTCATTTAATCTCAGTGAACTCGTCTGCACCCCTCCTGCAATACTCCGTTGTCGTAACTAGCCATGAGTACACTGCCGACGACGGAGAAGCCCGGCGGCTCCAAGGCTCTCCACCCAGCCTTCTTCATCGCGTGTGTGCCATCTCGTCGTAGACATTGGTGCTTCAGCTAAATGCTCGTAGGAGTTGGATCTTCTTCTCGAACCTGACCATCTTGTTCAACAAGTGGCTGCTCGATACAGCAGGCTTCAGTAAGATCTTACCTTTCTCAGCTTTTAGCTTGACTAACACATCATAGAATACCGTACGTTTCATTATCTGGCATCTTAGGCCTCTACTGACTTGACCAGCCGTCATCCTAACATGTTGGCATCTCGTCTTCTCCACCCTTGCAACCCAGATCCTCGCGCGAACCACCTCTCTCCTTGATGACCGCCACAAGGTGAAGATGACGGGCCGCGTCTACCTGCGCGCTGTTGTACCCATCGGTCTGCTGTACTCGGGCTCGCTCGTCTGCTCCAATCTGGTCTACCTCTACCTCTCTGTGTCCTTTATCCAGATGCTGAAGGCCGGCGCGCCTGTTGCCGTGCTCTTCACCAGCTGGGCTTGGGGTGTCGCTGACCCCTCCACGAAGACGCTCTACAATATTCTGCTTATCGTAGCCGGTGTGGCACTGGCCTCGTTTGGCGAGATTGAATTCTCGTGGATCGGCTTCATTTTCCAAATGGGTGGCATTGTCTTTGAGGCCATCCGCCTCGTCATGATTCAAGTGCTGCTCAAGGGTGATGAGAACGCACAGAGGATGAATCCGCTAGTTAGTTTGTACTACTACGCCCCCGTCTGCGCCGTCATGAACTTTTTCGTTGCGTGGGCCAGCGAGTTCAGCACCTTCAAGTTTGAGGATCTACAAAAGACGGGTGTCACCATGCTTCTGCTCAACGCTGCCGTGGCGTTCATGCTCAACGTGTCGAGCGTCTTCCTCGTAAGTCCGCCATCCACCCGACGAGACAGCACCGCTAACGATCCCAGATTGGTAAAACGTCCGGCCTCGTCATGACCCTCACCGGCATTCTCAAGAACATTCTCCTGATTGTTGCATCCGTCATCATCTGGAGAACCAGCATCACCGTCATGCAGTTCGTCGGCTACGCTATCGCCCTCTTCGGCCTTGTTATCTACTCCACTGGCTGGGAGCAGCTCAAGAGCTCGGGCGTCGCCGCCATCACATGGGCCCGGACCGCCTGGAACTCTCACAACTTCGACGAGGGCCGCCTTTCGCCGCTCGTGCGACGCGCCCTCGTCCTGGGCCTGATTACGCTCATCACCTTGATGCTTGTGCTGGGTATCGCCTACAAGGGCTCGTCGGCGCCAGAGGACTGGTTACCCACGGTGGCCGCGGTTAGCACCTGAACGGCACTCTCATGGCAGGGGCTTTGGGGTACGCATGCAAAAAGAAGAACTGTGAAGTTTGGTTGATGAGCCTTTAACGAAATTAGGGTCTCTTTGGACTACGGTGCCACTTTTGTAATACTGCATACTATGAGTACACACATAGATACTGCTTTGCAATGCATGAGATGAACGACCAACTTCTGTAACAGACTCATCGTGAGAGCCTCGGACCCAACGGGTCATCAAGGTTGGCCTATCATGGACTCAAGAAACATGCAGCCAAGGCTGAGTAAGAAGCACAGCAGACCGTCTCATCACAAATTAAACCACTCGTAAGTCTTCGGGGGCAGATTGGAACTTACTCCGGGGTTGGTTTTCTTTTTCTTCATATCTCGACTTGCCCGAACCAGCTCCGTTTTAGGTTCAAGTAAGATCAGACGTCGGGATAGAGACCAAACACCTCGTCGATTGCATACAGTGTCATTGGTACAACACCTCCTTGCATCGGACCCCGAGGCGACCCAGTCCCGCTTCCTCGGCGCCGCCGCAAATGGCGCAGTGCCCCATGATGTCCTTGCTCGCTGGCTTGCCCACGACCGGCTGGACATACATCAAGGGCGTCGGCCGCCTTCTCGACGCGCTGGACCTAGCCGACGTCGCCTCCGCCGCCGCGGAGCCGCCGGTGACTGACAACGTCCGCCGGGAGGAGAAGTTCTTCGTCGAGACGGCGGCGAGTTTCGGCATCGAGGTGAATCTGCCGGCCTCCCGCGCCGGCGTTGTTGAGCGAGACGAAAAGCTTGACGGCCTAAAGCGCTTCGAGAGGCTGTTCCGTCGGCTGAGCAAGGGCCCCCAGCCGCTCGGCTGGCTGGAGGGCGCGGTCTTGTTGAGGAGGGAGTTCATCACAAATTGGAGCAGCGATGAGTTCAGTCTTTGCAGACGAGCTAGGAGCCATCATCGACCGGGGATATGAGGAGGCAGTGAAGAAGGGAGAAGAGGGCGTTGAGAACTATTTACAAGGGCGCGCGCTGGGGGTTTGGAAGGAGGTCATGCTTGCTGAGGAAACGTCCTGGACGGGTCTGGACTGAATGAAGCATGGGCTGGAATTTGCGGACGTTTATTAATTACAGCGCCATGCCGGCCGCTGCACCCAGCAGTGTCGTTACGGCGCTGACTGTTGACTTGTATCATTACCAAACCCCGCGACCAAGATTACGGAGCACCTGAACCCTCACGCACATAGTATCCGCGCCGCGAGCGCATGGTATTACCGCGGACCCAACGCCGTCGCTATGCCAATAGAAACACTAAAACACCATGTATGTTGTCGTCAGACCGTAATCATCTGGGGGCCTCTTTCGCTCGTCCTCGTGTCCTTGTCTCCTGGTGGCGGGATAGCTTTTCCCTCGTTAACCACAGACACACAATGAGCGGACTCCTCGTCGTCGTCTTCGGAGACCTCTTTCACTGTGCAAGTGAACATAGACTCCCCCACTTTCGGCGTCTCGTCATCTTCCGCGCCTGCAGCGGCATCCGCGCTCCCCGTAATTGCTTCTACGCCTGCGTCTGCAGCTGCAACTTCGGACAACGATATGATGGCGGGGTCGACGCAATCGTAAAACAGCATAAAGACGTTACCCTGATCCAAGACCTCCTCCTCATCAACCTTTCTCACAGTCTCGTCGCTAAGACGCCACCAGTCCGTCTCTGAGTTGTCGTCTGAGGCTTCGGACTTAACCGATGCCTCATGAGCTTCCTCTGGTGGCGAATTGCGAGGGAATTTACGGTAGCAGACGTAATGCCCATTCTCGTGCCTACCATAATGGGCCACAACAGCCCGTAGTTCGTAAATAGGGCCGGTGATGTATGATTTGCGCTTGTCACCGGCAATCATGGACGATCTGGGATCCAGCAACCACTGCTCCTCTTCGGATTCACGACTGCTGATGGCACTGCCGAGACACCACGGGCCAAGGTCCAGAGTCAGGGGAAAGCGGATACCTGACGAGTTCTTGTACATCATGCCGGTGTTTTCGTCAAATACAGACCGGTTCATATGAACGGCGAGGCTCTGTGGAGGGCGAGCAATGACAGCCTGCTTCGTCTTGGTCGACGAGACCTTGAACTGAGACGGGAACTTGCACTTCTCGGTAAGCGTCTTGTCCTCAAAGTCGTCCTCGTCCAGTGCTTCATTGACAGCCGCAAGGCGCAATTTCGGCTCTTTAAGCTTCTCCTTGTCCATGTATGACGCCTCCGCCCTCTCAACGAGCGTCGTCAATAGTCTCTTCGCCTTCAGCAGCGTGCATTTGCCACACTCTACCCCTTCGATTGGCTCGATGTGCGCGTAAATATCCAATAGCTCGTACAGGTCGTGATCGTTGCCGCCTGGGTTCAAACTTAGGGTCAGGCAATTGAATGGAATCATCGACAGACCATCTGAGTGCCCACAATCCACGCAGGCGACCCGCTGCGCAATAAGTCCCTCGAGAGGGTTCCGCAACACTTTTGCTGAACCAATCTTGGAAACCGTCGACAGACTCTGGTACCCACTGTCGTCGCTGTGCTGGCTCGCTGCAGTGTCGTCATTGACGCATTCCGACTCAAATCCCGCCAGCTTCTGCGTCGCCTTCGCTGCCTTGGCAATCTCTCGGTCTACCTCGTCCAGCAACTTCGAAAAGTATTCCTGCGCGTCCTGCTGTTGCCACGTGCTCATATTCTTCAGCGAGCCGGGGGTCCACAACGTTTTGCCGTAGTTCCGAGTGCTATTGAGGTCCGCGATCAAGCTGCGCAGCGTATCAACGGCCTCGACCTTGCGGCGGTCGATCTCAGGGTCCTGAACAGGGTCGGCCAGGTACTTAGGGAATGGCTTCAGCGACGCGAGCCCCTGGAGAATGCTGTTTTGGTAGCAAGAGTTATCCAGATTCCCCAGGCCCGGCGGATAATCGCTAGACCCCTTGAGGCCCATGACGGCGCCGGAGACGGACGACAGCCCCCGAATGCCAGCCTGGGACACCGTTCCCATGATGCCTCCCTGCATATTCATGCCGAGTATGTTCTTGAGGAGTTCGCTCTTCACGGCGTGTGTTTTCGCTCGGTTCTGGAGCATCGGTCGAGGGAACAGTGGCGGATGAAGCCAGCCTTCGAGAACGGTCAGGGCGCCGAACGGGATAAGCCAGACAAGGACGTCCCAGAGGGTCCGACCGGCACGGGACAAGAGGGGTTTTGGAAGAGCCGAAGCGCCAAAGATCGAATAGACGGCTGTCGCGACAAGGGCAAAGAGAGACACTACGACGCTCGGCTCCGTCAGCCTCTTCCAGAAGGCCTCGTCGTGTATTTGTCGGTGATAGTCAGGCCCGTAGGTGTCCTTGAATGAGCCGGGAGAATTCATGCTGCTTAGATGTTTTATGTATTGACGGTTGTTTCGTGGTCAGCTTCAGGCGAGCTTCTGCAATGCAATGCGGGAGAGGTCGCGCGCTGCCATATCGAGGAGGGTGGTTAAGACTGGTCGTGGCAATGCCTGCTGATTACGTGTGGTAATGAGCAAAGTCATGAAGGCACATTGAAGTGTTCGCAATCCAAGCTAATTAGCAGGGTTTCCACAGGGGCAATGTTGGACTGGTCAGTGCGCGCATGCCCCAAGGCTTGTGATCGTTTCCCTCTCTTATCGAGATTAGATAAGACCGGCTGCAGATAAGGAACTTTTTCTCTATCCCACACAACCTGGAAGTGTTGGTTTGGCGACTTCTATAAACACCGACGACATATAGCAAAGATGGCAAAACCGAGCGTTTCCAAGAAGACTAAGCGTATGAATTTCATTCTTCTAGAAATATAGCCGCTAACCGGTAACAGAACTTTCCGTTCACTCGAGAGCTGCAAGGCGCGCGACAGATGTTGACATTGACACCGACAAGTCTCTCAAGAATGTCAAGGCCCCCTCGGACTCAACCGACTACCGGCCGTCGGTCTTGGCTGCGCAAACCAACGTCGGTATCTCCAAGAAGTCCAAGAACCGCAAGACACAGATGAGCACCAAGGCCAAGAAGAGAAACGAGAAGGCAATGGACCGCGCCGAGGCCATCATGGAGCGGACGTCCAACAAGATCGAGAAGAGCAAGAGCAAGTCTCGGAGGATCCAGACGCGGAGTAAGCAGTGGGACGACATCAACAACAGCCTGCCTGCAGTAAAGAAGTTCCCTGACGAGGAGGATCTCGAGGTGGAGGGGCGCAAGACTAGGGTTGCCGTATTGCCAGCGGAAAAGGAGTGGGAGACGGACGAGGAGATGGACGGTGTTGATGAGGATTCTGCGCCCGTTGCCGCCGATGCTGTGCAGGCCGCTCCCACGAACGATGACATCGATGAGGAGATTTTGTAGCAGTTTGGAAGTTTTGAGGTGCCCTAGAGGCGGTGTCTAGCGGGACTATGAGACTTATGATAGATACCCAATGATGTGCCAAGTTCATCCACGCAGCCTTCGTCATACCGGTATCCGATAGCAAGTTATGCCTGACGTCCAGAACCCATAAGTGAGCATGGAGGGGTCAGTGATCAGGTAGGTAGGTGGCGTATCCGTAGATACCCTGGAAGCTCCACTAAACACGCTAAAGCTACAGGGCGCTATCGGGGAATCTTGTGCAGTCCCGTCTCTAATCTCCAATATGAGGGCCCTGCACCTCTAATTTTCAACGTCATCCAACCCCTTCATCCATCACAACCACCATCATGCCGCCGAAGCGCATGACAGCAAATCCGGTCAAGCCAGCGCGATACCGCGCTGGCAAGCCCATTGCACCGGAAACATCGGACTCAGACTCAGATATTAGCGATAACGATACCAACGAAGCCGAGAACAAGGCAAGGGCGATTCCGCCGCCACCGAAAGCTTCGAGCGCCGCCAAGATTGCCCGTAGCCTCAGCAAGGTCAATCTCGATGAGCGCAGACGCGAGGCACAAGAAAAGGAGAACCTGAGAATAGCGCGCGAAAAGGCCGAACGAATCGCCGCCGAAGAAGGCTTCGTGACGGAGGAGGAGGAGGAGGAGGAAGAAGGTGACGATGGAGAAGAGGAGAGCTCCAGCGAGGAGGAAAGCAGCAGTGAAGAGGAAGCCCCCCGTCGCCTCATGATCCGTCCAAAATTTATCCCCAAAAACCAGCGCAACGCCGCAAAGGACCAGTCAGCTGCATCCAAGGACGAAGATGCACGCTTTGCTGAAGAAGAGGCCCGCCGCAAAGCTGCTGCAGACGCGCTGGTCGAGGAGCAGATAAAAAAGGACCTTGCAGCGCGTGCGGCGGGTAAGAAGCACTGGGATGACGACGAGGCGTCGGGGTCAGACGTTGACACGACGGATGACCTCGACCCGGAGGCGGAGCTGGCCGCATGGAAGCTGCGGGAGCTGAAGCGGGTTAAGCGCGAGCGTGACCGCATCGCCGAGCAGGAGGCCGAGTACGCGGAGCGCGAGCGGCGTCAGAACCTGACTCAGGAGGAACGCGATGCCGAGGACGCCGAGAAGCTTGCGCGCCAGCAGGAGGAGAAGGACGCCAAAGGTAAGATGTCTTACCTACAGAAGTACTACCACAAGGGCGCCTTCTATAGCGATGAGGCCAAGGCGTACGGACTGGACAAGCGTGATATCATGGGCATGCGCATTGCGGACGATGTCAAGGACCGGAGCGCTCTGCCGGAGTACCTGCAGAAGCGCGACATGACGAAACTGGGCAGGAAGGGTGCGACAAAGTACAAGGACCTCAAGAGCGAGGATACCGGCCGGTGGGGCGAGTTCGATGACCGTCGTGGGGGTGACCGGAGGGGCTTCAACAAGTACGACGTGGATGAGCGGTTCAGGCCGGACAACGACCGCGAAGTCAACGGTGCAAACGCAATTCCCCTGGGTGATCGCAAAGCACCAGACGGTCCAAAGCGTGGCTGGCCTGACAGATACCGGTCTCGCGATGACTTTCGTCGGGATCAGTCCGGATCGAGATCACCGCGTCACCGCTCACGAGACGACTACAGAGACAGGCGGAAGCGCAGTCCGTCGCTAGATAGAGACCACCGGGACAGCGACAAACGGCGGCGCGTAGACTCGTAGGATTGTTCAGATTGTATTAGATCGAATCCTAGGCTCACTGCAGGCAACACTCAATATACCCAGACTCCTAATGCAACCCTCTTCGTATGCGTCGTATTGACCCCTTAAATCTTCCTAATCTCTACTCGTGCGCGCTCGAAAACGCCGTGACTGACCATTGCTTCCGACTGGCCTACGTTGGCCTTGGGTGGGAAGAGTGTTAGTCGTGCGTACGTACCAGCACCGCGCCTCTTGGATAGATAGCCGGGGTTTATCATTAAGACACTCTCGACAACCTGCAGGCGTCAGTAAAAGCATAGCATAGCGAAGAGATGTTACTAACCTTGGCAAACGGAGGCAGGAAGCTAGGTACGACCAGCACGTCGGGCCGAACGTTGACCATCTCTCCAAGCTTCAAGTAGCTGAGATCCAGCATAGCACCAGGAGGGATGCCCTCCTCTGTTCCCGTCTTGGGCAGCTTTGGGCGATCCGTCGGGGGAAACAGCGGGAAGAAGTGCCTCTGCTCAAGCAAATACCTGCTGAGCCTCGACAGCAGTGCTGGATCCGAGGGACGCCCGCCAACCAGTTCCTCATGACGCAGCTGCCAGAGGACATCCTGTGATGATATACCCATGACCATCTCGTTCATCGATAATGTCATGGGGTTGGTGACGATTCTCGCGGTCTTGGGGAGGCCAAGCTCCTTCTTCAGGACGGAGTCCTGCGGCCATGAGACGTGCTTGTCGATGACGTCGCGGACAGAGGGCACGAGAAGGATGGTAATGCTAGGGTTGGCGGAGACGAGGCGATTTAAGGCAGGCGAAAACATGTACTTGAAGACGGTCGACATCGTAGTCGTGTCCTGATCAATGGCTGCTTCGTCAGGGAGATCAAAGTCGCCTGTAGCAATCAGAGGATGCTCGCTATCGATAAACGGTCCTGTCAAGACAAGAGCGTCCGCGTAGGTGTCGGCCGCTTGGTCGCACAAAGCATACAGCGGCTCAAAATCAAGGTTGTCATCCGCCGTATACGGGCCTGAAGCGTAGACTACATTCAGTGGAGGGGGGTCTGAGTCTGTGTCCATAGCATCTGGGTCTCCTCGTAGCCTGTCGCGGTGTGCAGCTAATACAGCTGGCGTTGAAGCGGCGTTTGGGAGTAAGGGTACTTCAAGCACCTCCTCGACGGCGAATTCGTTTCCTGACGTATTGATGCCCTTGAGGGCCACGACCTGACCCGGAAAGAAACTGTAACCCTTGTTACGCATGTTTAGGGCAACCCTCAACCCACCGCCCACCCGCCTCGACATCTCCAACACCAGCGACGCTGCATTGAGCTTACCCTCGGGTGCGTCTGAAGCGATACGTCCAACAGCAATTACCTCCGTTGTGCTCTGATTCGCTGCATTGCCAAACTCTGAAAAGTCTAGCTTGTGGTGCTCCTGAACGATGTGCATAAACTCGTCTATCCTATCGTCAAGGATCTCGGACGCTTCCGAAAGCTTCATTGCTAGCGGTTTGTAACCAAGCTTCTTCTGATCGGAGGCGGCAGTCAGCTTGATCCGAGGCTCCGAGTATGGGCAGATTGGTGGTTCGGGTGGGTCAAGGTGGTCGTTCAGCACTTCAACGATCTCGCCGGCATTCTGTCGGTCGTTGAAGGAGCTTGGGCTGGGGAAGTTAGTGACCGTACATTAGTATCGACATGTGTGCTGGCACTTACGGCTGCATAGAGTTCAACTGTTCGTCCATTTTGGACGGCCCCTTATAATCCGGCGAGCTGGAAGGGATCTCCGCCTTCACCCGTGTCATGGTCGGTGTCTCGTTGGCCTTCTTTCGTACGCTGGTCGGCTTGTTCAGCTTCCCTGGTCCGGGCGTGCTCGGCACCAACCCATCCAGCATGCCAAAGACATCGCCGCCTCTACCGGCGCGGGGAGTACCGTGACTGCGCTTCTCGGTTTTGATGTGTGTCTGCTGTCTATTGCTCTTTTCCAGTGCGTCCTGAATATCCTTTTTGAAGTTGCGCACATGTACAATGTCGGGATTCATGGCGTCCATATCCATTTTGATGCAGAACGACTCCCATTTATAAAAAAGGTCTTCGACTGACAGCTCGTGCAGGCGCATGATGGACTGCAATTCGGAGAGCACATCGGGCTCGAGACCCTTATCACCGGTGGTGAAGTACTCCTTGAGCTCTACTTCCGCCATGGTTTCGTTGCTTGTTGTGCTTCGTGGTGTTTGGCGGTGATTGAGCGCTAGGAAGTTTGACGATGAACCTTGGTAGACGCGTCGAGCGCGTTTGGTGGGATAGCGCGTAAAGTGCGGACGGGGGTAATCACAGTGCGAGGTCCTTTCAGTTGGCGAAATCAAGGTGGGCCGCGTACTGCCCAGTTGGGAGCCGAATGTTATGTGGTTCGCACATGGCCGAACCACATGGCGAATCGGTCGCTAAGGCGACACACCTGCCTAGGCACCTAGAATTCGACTACCTACCTACCAAAGTACCTATTATATCGATTACCGGCAGCGGCTAACCTCTCTCCGGCAACCACAACCAGATGCACCTTAGTTAGGCACCCAGTTCACATGCGCCCGCCTCCTGTATCTTTCGCCACTTGGACTGAGCAGGTTCCCAGATCCAGCCTCCGTCTTCCTCCAATTATTGGAAACACCCATTTTGCTCTTGGTCAAGTGCTCTGTCTGTGTCTTGGTACAGGCTTTGCGTGAGTCATATGCAGGCTTCACTCGGCCCAACGGCCATCCACAAAGACTAGATGGCGTACCCGATTTGAAGTACCACTTCACTTGCATATCGTTCTCTAGCAGGTTAGATGCGTCTCGGCAGGCTCTACATCGCCCCGTTCAGCCTAAACCAATCGCTTCCACCCCCATATGTGCACCAACACTAGCCCCAGCACTACTGGTGACGTTGATGCATCCACGTACTCCTCCTCCACCCTCACATGCATGCACCTGGCCAGAGCCATCCCAATTATTGACCAACGATACGCAGGACTGCCTCGGTTCCGTGGTTGCATTCACTGCAGAGTATGACTGCAACCAGTGTACAGTCGCCACCCAGGCAGCCTTTCTTGCTTACCCAATCCGCCTCGCCCATTCCGATTCGGCCATATTGCTGACTTCCCAGCAAGCCTATAGTATAGTAGCGCTTCCACTTGATTGTCTTCTGATGTGTGATACCTTGTCCGATTTTCGACTTATCCCAGGCAGGGAAGAGCCTGGGTTGAACGCATCTCTTGGTTGCCTCTTGTACTTCACCTCTACTTGAACACCCTTGTTGCAACAAGTTCCTGGGCCAACGTATATAAGCCGGTAAAGAGTCTTTTTTATCAACCACTCTCCCAGACGCGATATCGCGTCTCAGTTGGAATAATAGATCTGAACAAGATGGACTTCACAACCCTATTCAAGGGTAACCTCTCGGCCATGGCCGAAAACATGACTGGCGGGAGATCTTACCCTGGCAACAACAAGATGATGGAAAGTTTGCTGCCTATGCTCGGGGGGCAGTTCAACCCGGTCCTACGGTCACTGATGCTCCTGTACCAGATGATCGGTTCCAACTTAGGACTCGATCCGACCATAGTCCTGACACTGGTTGGGTTCTTCTGGGCTGCCAACCGAGTTGTCCGTCAAGTATACGGCGCCGTCTTTCGACTGATTCAGGAAAACTTCATGAGCAACATTCACATTACAAGCACGGACGAGATTTACACGCATATGATGAAGTGGTTGGCACTGCAACCGCTGATGGCGAGCTCCCGCTCTTTGACGGCCGAAACCGTGAGTAAGACTGCTTGGGAAGAGGAAGAAGAGCTCGAGGCCCTGCAAACGAGGACCGTTGCTGGCAGTGGTGGTGGCGACGCCGAGTACCTTAACTTCTCCAACCAAGAAGCCAAAGCTGTAAGTTGATCCATTGACACCACAACAATCTGGGTATTGACCTTCGCAGCCCCCGAGATATGTTCCTGCAGTGGGCGTCCACGGTTTCTGGTACAAAGGCCGCTACTTTAGGCTTCATCGAAAGCAACAGAGCGTTTTCGACGGAGAGGCGAACTATGGGACGTTCAGAAAAGAGGAGGATCTTATTGTATCGTGCTTTGGTCGGAGCCCAGAGCCTATCAAGGAGCTCCTCCAGTTCGTCAAGGAGTTCTATTACCAAGATCACTACGCTCGCACGACGATCAAACGCCCAAGCCCGGCGCCGATGCGTCGGTACGGAGGGCGTTACAACTGGAGTCAGGTCGCCAACCGCCCTGTCCGGCCCATGCGGACTGTTGTTCTCGACCCAAAGCAGAAGGCCCAAGTCCTTGCGGATATGAACGAATACCTTCATCCGGCCACTCCTCGCTGGTATGCCAACAGGGGCATACCCCTGAGACGCGGGTATCTCTTCTACGGTCCACCGGGAACTGGAAAGACCTCACTATCGTTTGCTTTAGCTGGCGTGTTTGGCCTCGACATCTTTGTCATCTCTCTGCTGGAGCCAACTCTAACAGAAGAAGATCTCGGAACACTGTTTAATTCATTGCCCCGTCGATGCGTGGTGCTGCTCGAGGATATCGACACGGCAGGTTTGAGCCGTTTGGACGAAGAAGTTGATGCCGCCATCTCCGATGGCAAAAATAACAAAGACTCTGAAGGCAACACAGGAGAAACCGGCAAGAAGTCCAACAAGGATGAATGGAAGGTATCTGATCTTGCACGCGCTCTGAAGAAAGAATCCAAGGACGACAAAAAGGGAATTTCGTTATCTGGACTCCTGAACGCCATTGATGGTGTCGCATCACAGGAGGGTCGCATTCTGGTCATGACGACAAACAAGCCCGAGTCTCTAGATGAGGCTCTGATTAGACCTGGCCGCGTCGATCTCCAGGTCAGTTTCACCAACGCGACTCCTTCGCAAGCAACACAGCTCTTCCATCGCATGTACGAGGCGGATGGTGCTTCTCCGGCCAAGCGCGCCGACGGGCATCTCTCTCCACCCACGAACCCCGCGCCACCAGTTACAGCTGAAAGCGGCACGTATTCAACATCGTCTTCATCGACTATATCCCCCACTTATTCGTCCTTTTCTGATACTCCCCTGCCGTCGGAGGCTGCTGCAGAGGCCGAGAAGGAGCACCAGTTCGACGTCGAAGAGCTGAGGCGGATCGCAGCCGAGTTTGGCGCGCTAATCCCCGATGGACTGTTCAGTCCTGCCGAGATCCAGGGTTTCTTGCTCAAACGCAAGAAGGATCCCAGGCGGGCGCTGAAGGAGACTTCCGAGTGGGTCGAGGGAATGAGGCTACAAAAGGAGAACAAGTCCAAGGTGCTCAAGGTGCAGTGAGGTGGTGCCTTTTCCGTAACACTCATCCTTCCACCACGCCAATCTTGAGGGTATAGGTCAGACTATATATTAGAATGCAAATAAGACTATTCATCATACTGTAGATCAAAACACATATCAACATAAACTTCGGAATAGAGATGAAATCAAAGCTCAAAATGCAAATTGAAACGGATCGGAATACAAATTAAGATAAAGATCGAATTATAGACAGAAGTTTGCCTTACAAGTTTAGAAGTAAGTAAATTGGATTGCAATGCCGTAATACATAGGACATCGCCGACAGCGGCAGGACTGCTCTAGAGTTAACAACGGTCGTGCTGAGTTAGGGAGAGCAAAGGTTACGGTGGTGTATGGGATGACGTCGGACTCGGAGGACGGCGTCGGCAGGGTCCGAATCCGGAGTGTCTTGGTGACGTGCCCGGGCTGAAATAAAACTAGGTAGGTCTGATCAGAGAGGAGAAGAATTGGCACCTGTAGTGCAGCAATCGGACGTTGTCCGAAAACCTGCTGAGAGTCATAGCTGAAGTGCTCTTGTCTAAGGTTGTGTAACGGAGATACTGTTCGCTCAGAAAGCGTCAAGCCAACGTGAAAGCTGTTGTCCATAGAAGCTCTACAGACGCGATATGAGACCATAGGCACCGTATTGGTTTAGTGACAAATGATGGCACATGGAATAGAAAGACGTCAAAGGAAAATGTCGGGCTTGGGCTGGAGAAACACATAACACGAAATAACATTGTGTTTATGCCTAGTGTGTCAAGTGACAGAACCATGTCTACAATATAGTATTTCTATGACTATGCTTGACTAGTGTCTTATAAGCGATGAAGCCCCCAATATCCGCTTACATGGCAAGAGAATCTATTATGGCAATGCTTCCGAGGGATAGGCTGACTCCATGTCCACGTCCGCTTGACCAGGCTGTTCTGTCGCATATGCAACGCTGGAATGTGTCTCGCCCGCGTTATCATAGACACGCGTCTCATTGTACCCCTCGGCATCCTCGCCATAGCCATAGCCCACCCCGTCCTCGTCTTCATCGCCATACTCTTCCCCAATCTCATCCATGTCCTCGTCGAGACCAGGAACAGGTGCAAACACACGCCCCTCGCCGGGAAGCACGCCATCTTCGTCGTCATCGTCACCTTCACTGTCATCCTCGAGACTGTCCTCGCCGGCAGATATGAGCTCCTCCTGTGCGCCCGTCTCCGTGTTTGGCGTGCCCACGCCACTGCCTGCTGCCGCCGCAGCGGCCACACCTCGCGGTCCGTTGGACTTGGTGACACGGTAGGCAGTGCCCTTGCGCTTCTTCTTGGGTTCCTTGAAGCGGCGACCGTATAGCACCCGCTTCTCTGCGTCGGTGAGCTCGAGGTCTGGTAGCGGTACGTGGACGCTCGAGGCGCCCGGCGGTGGCGTCGTGTCGCGCACGTCAAAGATGCCAGAAAAGTCTTCGTCTCTGAGCTTGCGGCCGAACTGAATCGCAATCATCTTGGTTTTCATGATGCCCTTGGCCTTGGCCCACGTGCCCTGGTGGTACCAGCCGCTGTTGTAAATATCGACCTCGGGCCGTAGCGGCGCCTCAGCGAAGAGCCTTGCGATGAGTGGATCCGTGATGTCGCAAATTTGCCAGACTTTGCCGTCGGTCCAGTATGACTTGCCGTCAAAGACATGAGATTCGTGGTTGTCACCCTGCGGCTGGCGCTGCTCGGTACGCAAGCTACGGATAGCGTGCCAAGTCTCGCCGATGTGGCCGGCCTGCAGCTTTCTCATATTGAAAATCATGGTCTGGTACGTCCGGTAAGCCGGGTCGGTGCGCGGGTCGATGCCGTACTTGATGATGGCGTCGCGCCATGGCCCGCCGCGGAACTGGTAGCCGACGTAGCCGACGCAGCGCTTCATGACGTTGGCATTGCGGACGATGGATCCAAGCTTGTTCATGAGGGACCGGCGTGTCCAAATAGGACGCTCCTGCATCGCCTCCTGCATGCGCGCGATGCAGTGCGTTACCTCCTCGTCGGTGCCGTCGTAGGGCGTCTGCGGCCCATCCGGGATGGGGTATTGGTCTGCCTTGAGAAAGTAACCGATGAGGGTCGGGAGCTGGGTGTTGATGAGCTTAGTCTGACCGGCGTGGTCGAGCTCAGAGCGCACGTAAGGGTTCTGGGAGTAGTTGTAAATGAAGGGCAGTGTCATTGGCGTCCACACAGGCGGCGGGATGATGTCTACGTTAGGCCCTTTATCCACGCCCTCGACGAACTTGAAGTCTCTCATCTGTGTAACTGCGCGGGTCAGCTGAGTCGGAAAACCGATATAAAGTAACTTACTGTCGCCAGGCATGACCTGGTTCATAAACCTGGATATGAAAGGTGAGTGCTCGAGGCCCCAGTGGAAGTCCGCCATGCCTGTCGTTGGTTAGTTGGGTTCGAAGCACGAGAAAGGGCATCCCTACCTCTGAAGCGATGCGTGTGTTTGATAACGCCGACAGCCTCAACGTCGTAGTTGTCGACGTTGTCCTGCATTTTCCGCCGTAACACCTTCGGATTGTCCAACCGAGACCTCGAGCAGATCTGCTCCCCTGACGAACCCAGCCTGGAGACGTCGGCCACCTCGACTTTGCCCTCCCACGGCCCGTCAGTCCCCCTCTTCCGCTTTCTACCGGTCCGCTTCGGCACTATGATCTTCAACACAACGTTGTGACTCGTAGCGCTGTGAGACATGATGGGCCTGCGGAAGGGGCTCTCGGGATTGAGATAGAAAGGGATCGTGTTGCGCTCCGTGTCCAGGATCTAGCATGATTAGCCTCTGCTGAGCGGAGTGAACGGCTGTGCACACATTTTGAAAAGACGAGATGTTACCGAATGCCTTTTCTGTTCGACCCAGGTTCATGACGATCATGGGGATCTCGACGGCGCCCATAGCTCTCTTGGGGATAGGGTACCGGGGTGCCGAATTGTTGTCCTGCCAGTCCGTCAACGGTTGACTGGCTCTCCCTTTGAACCGGGCGTCTTCATGAACGCCCTCCTCCGCCATCTCATCGTCGACATGTCCGTACATGGTGTCCACGGTGATGGCTTGCATGTTTTGTGTCTTTCGCCAGCGAGTTGACGTCACAGTCCGCTGCTGTTTAGGGCCTGTTGTCTGGCTGTTCCCGACTTAAAGATCCTGTGAGACCTTGTCTTAATGGACGTCCAATACGGATCCCCCCAGTCGACTATTTGGCCGTTTCAGGTGATGTTGAGCTCAGCGCCGTATCGCAGCCCTGGAATGTTAGATGCTGTTGTGAGCAACTGAAGTTGCTGATGAGCGAAGCACTGTGCGAAACACAATCCCACTTCACAACCCATACCACAGTTCGGCAGGTGCCATGAGCGACAGATAGTTCATGTACTCCGTACTGTGTGTGGGAATTGCTCAAATACAATACCTACTGCGTATATTATCGAGTAAAATAGGTACTGTTATGCAGAAAATTCAATTTACCAGTACCGCCCATTAAATCCCATACACCTCTCCGGGTCAACCAACTCGCCGTGGTCAAACGAGACTTGATATCACAATCAGAAAGTCTTGATGCGCGGCCTTTGCCTCTCAATATCACCTGCCACCTGTGCCCATCCACCAGGTACTCCATGTACATGCAATAAACCAAAGTCTTGAATGAACGGAGAGGGTCGGTCATATAGGCGTTTCAGATCATTTAACCGGCCAAATCGTCCAATGTTCGACTTCTCGTTCTCCCAAGAACAGGGCAAACTGTTGTTTCCAAAGCACCTATGGTACACTGTAGGTAGCTTTGACCCCATTCATAGTGATGTGATGATGCATGCCCAGGATCAGCCCACGGGCAAGGTCCCTGCAAGGGCTGGCAGGTGACTTGCAGCCAGGGAAAACAATAACAGTACAGTGCCGGTTCGATTGGCACGGAACCAGCCAGCGAGACCCCTTCTTGGGGCTGAGCTTGTGGAGCCCGAGGGGGTTGTTATAATCCTCCGGAACAACACTACTACCGAAGAGGGAGATTGAGCTCCAAGGGTCCAGCTTCCGCCGAACCACTCACAAGCGTTCTAGGGCATCAGCCAACCAGAAGCTGGCGCGTTATCTTACCTAATGCGAATCAATCCGTGCACATGTACACAGCAACCCTCTTGCTCGACTCTCCCAGCTTGTGCTACTGTTCTACCAGCGCGTGTATCCGTATTCTGTGCCAACACCTAGAAAACCCCACCACAGTTTCCACCCAAATCTTGCACAGTGGGAGGTACCTCTTGCAGTCGGTTGTGTCCGCCGTCCAAGGTGTAGGTGCAGAAAGTGCATTCGTGTAGCGGCGTCGACCTCCACTCCCTCAACCTCGTCCTCTCTTACAGCACAAGCTGATTGCGTCCTTTCTCTGAGTCCGACGCGTACCTTTGACCTCACACTTTCCAATTTCATCCTGTCTTCATCGGATTGCCAACATTACCTTATCTAGCCTCTGACGCTGACTCCCAATCTTGTACCGCACCGCCCAACGATTTGCCCGCCTGCCACCCCAGTGTCGAGGCCTGTTCTAGCTGGCCGCCGCACGCCACTGGACCGTCTCCAGCTGTCGAGCACCAGACAACTGTGTGCCCGTACCTCTTTTCACCTTAATATTTCACCGCCGCTAGCACGTTAGGGGAGGCCGGCTTCTGGTCCCGCGTCGTCGTCTCACACTTCACCTAGGCCCCGCAAACAACTTCAGCTTTACCGACGATCCAGACTAACCCCCATCCTCTTCGAACCTCGAGAATCTGGCCCCCTTCTTTCGCTGCCCGATCGCTCTTTTCATCTGCCAATTTTGATGGGTCGTCAGTCTGTCGCATCTTACCCGCCAATCCTCTCCCCCAGCTTCCCCCTGCTCCTCGCATCACGAAGCGACGCCATCCTGACACCCAAACCCCAGTCCTCGCCGAGTGACGCCCTCCTTTCATCATCACGTCGACATCCATCCGCCGACGCGCTCTCTACAACCTAGATCGCCGCCTCGCACTGCCGCCCACCGCGCATTTGCAAACCAGCCACGATCTCCCAATTCCAGAACAGAACGCCATCGTTGGCCGACCCCGCCCCCCCTGTACCATTGCCCATACCCCGACCCGTCGGACCTGCGTCCATTGCGGATTACTGTCTCTTGTTGCTGCTGTTGAGTCGGGCGAGTCTGTCGCCCCACGGAGAGGGACATCACCGTGACGTCCAAAATGAAGCGCTTCAGTCAGAGGGTGGTGAGTACTCCGCCAATGGCCTGGGCCCCTGAGCCCAATCCCACCTCTGAACACGATATTGACAGCCCAGCATGCTCAGCTCTCGCGCGGCAAAGACCCAAACAAGCCTAAGAAGAACAAAGACTCGAAGGATGGCACCGCGTCCCCGTCGTCCGTAGGCTCAGGCCGCGACGCCAATCAGTCCCCCAACCCGACGCCATCGTCCTCGACGACCAACCTGAACGATTCCCGCAACAAGCCTCTGCCTCCTAATAATACCGGCGCTCATCCCGGAGATCATGGCAGTGCAAACCAGCCGTCCCCACTGGGCAACCAGCAAGGTGCCGTTCCGGACCGCTTCAACTCTGCAGGTGCCGCCCAGGGTGCTAACGGTGGAGGCTCTCCAGCTCGCCACGGGACGTTGCCTCCCACGGTGATCATCAGCCCCAGTGCTCCGGTAAGACCCCGGCGTCATACCACCGTCGAATATGCTAACTAGGCCAGCATGTCCCACCTCCCGGTGCCGCCGAGACCATGCCGCACGATCTCGCGCCTCCGAAGGCGGGCACCAAGTCGCTTATGTTCGACCGCCTTCACCAAACGCCCAAAGATGTGCCCGAGGGCCTCAGAACGCCCAAGCGACAGCACTCGTCGAGATTCGACATTTCGGCCCATCGCGAGCTTGAGAAACTCCCCGGCTTCCATGAAGTGCCCCCCAACCGCCGCCAGGAACTGTTCATGCAGAAGATTGATCAGTGCAATGTCATCTTTGACTTTAACGATGCCAGCGGCGACATGAAGTCCAAGGAAATCAAGCGGCTGGCACTTCACGAGCTGCTTGACTACGTTGCCAACAATCGCCAAGTCATTACGGAACCCATGTATCCCAGAGTAGTTGAGATGTTTGCCAAGAACCTCTTCCGTCCCATCCCCCCTCCGATGAATCCCCAAGGAGAGGCGTTCGATCCCGAGGAGGACGAACCCGTCTTGGAGGTGGCGTGGCCGCACATTCAGGTTGTCTACGAGTTCTTTCTTCGCTTTATCGAGAGCCAGGACTTCAACACCAACATTGCCAAGGCATACATTGACCACAGCTTCGTTCTGCAATTGCTGGAGCTCTTCGACTCCGAGGACCCGCGCGAGAGGGACTTCCTCAAGACGACGCTCCACCGCATCTATGGCAAGTTCCTCAACTTGAGATCATTCATCCGTCGCTCCATCAACAACGTCTTCTTCCAGTTCACATACGAGACGGAACGGTTCAACGGCATTGCAGAGCTCTTGGAGATCTTGGGCTCCATTATCAACGGTTTTGCCCTGCCCTTAAAGGAGGAGCACAAAACCTTTTTGACCCGCGTGTTGATACCATTGCACAAAGTCAAGAGCCTGAGCATGTACCATCCTCAGCTGGCATACTGCATTGTCCAGTTCCTGGAGAAGGACGCTTCGCTGACTGAGGAGGTAAGTTTAATAACGTTGCATGCGAGTCAACCCAGGCTAACAATCACAGGTCGTACTTGGCTTACTCCGATACTGGCCCAAGGTCAACAGCACAAAAGAGGTTATGTTCCTTAACGAGGTCGAAGACATCTTCGAAGTCATGGACCCGGCCGAATTCGCCAAAGTTCAGGAGCCGTTGTTCCACCAACTGGCCAAATCCGTCGCTAGCCCTCATTTTCAGGTTGCAGAGCGCGCGCTGTATTTCTGGAACAACGAGTATTTCTGTAATTTGGTTAGCGACAATGTGGAGATCATTCTTCCCATCATGTTTGCACCACTTTACGAGAACTCCAAGGGGCACTGGAACCGGTGAGTTTGCAGCTATCGGTGGTCGAATCACACTAACTCCTTACAGCACTATCCACGGCATGGTTTACAATGCAATGAAGCTGTTTATGGAAATTAACCCTCAACTGTTTGACGACTGCTCCCATGACTACACCGAGCAGCAAAACAGCGCCGCGGCCAGAGAAGCCCTGCGCGAGAGAAAATGGGCCTCAATCGCGGACCAGGCCGCGCAGAGGCGGTCAGCGAACGGCGTTGCCGGCAGTGGTAGGGCACATGCTGGGTCGCTGTCCCGCGTCGACGAAGTTGACGGCACCGAGGATAACCAGAAGCGACTAGACTCTCTCAAGCTGCAGGATGGCGACCGCAGGGATCGTAGGCATGAGCAACAAGACTCGGTAGGATCAGCCCATAGCCAAACATGATTGCTCCTTGTTGATTTGCGGATTATTGCCGTTGCCTTTTTCACTTTTTGGATCACCAGTTAACCAGGCCAATTCTAGAGCTCGGAACAAAATGGTGAAGGGAAGGGCGAGGCAGGCGAGGAGTCATGACCACCAAATGCTGCGCTTTCAACCTGTTGAAGGGTTCAAAAGGAGAATTTATGCATGTGTGTGCTCGAGGGGCGATTCAGAGAGTCACCCGAGAAATGACATTGGGCAGAGGAAAAGCAGGTTCCGTGCTCGAGGGATGGGGCCTCGCCGCCCCCGGAACATACTTAATTTTCACGATGTCACTTTTTTGTTTCTCTACTTTTTCTTATCTTTTCCTTCGAGGACGCAAACTCGAGTGTGGTTCTCCCTAACTCTGAGTTGGTCCTTGGCCGTCGTTTGTGAAACCAAACGGGGATTTCGGTGCGTTTGGAGGAACCAGAAAATGTATTGTGATGGCGAGAGGAAGGGAAGGGAGGGGAGAGGAGGGGCAAGAAGTGGGCAAGCAAGATAGGACTGGCGTACAAAGGCGAAATTTGGGAGACGGGCTCTTTTTCTTTTTCTGCGGCTCTCGAAGCGCGTGAGGAATCGAGGGTTCCTCCATGGTTTCTGCCTCGGACAATGAACGGGCACAGACGTCGTAACACGCCACAAATTAGACTTGGGTAACAAAACAGCTTCGCGAGAGCATGTGAGCGTCGCGGGCCTATGACGAACTGGCGTCGTATGCTATCATCGGTGCTTACGATTATTATTCTACGTATACACATCTACCATCCATTCCTGCCTCGATCGTAGCCTCCCCTCTCCCCACGGCCCCGGTATCCACCGTTGCCGCGTCCGAACTGTTGAGACTGGTGCTGCTGCTGCTGCGGCGGCGGCGGCGGCGGTGGAGGAGCCCATCCACTCGTGTGTGATGGAGGTACGCCCGACCCCGGCGGGGAAGACCAGCTGTGTGGAAGTAGAGAATTGCCCATATGCGGAGGTAGCGGCGGCGGCGGCGGCGGCGGCGGAGGCGGCGGAGGCCATTGTCCCTGGTAACCTTGAGGAGGAGGCGGTGGAAAGGGACTAAGGCCGCTGGCCAACGGGAGTGGCGGAGGGTACGGCGGGAAGGCCGGCGAATTGTGATAGGTGGGAGGAGGCGGTTGTTGGTTGTGCGATGAACCCCGGTCATAATATCCTGGTCTGAACTCTGGATTGTGTCGGTTGTGGTTTGGCGGAGGTGACTTGCTTGTGCGGCTCTCGTCTCTTCTCGGACGTCGATCGCGGGACCTTGATCTCGATTTGTAGCGTCTACGAGAGCTTGACCTGGACCTGGACCGAGATGGAGTGTATCGAGAGTCGTACCGATCGTGTTGCACACTCCGTCGCCGAGAACGGCTGCGGCTGGGACTCTGCAAATCTGGTGAAAGCTTGCGCCGCTTAAAGGCAGGCACAGAGTCGCTTCCGCTGGACCGCCCAGGAGAGTAGCTGTATGAGCGGCTCCGCGAATATGATCGGCCCCGCCCGCGGCCATCGTCGCCTTTTGTGGCCTTCTTCCTTCGCTGCTTCATCTGTTCGCAGAACCTACGCGACCAGCCATAGTACGTCTCTCCGTCCACGATCTCACCTGTAATCTCATCGAGCACGATGCGCTCTCCCATTTCGCTGACGTCCATGTGCTGCTGCGAGTCTGCAGCCTGCGGCGGGACATGTTTGCTGTAAAGCCTTTCAACGTCAACGAGCAGATTCTTGACAGCGTTTGCGAGAACCTTGTCGGCTGGCCCCGGAGCGAGCTGCAGTGGCTTAATCATATCGGGATTCATGGGTTTGGTCGAATTCGGCGTGAGGTGCGGCAGCCAGTTGGCAGCGGGCAGGTCGAACCAGGGTGTATTGGGGTCGCCATGAATTGAGGGGATCATATAAGGCGCATCTTTGGGGAGCTTGGAACCGAGATTCGAGCCCGCTTGATCTTGTGTCATAGCCTTGGACACCTTCTCGCCGTTGGGAGCCTCTTTCACGGCTTCGCGGAGGCCGTCGATAGTGGCTGCTGAGAAGTAGTTGTGTTTTTCCCAGAGCGCGAGCAGGTCTTCCACCTTCCGCGTTTGCTTCGGGCAGTTTCGGAATTTTGCAGCGCCATGGAGGAGAGTCGTTAGGCTGGCTTCCAAATCGGTTGCGATACGTGCAACTTGGTGGCGGACGACGGCATGGTAGAGCACGTCATTAAGGATGTAGAGAATGTGTAGGCGTCGTCGGCGGGTGGAGGGTTTCGTCTTGGCCTCGTCGGGGAGAGAGTTGGAGAGGGCGGACAGGTATTTACCGAGGGCGGCGACGCGCGGAGGCGAGGGGACCAAGTTTTTCAGAATCCAACGTTTGCATTTCTAGATTGAGGCAGCAGGAGCTTAGTCGACCTGTAATATAAGATTTGTGACACGGAAAAGGCAGAATGGTGCGGCTAGAGAGGCCGCTGGAGAGCGTCAAACCTGAACGTTGGCGGGCGAGCATTGGTTTATCGCGTCGTGGAGGAGAGCATGAAAGGTGTCGATCTCAGAGCGAATGAGCGAGACGGGTTCTTTGCGGAAGAGTATGGCGCTAAAGGAGGCCTTCGCTATTGCTAGCTCTGGGTTCGCCATTGCGTGAAGGGTGGTAGGCAGAGAATGAGTGACTCGCGTGAAGGAGAGGTGGGATGTAGAGCTGGAGGTGTCGAGCTCCCCCGTACGACAGACAGGCAGCCGTAGCTAGCTGCTCAAAGTGTGGCTGAGAGCTTGAGGCTGGAGGGAGATCCAAGGAACAGACAGGCACCGCAGCTTCTTCCGTGCGGACCCATGTGCAGAGTGTGATAGGCTGGCACTTCAACGGCGGACGCCATTAGCCACCCTGTTGCTTGAAGGAGCCAAGGTTGGATGCTCTGATGGCGTACAGCTTTCGACACAAACCATTTGCAGCCACCGAACACGCTGACAGACCAAACACAAACACCACTCGCGATTTCATTGATTATTTTGCAACTAGGTGGAAAGCACCTCATGCTGGTTATAGGGACTTGCTTCCGTAGGCTCACATGCAACGAATCATTGGCCAATTGTGACCCACATTATGCATCTGCTCCTTCCAAATGAACATCTATTGCCGTCAAATGCAAATACGAAAAGGCGTCGTTCCTTCATTTAATCCTCAATGATAGTGTACAATATACAGCCGCAATGTGCCGATCAATTATGGTACACAACCTCGGTGTCTGAGACCCTCCTCCACTTCCGCCCGACTACGAAAACCGATCCCCCTTTGGACTCTTGAACGGTGTACTGCTTTCGTACTTGCTCTTCTCGAACACTCTCTCGGATTCGGTAGCTGGCGCGTGGCGGGTCGGGGCAGGATCGGAGTTGGATTCCTGGCTGGGAGAGCCGGCGGTATCGGTGCGCGCCTCGCCACCCATGGTAGAAGCGGAACCAGGCTGGGCGGGAACATTGTCTCCATACTCAAGGGACTGGGCCAGCATCTTCTTCTTACGCTGCTCCTCAAAGCGAGCGGCGCGATCGGCGTTGATGCTCTGCTTGGCGAAGTAGTAGGCGGTTCCTCCGGCTGCGATGCGACATGGTTAATTGCAAACCGAACCACGAATCTTACTGAACGACGTACCAACACAGAGGGAGCCCCATCCAAGCCTGCAATGCGAAGAGTGTCAGTAACGGATCGTCGACGAGATGACTTACGACGGGTCAAGCTTACCAGAACGATTTGACCTGGGATCAGGCATGATGTTAGTCAACGATTTGAAACCAGATGCGACGGTTGGGGAGCAACTTACAGTATTCATGCTTAGAGATTGGACTAGACGATCGACAGAGTTGTTGCAGAAGCGAAGATATTCGTTCGTCGGGTTGCGCAAGAAAGGAAGGGAAAAAACCCAAACCTAGGCGTGTTGGGACTTGGTTCGATAATCGAGCAAGCCTGCCACTGAGGACTAAGGATGCACTGTAGAAAGTGGGATGGTCTGATGATGGAGCTTTACTATCCCCGATTGCTTAGTCTTATGAACCGTGCACGCGACTGGTGGGACCCCCAAGCCAGTTGAAGGCTGAAGCTGAGGTAAGGCAGGTTGGGATACGGATACGTACCTTCTCGGACCCCAGGGACGGGACGACTGCGCCGGACTCAACGATGTGCAGGGGGGGAGGAGGCTTTCCAGCGGCAGACGGGGCTGTGGGCTCGCTAATTACGGAACAGTGTTCCTCAGGAACCAAGGCCAACGGCCTCTGTACGTTGTACGTAGTTTACCACCTACCTGCCTAGGTATGTAGTGTACCTAGGCATGCCTGCGTGCCCTCACACCCTACCTTTGCCTACTGCCATCTCTTCGGCGCGTGAAAGAGCCCGCAACGACCCTCAACCCTTGCCTAACTGCTGAGGCTGGCAGAAATGGAGACACGTCTTGGCACTGTCATATGTCATTATGGATATTGCTAACCTATGTGGGGCTCAATGCTGCGGCAGGACAGGTACACGGCAGCGCAAGTCGTAATAGACGGTAGTGTTTCGATGGTGAGTCCCCTCAAACTTTACGTACATACCACCACGTACCACTACCCCCCTCTTCCTCTGTTAGTGGTGGCCACCCACCATTTCCTGTGTGGCACCAAAGCACTGCTGCGGCCTGCGTGCCTAACACACGTTCCCCTCCCTGCCCTGCTTCATCTTAGAGAGAGAACGGTACTTCCCTCCATCCCCAGAGTGGTACAGCCTCCAAGGTACTGGCGAATCAGGTACGCCATCCACGCTGCCGTCCCAGCAAAACGGCTACATAGCACGCACGACTGGGGATCTTATTACTCCAAGGGGTCGTTGCAATGCTACTTGGTCGACAATCACAACCACGCAGACTGCCGCCACAACAAAACACATCCGTCGCTCTCTTCACGCGCGCCTTTCTCCTGGTCATGCTCTCCCGCGCGTCCCAGTAGCTTCGAAAAGTCCGTTCAGCATCATTATGCTCTTCACCCCTCTTGCACAGCCGTCCATCCCACTTCTCAGAATCTCTCCGAGTATCCACGCGCGACAAAGTCTCCTGCCCGCTTACGCACCTTGCAACACCCGGCTTTGAGCAGCTTCGTCCCTGGTTGAGCAGGCGTCAGACCTCAAACATACGCCCGCCGTTGATGGGCTCATGAGGACAGGTACCTGAAGACGTGGGTGTGATGGGTATCGGCACCCTGGGCCCCCGCTATCGTCTTCCGCTACAACAATGGCTCCTCCTGCTCAGAATGGGCCTGATGGCTCATCAATTGTTTGTCTCCCCTTCTCATGCCGTGCTGCCGCCGTGTTGACGTATCGTTAGAAACCTGTCTCTTCCTTGAGGGCGAAGTTCGAGAACATG
Source organism: Colletotrichum graminicola M1.001 (assembly GCF_000149035.1). Taxonomy (NCBI): domain Eukaryota; kingdom Fungi; phylum Ascomycota; class Sordariomycetes; order Glomerellales; family Glomerellaceae; genus Colletotrichum; species Colletotrichum graminicola. The sequence goes on along the minus strand of NW_007361020.1, from coordinate 285,275 downwards.
AATAAAAACGGCGAATCCGCCGCCACAGCGCCTGGCCCCTCTCCACCCCGAACCATCTCGCCGGGCCCGAAGCCAGAATTCCATCCAGATGCGAAAGCGTCCTCCGAAAGCCTGCCAGTCCCCCCGAGACCGCGAGAGCGTGCGAACATACCGGCGCCGTCACTCCCCCCTCCCTTGCACGAGCCCGTCCCTCGTTCGCCCGGTCGATCCCTGGGCATTCCTCCTACTTTGAAACCCGAGCCGGTGAAGGCCCCCTCCGTCATGGTTGAGCCTCCACAATCACCTCCCAAGAATACCGTCTCGAGGTTCGCGCACGCCGAGGCGCCGGCGTTCCTGAATGCTGACCCCGGCTCCTCTACCCCCACCACTCCAACAACTTCGCGGAACTTCAAGATGCAAAGCCGGCCACACACCCCGTCTCTCGAGCCGCGGCGCTCACCCAGACTTTCGGCCTCCCAGCCACCTTCACCACCGCCACCGAGAAGGTCAGGGGAGATTCGTAGAGAAAACAGGCCTGCTGTGCCCCCACCAATCAACCGGGCGGAGAAACCATCGGTGCGATCACAGGCGAAGCCTCATTTTTATACCGAACAACAGTTAGCCGCTGATGGTAGGGGTAAGCTCCGTCAGGAGACTTCGCCGTTTAGCAGCCCGCCCGGAAGTCCCGACAGCCTACATGAACCAACGCCCCCCACGCTGCCCACCAGGCCGAAAGCGCATTTCACACAGACGGAGCCGCCTCCGCCCCAGCGCGGCAGACCGTTAGATGTGGGATTCGCTCCGCCACCCGTTCACCACTCCATTGTTACGAAACGGAATCAGCGGGAACAGGAAACGAACGGTTTTGTCAAGGGGCAGATTACACCGCAGATCACTGGCGACCGGCCGAGCGTGCCCGCACTTCCCGCGAGACCGCAGACGGTTGCAGAGCCTCCACCGCGGCCGCCAGTGACCATGAAGCCACCCCCACGGCCTCCGAGGCCGGGAACCAATACACCTGCTGCTGCACACTCGGTTTCCGAGCTCCAGCCTCCACCGAAACGTATTGTTTCGACCCCTGCGACACATCCGCCGCCCCCGACGAGGTTGCCGGGGCGCGCGAACACGGTAACGGACCGGACGTCAGAGAGGGTCGCACCTCGACCGCCACCTCCACAGCCGCCTCAGCCCGAGCCAACAATGTCTTTGATTCCTTCTAGTAGTAACTCCAAAGTTGAGATTAATGGCTCCACGCCAAACTTTCCGGACCCAGCAAACGTCAACCGGAGACCGCCGTATATCAAGCAGGGTATGCACGAGATCCAAACCAAGTATGACCCGCGCACATTTGACGTTTGTGGAGACCTCATCTGCACGACTGGCCACCTCACGCGTGTGTGGAGCCTCCGCGACGGCGAGCTGTTGATGAGTTTCGCCCATGGTGAGGGCATCAAGGCAACAACGGTGGCTTTCAAACCGGGTACGAACGTAGACGAAGAAGGTAAGCGATTGTGGATCGGCAACAACTTTGGCGAGCTCATGGAGGCCGATATCGCCACGCAAAGTGTGATTGCGAACAAGCCAGGGGCTCACGGACGACATGAGGTTGTCAAGATCTACCGTCACTTCAACGAGCTGTGGACATTGGACGAAACAGGTGGCCTACTCGTCTGGGGTCCGGATGAAACGAGCACACCGAACCTGACGAACAACCCGCACCAGGCCTTCCGACTGCCCAAGGGCCATTCGTTCTCAATGGTCGTAGGAGACGAGCTGTGGCACGCGACCGGCAAGGAGATTCGCGTGTTCGCTCCAACGTTGGACGGACAATCTCAGTTCCAAGTTCTGGTCCGCGCTCTCATGCAGGACACTGCAGGCGAAATAACTTCGGGGACCCAAGTGCGGTCGCAACCAAGCAAAGTGTTCTTTGGCCACGCCGATGGCAAAGTGTCTATTTACAGCACACATGACTTTTCCTGCCTCGGCCTTGTAAATTTGAGTTCCTGGAAGATCAACACTCTGGCAGGTGTTGGCGATCATTTATGGGCAGGGTTTAACACCGGCAGGGTCGGTGTCTATGACATGCAGTCAACGCCTTGGGCTGTCAAGAAAGACTGGCAAGCTCACGACAAGAACCCGGTCGTCAAGCTCGTCTCAGATGTGTCGAGCTGCTACCGACTAGACCGCCACCAGGTCGTCTCACTCGGTGCCGACAACATGGTCCGTGTCTGGGACGGTCTACTGCAGGATGACTGGCACGAGACGGAGATGAAGGCAATGGACACGCAGTACTGCGAGTTCCAGGACCTCAAGGTCTTGTGTATGACCTGGAACGCGGGCGCTTCAACGCCTCACAGTCTGCGATACGCGCAGGAGGACGCCGAGTTCATCAAGAGTCTGCTTACGGCCAACAGCTCTCCTGACATTCTTGTGTTTGGATTTCAAGAGCTCGTGGACTTGGAAGACAAGACGGCAACAGCTAGTATGTCAAACTCGTATAACATGGTGACCACTGCTAACATAAATAGAACGCTTCCTAAAGGTCAAGAAGAAGGAGGGTTCCGATCAGGAGCGTATGAGCCACCAATACCGTGACTGGAGAGACTTTTTGCTCAAGAGTCTCGACGATTACATGCCGCCGGACTGTCTGTACCATTTACTGCACACGGCCACACTTGTTGGGCTGTTCACGTGCATCTTTGTTAAGTCAACACTTAGAGATCGTATACAGAACCTCAGCGCGGCAGAGGTCAAGCGTGGCATGGGCGGCTTGCATGGAAACAAGGGCGCCATCGTGGTGCGGTTCATGGTGGACGACTCATCCCTCTGCTTCATCAACTGCCATTTGGCGGCAGGTCAGTCACAAGCCAACAGTCGCCACAACGATGTGGCCGCTATCCTCGAGGCCCAAATACTGCCACCAGAGCGGGACCTCAACGCTCGTATTGATAGCTTTGTTGGGGGCGGAGACGGCACCATGATCTTGGATCACGAGCTGTGTCTGCTCAACGGTGATCTCAACTACCGTATCGATACGATGTCTCGCGATACGGTTGTCATTGCTGTCAAGCAAAACAATCTGGCTAAACTTCTTGAGCGGGACCAGCTCCTCGTGGCGAAGCGGCGCAACCCAGCCTTCAAATTGAGAGCATTCGAAGAGATGCCGATTACATTCGCGCCAACCTACAAGTACGATGTTGGTACTGATAACTATGACACGAGCGAGAAAAAGCGCGCGCCGGCATGGTGCGACCGCCTAGTGTATCGCGGGGGTGGCAGGATCAAGCAGATAGACTACAAGCGACACGAAGTGCGAGTATCCGATCATCGGCCGGTCACTGGCCGATTCAAGTTCACAGTGAAGAAGATCCAGCCAAAAGCGCGAGCGATGGCATGGATGGATTGCCAGCAGAGGTTCGAGGACCTCAAACGGCACGAGATCAACGATGACAAGTGAGTAACGTTTGCTGGATGGAGAAAGGCTGTACTGATCACATATAGGATGTTGTACTTGACAAGTGTCATTGGCTATGATGAAGCCACAGCTCGAGTCATTCTCCAGCCCTCAAACGACCGCAGAGACGCATGAATCCAACACACAGAACGCGACCCGAAGTGAATGGCAGGACACGGTGAACCGTGAGTGGATGAAGGTCGAACACTTCTTTTTACGAATGGTGGGGATTTTCACTTTTAACGATGGGGGCCGGAAAAGGAACTTCACGAAAGGTGGATGGCATGAAAAATGAAAAAAAAACTCTTAAGCGTTCCACGACTTTTGGCATTTCACAGCGCAGCTTAGACAGAGAGAGGAGGGGTGTGAGAACAAGAGACGTCATGATTCATTCGCCCACGGCGACGAATGTTAGTGTTTTGGGGGTTGGCATCTGGGGTTGACGATTAGTATCTAGTGTGTGCTAGGCCCCGAGTAGAGGGGTGACAGCATGGACAAGCAGTATTGAAGAGAGTACTACGAAATGCGTTGCTGAGATGGGATAACCGTCCTCTATATGGTGGCCGGGAAGTCTGCTTCAAGGTACTTATTGTGTTGTTGCATTATACTTCTGACCACGCGCCCGCAGCGATGGCCGACATGGCCTAAGGAGAGCCTCACGTCGAGACTGAAGTCGATGTCGCTTGCCTGTACGGCGGGCCGTTGCTGCCGCCACCGGTGGTTGTCAACGTCGTCAAGCAGGCAACAGTTAGACGTCACAGGTGCCGCCGCTGATGAAGCGGCTCGTCGGCGATTTTCGTCCCACTAGACAATAACAACTTGGTGACGTGGCCCAATCGAAGTGTATAATTCCTATTGTCCAAGGTACAAATATTCTATCAATAACTAGATGACCTTGAAGTGGATGCCTGCATTCCTACAATATATGCTGTTGGGCCAGACTATGCTTTCTGTTTGGGTCTTCGGTCCGCGTACGAATGGTTTTTTTATTTTTTATATTCTCTCTGCCTATCTTTTCTTTTCTTTTTTCACTTATCTAAAAATATAGAAAAAAAATGAATTGAAACGACAACTTAAAAGACAAACCCACAGCCTCTTAATTAGATGCTAAGCAGGGCCTTGGCACCAGGCTCACTGCAGACGTAGATGACGTCGTGCTCATTGGAGAAGCCGTTGAACTTGGTAGCAGAACACTTGGTGTAAGCGCCCATGTCCTCAAAGTAGAGCCAGTCACCGACGTCAAGCTCTTGCTCGAAGGAAATGGTCTCGGTGATACGGTCGATGCCGTCGCAGGTGGGACCCCAGACGGAGTAGCGGGTGCCCTCGCCGTCGGGACAAGCGTTGGCCGCGGGGGTGTCGTAGACAGTCGAGGTGCCCGCGCGGAGAACCTTGGCGACGGGGTGCTGGTGGTCGAACATGATGCTCGAAAAGTTGCCGTAGAGGCCGTCGTTGACGTAAACCATGTAGCGCTTCTCGTTGAGGGCGGGGTCGTCAACAGTGCGACGCGCAATGATGTTGCACGCAATTGTGAAGGCCGCGGAGACGTAGTAGCGGCCGGGCTCTGCGATGATGTTTACGTTGCTGCTGGCGGGGAAGTACTCGTCGAGGGCACCACGCAGGACGGCGGCCATATCTTCGAAGGTGTCGCCACAGAAGCCGCCGCCAATGTCGAGCGTCTTCATCTCGAAACCGTAGGCGCGGCCCTGCTCGAAGACTTCGTAGGCATCGTAGACGGCTTTGTAGAAGGCCATTGGGTCTGAGGCGCCGGAGCCAACGTGGAAGCTGACGCCGACGACGTTGAGGCCGAGGTCCTTGGCCACGCCAAGCAGCTCGTTGGTGGCCTCCTTGGCAGCACCGAACTTCATGCTCAGACGGCACAGGCTCGACTCGTCGTCCGTCATGATACGCAGATAGAGCTCGGCTTCGGGGAAGAGCTTGGAGATCTTGCGGAGCTCGTCAGCATTGTCAAACGTCATCTGCTTAACACCCATGGCCTTGACGTAGCGCAGGTACGAGGTGGTCTTGCAGGGCTGGGCGTAGATAATACGCTCGGGGGCGGTGCCCATGTTCAGGACCTGGTCAATCTCCGTCTTGGAGGCGCAGTCAAAGCCGGTGCCGAGGGCAGCGAGGAGCTGCAAGACCTTGGGGTCAGGGTTGCACTTGACGGCTATTATTTGGTCAGCGGCAAGGAGCAAAAATGGTTGAAAGTGGGGGGCTCACCATAGAAGGGCTTGACGCGCGGCAGGTTGAGCTTCCAGCGCATATGCTGGCGGTAGACCTCGCCAAGATCACCGACGAAGAAGGTATCCTCGTCGCCTGGCTCACAAATCTCATGGTCAATGCTCTCGACGCGCTGGCGAAGAGCATCGCCGATCAGCTGCTTGGGGTTGACCACACCATGCTTGGAATGGTGATGGGCGTGATCGACAAAGTGCGATGGTTTCAAGACTGGTTGATAAGTACTAGCATAATTGATGGTAGCTGGTGCAAAGTGCTCAATCGCGGCTGTTGCCATAACCATATCCCAAGCGGTTGACGGGTTGGCGGTTGGAGAGTTGTGGTGTTTGGAGGGTCGGACTGTTTCGACTCTTGCGTGATAGCAAGTTTGTTTCCCTATGATGGGGTTGAAAGTTGAAAACCTAGAACGGCAAGATGGTTCTAGGGTGGTCGAAAGCGGTAGCAGACTGAACCCTCAGTGATCTGACGAGGTCTCCTCGACTCCCCCTCGGCGAGAGGAAGCGACTCTAGGCCCGTCCTATGCGGCAGCTGGTTGGGGGTGGGAGAAGACGGGGGCGTCTGGTGAAGCAAAGCGTCGAAGAGAAAGGACTCGAGCTCTTGCTTAGACTTCAGCAGGCGGAGGGGGGATGGCGTTGACGATGTGCAGAGTCTTTCGTAGGCTGAAATCTTGGTCACTGACGAAGCTCACGGCCAGGAGAGCCGTGTTGAGCTGTTGTGCCTTTGAATTGACCAAAGGCTAAGTCTGGCGGTGGGAGAGACTGATCTTATGGATCTGGACTGGTCAGCGAAGGTTCTATGAGGGTTTTCTTGGTTGTGTTGTCGGCGAGAGTTGTGAGAGTGATTTTTTGTTGCTCGCTCGGTAATGACGATGCCCATGTGACAGACAAGGTCAAGGCGGGCTTGCGCGACGGTAGAGTTGGGCGACAGCGGCGGGGTGGGTGCTTGATCGGTAATAGTGAGCGAGACGGGACCTACCAGAAAATAGTCCGGGTAGCAGGATAACAGTTGCGGTTGCGAAATGCTTGAGTTGCTGCGTGTTGCGGGTTGACGATGAACCTTTGAGTAGGTAGTGTCGAAGGGCTGGACTGAGCGTGTGGCGGGGGGAGTCTGTCAGAGGCTTTTTATTGCGACTGACGCGAGGGTTCAGGTTTCGTCTGACTTCGGTGCAAGTCCTTTTGGGTCCCTTGTCAGTGGAGTGGGATCGAGGCTGGCCACCCCCTCGGCGCACGCACACACACACACGCGCTCAGTATTGTAAACAGTCAGCGTAGGTATCCACAATTATTTCAAAATTTTCCCCCTCGGCGGCCCAACGAGCAACAGTAGCTAGCTCTTGCCTTGCAAACCTCCCAGCACTGAAGCTTCCCGGCCAAGGTTCAGCCCGTCTCCATCCAAAATGATGCTCGCCTGCTGCGTCTCGGCCAAGCCCCAGGCGTACCCAGTTTCAATATCCGTTTTATTCAGACGAAGAACAGATTCAGGTTGGCAAGCCCAACCATGAACGGGGATCCAGACTCAGGCTCTTCAGGTTCCCGATTGTAAACGCGGTCCGTCCGGATCCAGAACTTTTGGGTACCTCGTCCAAGTTTGACTACCTCAGCCGTTTGCCCATTCTTCAGCACGAGGTCATGTATGCAGTACATCCGATCGCCCCTGCAGCTGGAACACGAGAACTGCATAACAACCTAAACTACCAGGTACCTACCTACCTACCCACCTAGGTAGGTAGGTAGGTAGACAGACTAGGTACCTGCTTAGGTACAGTAGGTGCCACAGTGACAGTGGATGTTTCCACTCGCTAAACAAAGAAAGCAAGGTTACATAGGTACCTGCCTAGGTAGGTAGAGATCTTGTATTTGTACGTGTACAGCTGGCCATCGCCCTGCCATCGGGATCGCCATCCACCGGTTGGACGTGGAGGGCCTCAACTTGGAGGGTCGGCCGTGGTTGCCATTCATCGACCATGTGGTTTTAGCAATAATGCGGTGTACATCGTACAGGTACATTACCGCTGCACCGTTGAAAATGAACATGGACCACGCCCTTAATCACGATGTGCCATAATCTGTCAGCAAATGACTCTTGTACCCTCGCTACAGCACACCAGCCACATCTCCCTCGATCATCGATCGCACTTATACACTGGCCCTTTGCAGACCGCAACTTCGCCTCCTGCCTACAAGTCGACCTGGTGCTGTTTTCTCGTTGTCATTCCCCGTGCCCTTGTCCCGGGACCCGCTAGCTTTCGTTCCTACCCACTGTCAATATCGCGGCTGGTCTACCTAGTGTCTCTTGTGAGCCATAACTGGCGTCTTTGTGGGTGACGAACCGTAGACACCTGGGCTGCCCAACCCTAATTCGCCGTTACAAACGCCGACCCTCCCTACCATCACGCCGTGGTTCAATATAGCAGCCGGAAGGGCTATCCGTAATGGCAAAACAAAACAAAATAAAAATAAAAATAGAAATGTTCTCCAGACCGCTGTCGCCCTTGTCTCTCGCTTGCTGGCCAGCATCCCGATAAATTCCCTCACGCATGTCCACTCGGATAGCTACCATAATTAGCCTGATTCCATGCGCTCCAAGCACCCGACTCAAATGGGAAACTCTTGCTCCGCCAACTTCTGTCACAAATCGCCAGCACGGCAGGACATCGCCTGGACTAGCGACCGCTGGCATAAGAAACAAGCCGGCACATGGCCTAGAATCATGTATCATCTCGCCAATACTTTGCCGCGCGTATTTGCGGCATCGCTCTGACTGTCTTTTCCAAGCACTGGACCGTGGGCTGCCTCCCGTCTCGGGCCTCCTTGACTCATCCTTCGTGAGCCGCGTGCCGAAGTGCCGACTTCGACTTCCATGTAAACCTTCAGTAAGCCCGCTTTGATCAGGAGCCTACTGGCAACTGCGTACAGCACACGTTTGAGGCGCCGTGACGTATGCGGGGCTGACTCGGTTTTTTCGTATGCAATTGTCCGATGTGTCACTCGACGGGCCTCTGACCTTCTTTCATTGGACAAAGCTTATCAACTGGGCATGTACTCTGCGCTTTAGTCCGACGATCCAATGCTGAGGATGTCGGTTCTGATAGAACGAGCTGGCCGGTTATTCGTACAAGTACAGAATCCCCTGGCTCCCTGTCTTGATCTTGCGTTGTCTAGTGGTCTCCAAGCCATTGGACGTGGCAGGAAGACGTATCGTATCTGAACGCGTATACATCCAAAGGCTCAAACAAAGGACCTCGGATCATCGTGAGGTGGGTATAATTACAGATATATACTGTACAGATATGGTACATGGACCGGAGAAACTTCGAGCGGCCCTGCTGACTACTCGGCACCTTTGATGTCCAGCTCGTGGATCTTCCAGGTGTCATCCACCCACGGGCGCTTCTCGCCCAAGAAGGCCACGCGCTCCTGCTCCTTCTCCAAGGCGTCAACGATGTACCTATGCGCGACATCGCGCACCTGGTCCTTGGACACGTCAAGAAGCTGCTCGCGGCGCTTCTGCTTCATCTCCTCGGTGATGCCGGACACAAACCGACCCATGCCTTCAGCGTTCACCGACTGCGGCGCGTCGACGCCCTGGAACACCGAGATCTTGGCCTCCTCAAGGTCACGGTCAGTCCAGGCCTTGTCCCTGGCCCACTGGCCGGCGTTGCGCATAATAGAGAGTGTATTCTGAGGATTGGGGTCGCGGTAAGAGTAGAAGCCAAACAGGCCGTCGAGGCCCCGCGAGTAGGCTCCGCCACCATAGGCGCCGCCCTTCTCGCGGATCTCATGGTGCAGATGCTTGTGAGTGAGAAGCTGCGCTAGAATCTGGAGCGGAGCTCCATCTGCAGACGTGTATGAAACGGTGGGAACGGCCAGCGAACCGTAATAGACCTGATACGGCAACGGGAAAAATGACTTGATATTCCTCTGTAGCACTGCAGGCTTGGATGCCGGCAACGACGGCTTGTCCTTGGGAAGCGTCGACATGAAGCTGGCCAGGGCGCTGAGGTTGGCGCCCGTGCTCTCGGCTCCGCAGGTGAGTGCTGTGCGGAAATTGCCACCAGAGAGCGCTATTTTCTGGATCTGCTTAAGCTTTTCAATGACATCCACCAGTCCATCCGTTTCGGGACGGTTGGCGAGCGATGTGACGAGCTTAACCTGCGAGAGGCCGCCGATCTGTTGTCTAAACCAGGCGTTCTGGGTGAGGCCGGCCTCGGCGAAACCGCGGGCGTACTGGTGGCCAGATGAGGCAATATCATTGACCACGCCGTCGGCAGACGCCTGAAGGAGCTGCCTGATGCGGAGGGCGGCCTCCGGGCTGTCAAAGTCGGTGTCCTGCACAAGCTTGCGGAGAATGTCGAACATGACCGGAACGTGTCTGTCCAGAGCCATGCCCGTGAAAATGAGGCCCTCGTTCGCTTTGTGGAAGTCAGTAGGAGAAGGTGTCGAGTGGTATCCCACAGACACGCCTCCCGTTTTGAGTTTGATCAGGTCCTCGAGTTGCTCCATAGACATATCCCTGGTGCCGAGACGCATGATGCTGTCAGAGAAGAGAGGAATCAGCTCTCTGAGTTCGTCAGGGAGGTTGTCCAGGGTGTTGATGGCTCTGAAGTAGGTCAGGCCGTTCGTTGGGGCCTCGCGCCACTGGATTTGCACACCGTTGGAGGTCTCGTCGCGAACAACGACCGGCTCCTTGCTTCGAGGAATATCCTTGACATGAACGGTGGGCAGGCAGCTCAAATCTTCCGTGTTCGACTTGCCTTGCTCAATTAGGAGGTCCAGCTCGCGCTGCTCAAACTTTTTACGTGCCGCCTCGTCGCTACCGGCTTCCTGGGACGCCTGCCGGATCTTGGAGGCCAGTCTTTCCTTCTCCTCACGGGCGAGATCCTCGCTAAAGGTAGTCGACGGCGACATTGTAAAGGAAAGAGTATAGTCGTTCAACAGGTACTTGTCGATGAGGCTTTCCAGATAGCCGCCCTTGGAGAGCTGTGTCTCAAATGCCGAGATGGTGTCATTCCACGCCAACGAGTCAAAAGGGTCGACGCCTGTGAACCACTTGGGCTTGAGCCTGTGCAGCATGTTCATGCCAAAGTTGGCCGTCTTGTGCTTCAGCGCCAGCTCCAACTGGTGGAGAGAACCATCGATCTTCGTCCTGTCGAAACCTTTCTGGCGTACCTCCTGAAGGATGCGCTGAATCTCGGCCTTGAGCTTGCTCACATCGGCCTTCTGGACGCCTGTCAGCCCAATGGAGAAGATGCCTAACTTCGCGGAGCTGTCGTAACCCGCATTGGGACTGAAGTCTGTTCCGAGGCCAGCTTCTATCAGACCGCGGTACAACGGCGATCCGTAACCGTCCATTAAAAGAGTGGACAGAAGCGCCAAGGAAAAGGACTCGACGACGTCTGAGGTGTCGCCCATGATCCACGAGACCGACGTTTTGTATTGCCTGTCGGGGTCTACCAAGGGGTCCAGAGGACCCTGAACGGTGACTTCCTTGGGACCAGAAGTCAGGTCGATGGGCTTGTGAATCGTTTTATCCTCCTGTATCCTTTCAAAGGCATTAAGCTGGGCGTTGACCTCCTGGAGGTGGTCTAATAGGGGCATATCGCCGTATGTGAAAAGCTTGGCGTTGCTCGGGTGATAGTGCTCGGCGTGGAACTTACGCAGCTGCTCGTAGGTCAGGTCGGTAATCTTTTGAGGGTCACCGCCTGAGTTGTTGATATCGGGGAAGATGTGGTCCTGAAAACGAATGTAGAACAGGTACCCGGCATCGGACATCTGACCCTTCATCTCGTTGTAAACGACTCCTTTGAAGACGAGATCGCTCTCCTCGCCGTTGGCGGCTTGAGGATTCTCCGGTCCAATACGCCATCCTTCCTGTGTATAGTCCGATTCCTTGAGGAGAGGATGCAGCGTCGCATCCATGTAGACCGACATGAGATTCTTGAAGTCCTGAGAATTCGTCGTCGCAAAGGGGTAAAACGTGTGGTCGGACGCGGTGAAGGCGTTCATGAAGTTGGACAGCGTCCGCGGCAACATTTTGAAGAAGGGGTCACGGATGGGAAACCTGAGATGTCAATACAAGAGGAGGGTCTCAAGGCTGCAAACCACATACCTCTGGCTGCCGCACAGGGTGGTGTGCTCCAGGATATGGGGCACACCAGTATCATCCGGCGGGTTCGTCTTAAAGCCAATGGAAAAAACATTGTTGCTGTCTTCGCGCGCAATGTGCAGGTAGTCAGCGCCGGTCTTGTCATGCTGAAGGTGCAGAGCCGTCAGCTCTAGTTCCGGAACGTGCTTCGTCCGCAGCAACGTGAAGCCGTGGAGCTTGTCGCCAGGCTTGGGGTACTGAGAGAGCTCAGTGACAGCCTTCTTGGCCGTGTTAACGGCGTGCCGCAGCATATTGACGGGTGTGAAGCTGTATCAAGTTGGCCTCATGGTCCGAAAGAAAGGTGCAATCCGAAGAATGATTATGGGAAGGGCCGACAAGTGTAAGGTCCTAGACGAAAGTCGGTAGCTAGCCACTGTGGATCGCAGCAGGCAAGTGAATTCGATAGGTAGGTTGCTTGGAAATTTTTTAGCCGTGGCCAGCACTGCTCGGGACGCTACTCCACTGGTGGCCGCTATTCGTCATCAGAGTGGGTGTGGGGACCGTATTCATCAAAACGCTCTGAGGCACTACCGAGTCGGCCGGCCTGCGTAACGCATTAACGGGCAGCTAACAAGGTGTAATCTGCAACTGCGACGCTGCTCAGTAGACCGGGACGTTCCATGTTCGCTAGGCAAGTACCTCGTCGCACTTCTCCATGGGCACTCTGTTCTCCTCCCTTCCACGCTGAACAGGAATCGCGAAACCAAATAGGCAGTGAAATCGCAGGGCAATTTTTTTCTGACCCCCCCAGTATCGGCAACCCGTACATATCGATAAATATAACCCTTACGCAATAATCGGGGCGACTCCAGTCAAGAGTTACTGGCTTTGCCGGTCGAGACCCAGAGAGGTACTCGAACATCCGTTTGGGTACGAGGCCCTGCAGCACATCCTCCACTTATTTTCTCGAGTACAGTGGCATTTCTAATGCGCACGCCTAAACACCAGACTACGCTACCTCACGCTAGCTCGTCGTTCCGTCCAACGTCAAAATTCTACCCAGGGTGTCAATGAAGGGGAGGAAGACGATTGCCAACACGCCGCCGACTGCTGCTACGAATACCGCCAGACCGCCGCGGGGAACCGCTCATTTTTGCGACATCGACTCCCTCCATCGATCGAACACAAATGCGAAAAGGCCTTGGTGACGATAAGGCCGCAAGAAATACACACCACTACCCCTCCTCCCGTCTCCGAGTAGATGCCCATCAGCCAGGCCGACGCCGCGATGTCGAACGGCCAGGATGGTCACGCCCACCCGCCGGCGGCGTCCCTGAAGAAGGGCAAGCAGAAGAAGGCTGTTGACTCGAACGAGTCGGCGAAGCTGCTCGCGCAGCGTATCACGCAGCTGGAACAGGAGTCGGCCGGAGAGAAGGACCAGGAAGCTGAGATTGGTGCGTACCGCCTCCCATCGTGCCGTTTCCCTTCCCGGGCGGGCCGAATCAAGTATGTCGCGTGAGCGTCGGTTTCAAGACATATGTATGGAGTGAGGGGTCGTTTGTCAGCCCCGTTGCAAAACCCATACTCGCAATCTTTAAGCAGCCCAATCATGAACTGGCACTGACCACATGCAGAACGTGAGGTCAAGCGTGCGAACCGGGATCTGGCCCAGCAGGTCGCTAAAATGAGCGATCTACAAAAGATCGAACACCTAACCCGACGTTCCAGCGAGCTGCTGGCCGACATGCGTCGTGTTGAGCGAGAGAATCAGAAAAACAAGAAGCGTGGTGACGCCCTGCAGAAGGAGAAGGACGCGAATCGCACTGAGCTTAGCAAGACGGTCGGCTTGAAGGAGAAGCTCGAGAAGCTCTGCCGGGAGTTACAGCGGGACAACAACAAGTACAAGGTTCGTACACCCCTCATATGTCATAAAGGACCATGCTGACCTTGCCAGAACGAAAACAAGACCCTGCAAGACAATCTCAAGCACAACAACTCGGCCTACGACGAGAAGCACGCGGCTCTTCTGGCGAAGCTTGAGGGAATTCAAGAAGAGAAGGACCATCCGCGGAAACAGGTGGTTGACATGAGCGTCGATACCCTGTGCGCCCCCATCGTCCGAGTCGTGCCAACATGGTGACTGACTGTTGTAGATTCCGCAACCGTTTCAAATCCTTCATCGAGCAGTACGAGTTGCGAGAATTGCACTTCCACTCCCTGATGCGCACCAAGGAGCTGGAAGTGCAATACAACATGGCGCGCTATGAACGCGAGAAGAAACTGGCCGAGGCCGAAGCGACCAGAGCTCGGAATCTCCAAAATCAGGTGCAGACTTTCACAAAGACTGAGACTGAGCTTAGGAATCAACTCAATGTCTACGTTGATAAGTTCAAGCAGGTAGGACCGCCGGGTATTGAGGGAGACGTTAGGCTGAGCTTCGCTGACAGTTCAAGGTTGAGGACACGCTCAATAACAGTAATGATCTCTTTCTGACGTTTCGGAAGGAAATGGAGGATATGTCCAAGAAGACGAAGCGTTTGGAGAAGGAGAACGAAACGATGAAGCGTAAGCATGAAGCCACGAATGCAAACATCATTCGAATGGCCGAGGAGCGTGAGGACTGGCGTAAAAAGGCCGCAGAGGCGACAAAGCGGGCCGAGAAACTGCGTAGCATTATCGAGCAGATGCAGCAGCAGGGTCGCAAGGTCCCGCCTGGAATGGCGGCGACCCTGGAGAGTTGCTACTCGGACAGCAACGGTCACATGGACGGCGACGGCAGCGACTACTCGGATGACGACGAGGTCGAGGACGACCCAAGCGAGTTCGACGAGGACACTGAGGAGGAGCCTCAACCCGCAGACGCAGAGCCGCCCCGGCCGTACGGTCCTGAGCGGCCGCCGGCACCCCAAGCTACAACGAATGGCCACTAGGAATCCGGACGGAGGAAGTCAGGGGTCAGCATCACGGGCGTTTCTTCGTCCACGAGTGAAAAGGCCTCTGTGCCGCAGGGCCAGCCGAAGCCACAAATGACCCTTCGACAGAGATCCGCGCGTGTTCTTTCACGCGTTTCGCACTTCTGCCGAAGCAAGTTGAGTGTGCTTGTGTCAACATTCACTTAGGGAATTTTTGTGCGACTGCACGCATTCTTTGGTTTACCTCCTGGTCGATGTGGCTCTGGGTACAGTCCAGGGTCTGGAATGAGGTGGTGGCCAACAGTACTGGCTAAGAAAGCGACTCGACTCAAACGAGGGAGGGATGCCACGCCACGGCCCTCAGCGTCTCCTGTCTGGTTAGCAGTGTTTCAGTCTGTAGCAGTGGTTCTGAATATAAGCCATGTATGTCTGTCCATTTCTGGCTGTGCTTGATTATAGATGTGTTTTTGAACGTTTTCAAAACTTAGTCAAGGTACAGACGGACATTCCAGCCCATCTCGGCAGGGCGACAGAGTGACGTCGGCCTCCAGGGGTCGCAACCGTGCTGAGCCACGCAAATGGACAGCAGAAGGTTTGCAATTTCCCCGGATCCACAACGCCAATTCCACCCAAGTGTTCACCAGCCACTCCAAACAGTGCCGATAAGCAGACCCAGTGCACGCACGTGCCATATCATCAATAACCCAGAGGCCACTCGCCCCAGTACCCTACCCGCAGCCTGCAGCGAACCCAAGTGAGAGCGCCGCTGCAGCCAGTGGAATACTGAGCCCAACTTTTGACAGCTGGGGTGCGGCTGGCTGCCTTCCGTTTCCAGCGCACTTGAAACCATCTGCTACTCACCCAAACCACATCCCATGGCTCCTTTCAACTCCCAACCATCTGCTTGATCCATCTGATTCTTGCAACCGATACCACCTACGAGGCCTCGACAATACACGGCCTGGTCGGGGCCGCCCGATTGTAATCTTGGTTGATCTTCTATGCCCGCGACGTCCGTCTACATCACCCTGCAGCCATCACCATGGCATTTCTCGAGGACCCGCGTCTGCGCCAGCGCTGGAACCAAATCTCCCACAACGCCGGGGAAGTTACAGAGAATGCGGCCGCTGGTATCTGGAGCTTTCAGCATCACTATATCAACCCGTGTCTGGCCTCCATCGCCAGCTCTTTGGAGCAATGCGCTAATCCCTGCCTGGGTGACCACGAAGAACGAGCAAGGAAACGACGAGAACGAGACCGCGCAGGTGGCCGGGCCGAATACAGTTTCGACTTTTACGACGACTGGTACGCAGAGGATCAGGACGGCGGTTTTCTGGGGGGCTGGGGGAACGACGACTGGGATCGTCTGCTCGCGGGCACTGGATCACAACGAAAGCATGTGGGCGAGGTACACGACCAGCCCAAGAGAAAACGAGGAATGAGCTACGGCACCCGGGGTAGAGGGAGCAAAGTGTTGGAGTCCGACCCGACCGTCATCCCCAGCACGCAACCCATCGGGTTTCTAGGCAAGCTGCCGTGGAAGCTGGGCAAGACACTCCGCTACAAGCCCAGCGCGGCGGATCTGCAAGACCACCCGCGGCAACACGGCGAGATGGGAATAGGCGAGACGGAGCCTCTTCTTGGGGTTGATTCTGATGACGACGTGTTCCACAGCCAGACCGCCAAGACTAGAAATCGAAGTGGGACGACGGGGTCCGGCGTATCGTCGGACTCTTATCGATCGCGGGGTGATCTGTTCCCAAGTGATGGGGAGGGCGAGGAAGACGCAGTGCCGCTGGATGACGAGTTTATGGTCCTGGACAAGGTTCGGGATGACCGCAGCAGCAGCCGGACGAAAGCTAGCAAGGGCAAGCGGCGCGCAGACAGTCGGCCAATGTCAAGGACGGTGTCACGAGCCACCATCGATTCAACCCATTCGATGCTTAGTCCAGGGGCGCCGAGAGGTTCGATAAGCATACCAACAATGCCCGACACTCCGATGGCACTGTCAATGGAAGCTTCGATGGAGGAGCTACAGATGGAGGAGGAGCGCATCCGGAGAGAGGAAGACGAAGAGGTAGAACGCAAGCGACAGGCCGCATTGCAGCTTGCATCCGAACGGGGGCTTCACGATGGCTCTGAGGGCGGCACAGCCGAGGAGTCGCAACTCAAGGTCGCCCTGCAAGTGACGACGACGAAGTCTATAGAAGAAATGACGCGTATATCCGAAACAGAGGGTATACAGGGCGAAGCGCCGGTGATCCGGTCAACGCAGGAATCGACTATACCGACCGCGGAGTTTGTACCCGCGCGGTTACCAAGTTTTCGGTAGCTCAGTAGAGCACGGTCTTAAGGATGCAGTCCTTGTTCCAGTATTGTATAATAGTCGGCAAACCCGACGAACTCATATCATTATGATACCAACGCGAGCATGAGGGGCAACGATTCAATAGAGCAGCGCAGCATCAAGGCGTGCAATTTGACTTCGCCTCTATATTGTTTTCTGTATCTCATGCAACGTTTCGAGTGCCATGTGTTGCTCAAGACAGTCGCACCGCCATGCTTTCCATCAGGATTGCGCTGTGGCGGCCGGTTTCAACCGCCCGGAGCCGGGGCCTGGGTGGGCGAGCTGCTGTCCCAAGAAGGCAATTGCCTCGGTGTGTTTCCCCGCAGCACAACTCCCTAACCCCACACTCTCCCCGGATTGCCTAGGTAAACTAGTTACGACACGCTTTCCACCGTCATGGCGTGTGGAATATTAATAGTTGGATGGGGATCGCATTTATTCTCTTAACGTTTGTTCGATTCTCTTATCCCTGCGCCACAACAGTTCAACACTTTGTGTATTGCCGCCCCCTTACATTTGTGGATTCAGCCTCACCGTGGTGATCAGACACATTTTACACACAACAAGACCACAATGGCTCCCACCGGCCCCATCACTACACCGATAACCCAGCTGTTGGGCATCCAGCACCCAATCCTCCTCGCCGGGATGGCACGCACGTCCGGTGGGCCTCTCGCGGCAGCAGTCTCCAATGCCGGCGGCCTCGGCGTTATAGGCGGTTTCATGTACACGCCCGACCAGCTGCGCGAGATCATTGCTGAGATGAAGAAGAACTTCAAGTCCCCGGACCTGCCATTCGGTGTTGACCTCGCCCTGCCACAAGTTGGAGGCAACGCTCGCAAGACGAATCACGACTACACGGGCGGCAAGCTCGACGAGCTCATCAACATCACCATCGAGTCTGGCGCCCGACTGTTCGTCAGTGCGGTTGGCGTGCCGCCCAAGAGCGTCATTGACAGGCTGCACGCAGCAGGAATCTACGTCATGAACATGGTTGGTCACCCGAAACACGCCGTCAAGGCGCTTGATCTCGGCGTCGACATTGTTTGCGCCCAGGGCGGCGAGGGTGGCGGCCACACGGGCGACGTGGCGAACTCGGTTCTCATCCCGGCCGTTGTCGACGTCGCGCGGCGGTACCGGCCCGAGATGCTCAAGGGAGGGCCCGCGCTCGTCATTGCTGCTGGCGGGATCTACAACGGCCGCTCGCTGGCGAGCTCGCTGATGCAAGGCGCCGTTGGCGTGTGGGTCGGCACACGCTTCGTAGCGTCCGTCGAGGCTGGGTGCAGCGAGGAACACAAGCAAGAGGTTGTGTCATGCGGGTTTGATGGTACAGAGCGCACGCTTGTATTGTCTGGACGGCCGTTGCGGATGAAAACAAATGACTATATCCGCAAGTGGCATTCGCAGCCAGCCAAGATCAAGCAGCTTTGCGACGAGGGGGTGGTCCCGATCGAACTAGATCTTGAGCGAGGCAACGACATTGACCCGCCGCATCTGATGGGTCAAGTTGCGGGTGCGATAGACAAGATCCAACCTGCTGGTGAGATTGTGGACGAGATGGTCAAGGAGGCAGTCGATCAACTGAAGCTCGGACAGGTGTATTTGGGTCAGCGGAGCAAGCTATAAGGAAGGTTTGTAAACATGATGTACTGTATGATGTGCTCGAGTAACGGGGTAAGTGTGACTATATGCAAATGGGTATTGTCGCTCCAGATGTGCGCCGCATTAGTTCGTGTCTGCTGCTTAGACGAACTCCCCCACGCGGACGTCAGTGCCTCCCCACCCCTGAGCCAAGCCTCTGACCTCGATCCCTATCCTTTCGGACTCCTGTTTGGAATAGCCCAGATTCTGCTGCAGATCCTCTGGTGTCTGTAGCTCCCGGATGCTGGGGAGGGGGGTTGGGCACGATGTCTTAGCTCCGAGAACTAATGTCAAGGAATCTAGGCCGGCGCGATATCGGCACTTCAGATACGATCCTGGGTTCCGGAACGGCTCCTCGCAGACGACGATGACATGCCGGGCCCCACGCACGGGGAACCCGCCGCCGCCCTTCCCCTCGATGATGGCGATGCTGTCCCTCCGAAAATCTATGTATATGCGCCGGTCTCCCCACGTGTTGAGCCTAACCAGAGTATACCGCCGCAGCGCTTCGCATCTGGCTTCGTGGTTCACCGATAATAAGGCCGGATTGGGCGCGTGAGTGGCGAGCAGCGTCCGCGGCGGCAAAGCGTGATTCCAGATCTTGAGACGGAGTTCGGCGGGCAGCCTCGAGAAGGGTGCGAAGGAGTGCTCGGGGCCGCGTACCTGTAGGCGGAGCGAGTCGAGGTTCTTGGAGAGGTGTGCTGTCGTGCGCCGGGTCTCAGTTGTGAGGACGTCAGTCACGGTCTGCGCGAAGTGGGCGAGGAAGACGAAGGGGAGCAGTGGGAGGGGCATCCTAGCGGTTGGGAAGCCTGTTGCCTCCCGTTTTGACTTGTGGGAGAGAGACATGGTGGGATAGAAAAGTGACTGGTTGGGGTTTTGTATGGTGTTGCAATAGGGGGTCACAATTATTCCTGCCTCCCCTTTTCCCCCTACTGATGAGCCCTAGTATTGACGAAGGACCCAATGCCCTTTAAGAGGTCTGTAACACTCAAATACCCGAGTGTAATAGGGGCGAGAATTTGAGCCTAAAATTGAAAAAGAAAAAAAAAAAGGGCGGAAAGATCTTGGCTTTGTCGGTATCGTGCTAGGTAACTAGGCCAAGCCCGAAGATTCGGTGCAGCCGGTGTGACGCCGGTCGAGACGCCACAGCGGACAACGGTGATATTCTGTTGTTGGACCAAGTATTAGCAGCTCGGGGTCTTCGTCAAAGAGTAAGAGCGATTGTCCGTGATTGGGAAGGTGGTCTTTGTTAGTACGGGGCTGGTGTTTGTGGGTTTCTTTGTTCAGTGGTGGCGAGGTGTCGGTTGTCGGGGTCATGAATTTAAAGCATGAAAGCTATGGAGGCTTAGAGAATTCAAGCTGGCAGTTATATTTGACTGCTTCTCTCCTTAGTTTGTGTGTGTTATAAGGGGAATAGAACTTGTCGACGTTTGATTAGAACCCACCACGAGACTTTTATTCTGCATGTCCCAACCACCTGGCTTCGGTCAGCTGCAGCATCGAAGCGGTGATGTCTTAGACACTCTGACGTTTCTGCCAGAGATTATTATACCTCAGTGTTGTCAAACAATCGCTACGAGCAGGCACTAGTCACCTCCCGAAAATCTCCTGCGGGAGGGAGCGCCCTCTCCGTGATGACCTTTCTGATGCAACTCACATGCCAGCCACAGACAACGGCGGCAACCCCACTCTATTCAAAACAAGCAAGGTCATGATTGGGGCAAAAGTCTTGTTTGAGGTATAATATCTGGAGCTTCAGCGCCTTGCCATAAAGTTATCGAATCATCATCTTGACTTTCGCGGATGAGAGTGACTATTTCTCTTACGTCAGCCTTAACGGCCGACCTTGAGACAAGACTCGCATCATCACATTCCAGAATAATGGCACAGGGTAGAAGCCACCTTATGTAATATAGGCAGTTGAGACCGATGACAAAACACCAACCATATCGACAGGGTACATGAGACAGTGAAGAGTCGAGCAGGAAGAAAAGACGAAAAAGATCAGCCCGACTGCGGATGTTAGGACCTCATTTGGGTATCTACTATTGAAGCAACCTGTCCTCCCGAGAACCCAGAATTTGAAAGCACGAGGAAAATTGTTAAGACCTATGCACCAGGCGTATAACCTTCAGCACGAACACCATCAACTTTGTCAAGTAATTTTGTTTGCAGCGGTGGTCCTGGAGTTCATTGAGCCTCGGCTCGAGAGAAAAAGAGGGAACATGGCATACAGCTTTCTCAAATACCCAGTTTAGAAGTCTTTATCAAACATTCCCTACTCAAGCGCCCGCCTAGCCCTACGAACATCTGGGACGAACCACCTCGATCTGTGCTTTATGACCACGCTGGAGGAAAGTACATCCCACGAAGCTTCCGTCGTCACTTCTAGAAGGAGCAATCGGAGCACCTTCCTTTTTGTTTCTGATGGGTTTGGCTGTTTTCTCGGATCCACTTCTGCTTTACCTTGTCTTTTCTGAACTTTGATCTTCCTTCTTCAATCCTCCTACCCAACCATCCAACCACTCAACCCACGTGGTGGCTTTATACCCCAGATTTCAACCTGGCCAAATTCTTTGGTATCGTCGACCATCAAGACAAATCTCGTACAGGGGATTCACATCGCCAGTTTTCCAGCGTCGGTTCTCGCCCCAGCTATCTGCGTTCTTCTCGGCCTAAAACATATACATTGGCTGTCAGCATGTCCACCAGCGAGCACTCTATGAAGTCCGCCGGCCAAACGGGCGCCCTCAAGAAGCCTAACAACCTCACCGAAGGCAAGAAGCCGGCCCCTCATGAGGCAATTCGCTGCAACGTCTGTGGTGACATGTTCGCCAGCTTTGACAAACTGATGGCACACAAGCGAATGGCTATGAAAGCCGAGTATACCCACATTCACTGTCCTATCTGCACGCTGGATTTCAAAACAAGCGATGCCAAGGACAAACACATTCTCCAGGTGAGCTATCATACTTGTAGATTACCCCGGGCCGGCGGCTGTACCCTTGGGCAAAACTGACTGTAGCAGGAGCACCCGCAAGAGCAGAACTTAGTCTGCCCAGGCTGCAAGAAGACTTTCGTCCGGCTTGCTGCTTGGATGAGTCATCTAGAGCACGATGAGTGCAATTCGATCAGACGACAGGACGTCGACAGAAACCGCGCCCAGAAACTTACATTCGCCCATGAGCTTGAGAAACGTAGCGGCTCCCAATTTGGTGACTACTTCCCCACGTCACACCCAAGTGTTGAGTCTGCCTTTGACAAGCCGTATATGGCCCACCCGTCCTACTTCAAGCCAGATGACTTTCCGGATTTGAAGGAAGAAGAGGGTCCAAATGTTGTAGTCAAACGGAATACCGGCCTCATAGCCAATAAGACAGCGACGTCGGATGACATCAATAACCCATCTCACCCAAAATTTGACCCTCGGAAGTACTGCAACGCTTTCACCGGCAAGTTCAAGTGCCCACAGTCATCTTGCAGGTCAGTGCCTATTTATACCATTGTGAAGATAGTGTTGACAAAAGAATAGGAAGATTTTCGACACAAGCGGTGCTCTCATCATCCATATGAAGGCAGCCACCTCCCACTACAACGCAAAGCTGCAGTGCCCTGGATGCCTCCGCTACTTCAGAGACGCGTCCTCTTTGACGGCGCACTCCGAGTCGGAGACTGATCGTTGCTCCATTCGACATTCCGAGAACTACCGCAACTACCTTGACCAGCTGACTGGAGGCATGGCGGATGTAAATGACAAACATCGGGACGGTACAGTCAAGTACGAGGTTAGCACGGAGGCTATCATCAAGTTCGGCACCCAGCAGGCTAAGAAGGCCACGGAGGACTATATTGAGAAAACGCAGGCTGATCAACAGGAATATTGGGCTCGTAATAACCCTGTTTGGTGAGAACGTGTATTAGGGAGTGACCATGGACGTCGGAGGTCGCCTTCGGCATACAGAGAAGACATGAAGCTAGCTTGACTAAAGCGATATCAACTCAAGGCTACAGGGAATTATTCAAACCGTTGCCGGCAAAGGGACTCCTCAGCATACTTCCAAGACGACCGGGTTCAATGTGGTGCGACTAGGACGCTGACCGAATTGGTAGTAAACTTAATTCTTTAGAGTCATGGCTATGGCGTGGTCGATATGCAGAAATGGCTCGCTGCACGACCTTCTTAGATCGCCCGAGGTCTCGTTCTCCAAAGGCGATTGCGCACAATGCGTGCTGCCATTCTCTTGAACAGAAAATTACCGCAACGATTTCTTACTGTCAGAATTCGCGGAAAGGTGAACAGCAACTATTTGGAAGTCCAAGACCTAGTGCGAGACTGTTCCCTGGATGTGGAGCGCAGCCTCATGACCGTTTATAGATAACAATTAGCCTGAATATGCAAGAGCTGTCACGGAGGCAGATCGAACGAATTCTCCGCCGTGAAGCTCATTCATCAATGTGTAAGCCTGATCACTTCTAGTGTCACACAGCGTGTCCGTCATCTCTTGTGTGGAATGCCTCCTTGGCCTCACCCTCTTTTCTATGAAGCAAAGGGGCTAGCTCTACCATATTCCATCCTCTAAGTCTTCGTGCACGTCAGTCAGAGTCTTCGTCACTGTAGTCGTCACCCTCGCTGCCATCGTCATCGTCGTCCTCCTCCTCATCCTCGTCGTCTTCAAGCTCCTCCTCGTCCTCGTCGTCGCCCTTCAGACCATAATCATCGTGGAAGTAAGCAAGCTGCTGCACATCCGTCTTGTAGCCCATTTCCTTGAACGCCTTTTCAATGTTCTGTACGACCATTAGCTAATCACCTTGTCAAGAGGTACGTGCGGATTCACCTCTTGCAAAATCGGAGCGCACGTCACGACAACGTTGTTCTTGCCCGGCTCAAATAGCGGCATGATGAGCTCCTTTAGAACCGTCTTGATCTGGTCATTGGTCACATCACGAACGTCTCGCATGATCTTCTTATGCCAGTCGAGCGGTAGACTGCGAACGACACCGAGCATGAAGTTCTGCGCCGCCGCTGACGCCATTGTCGATTGCTCATCGGCGAACTGGACAACGACCTGGCTGATGGCCCCCTCCTTTAGGTGGCGGTCAATCTCGACCTCGCCCTCAGCAATTTTGCGAATCGTCTCACGCGACGCCGCAAAGGCCTTGCTGACGTCTGGTGAGCGGTACACCTTGTATTGGATCGTGCCGGTGTCGAGCTCACGACCAAAGTAGGAGCCATAGGCCAGACCCTGACCGCGGACGGAGTTCCACAGTGGACCTTCGGTCGTCTCAAGGTAGCCAATTGCCACCATGATGGCGGGTAATCGTGGATCTTCAAAGGATGTGATGCCCTTGGCTGTGCTGATGCCGTAGGAGCTGTCAGCTGTGGTCATGGGGACGATGACGGCACCAACAGCACCGGGCTTCTGGCCCTCATCAGTGAGGAGGGTGTGCGGCTTGATGATGGGGATCAGCTCGTCTGACCCCTTGAGATTGTTGCTAAGTATGTCCCAGGCGGCGACGGGCTCGGGCAGGCGCGCAACGTCGGCCGTGACAAGAATGCGCACGTTGTTCGAGGTGAAGAGCGACTCGCGCAGCTTCTCAAACCACGACAAAACCTTTTCGGGATCAGAAACGATCAGTTTCTTGAGGCGACGCAAGTAGATGGCCCTAACTAGTGCCCGCTTTGCGACAGAGTATGACTCTTTCTTCATGTGAATGGACATGTCGACCTCCGCCGCCATCGATCGACCGTCGCGCTTCAGCTCGGGAATATCAGCCAGGTGCTTCTGAACGCCCGCCTTAAGGCGCTGGATATCAAAGACACTGTCAAACATCATTGTTCGAACCCAGTTGATGGCGGTGGAATACTTCGAGGGCTCGATCTGGAACTGGATCATGACGCCGTCGGGGTCACCGTAGTCTCTCGTAGAACGGAGGCCGTAGCTGATGGTGTCCTGCTCCAACTCCATGACGACCTGCTCGAAATCGACCTTCTGTCCATCGCGCATGATCGGGGTGTTGAAGAAGTTGTCGTTGAAGATGGGTAACAGAGGCTTCAGCTCGATCGGCACCTGCGACGTACCGAGGTAGACAGTCAGGTGCACAAAGTTGGTCGGCACGCTCTCGAACTGTATGAAAAGGGGGTCTTGTCCCTGCTTGGAGCCGTCGATGATCTTTTGCGCTGCGTTGTTGCGAAGACCGAGAGCCTTGGCTTTTCCGGACCGCGCCGTGTCGGACTCGATGAAGTGAATCGATTCGGTGCCAGGAACGGGCCACTGGTCGATCACCGATGCGGGAATTGGTTCGTCGTTCTTGGCCTTGGCGCTATCGAGGCGCTTCTTGAGGTCGGCCAGGCCTTCAGGGCCGAGTTCTTCCTTTCTCTTCGCCAGCCTCGCTTCCTCATCTTCCTTCTGCTTCTTAGCAAGCTTCTGGGACGGCTTGCCGAGGATGGAAACGTGAGGGGCGTCCGAAAGCCACTTGCGGAGAAAGTCTCTCCATTGAGCATCCGTCCACTTCTCGAGCTCCTCATACTCTGATAGAGACTCCAAGTCCCTGAGAGTGGAGCCATCACGCTTACCAAACAGATAGTCCGTGATGATGTTGTTAGAGTAGAAGCCCTCTGACTCTTCGGCCTGAAACTTAACTTGCAGACGTTCACGGTGGATGCAGGAGGTCAGGTACTCCATGTCTAACGGCTTCGAAGCCACCTCCTTCAGTAGGTCGACCAGTCTCTTCTCGACAAACTCCAGCTTCTCCGTCTCAACACCGGTTGGCTGGAACCAAATGACCGAGTTAGGCCTCGCGTCCCACCAGTAGGAGACCGAGCTGGCGAGCTCTTCCTTCTCCACGATGACGTTTTCGAGGATCGAGACGGACGAGCCGCAGAGATACGTTAGCAGCACGTTGAGCGCAGACGTCTCGATGATGTCGGTGCAGCTAGGCCCGAAGAAGGCCACAGTGATCTCGCCGACGGACTCATCCTCCTCGGGGAATTCGGCGGTCGTGACGATGGTTTCACTGAGCGCAGGAGGCTGTGCTGAGTCGATCCATGGTCTGCACCTCACGTCAGCTTCACTACCATTTCGTGAGCTAAGCAGCTACCCACCTCTTGAAAGGGGAGTCCAGAGGTGGAAGGTCGTCCTTGATGCTCTCCTCAAACTCGTCGAGAATTTGCAGCAGATTGTTGTGGTCTGCCTCACCGATGATGACCACAGCAAGGTTGCGGGGTTGGTACATGTCCCTGTGAAATTGTCGAATCCGGTCGGGTGTCAGGATACGTAACGCCTCGGTCATGCCGCCAGTCTCGTAGCGGAAACCCACGTTTTCAGGATACAGTAGGCGACGAGCTCGAAGGTCCATGATCTCGGCACTCTTGAACTGAACGGCCTGCATCTCCGAGTACACCACTCCGGCATCGTTGCCCTCGCCGTCAATGTGGTGCACCTCGGTCACGCACGCTTCATCGGTGAGAACCGGCAAGATGACGTGTTCAAGATACACGGGAAGAATCTGAGAGAAACCCTCCCATCCCGCGCTTTCCAGCGTGTAGGCTGTGTGGTCTACAGCCGTCCAGGCGTTCGTGCCAGAGTAGGCTCGAGAGGCCAGTTTGTCGAGGAGGCCTTTGTAACGATAGTTCTTGGAGCCCATGAAGACCAGATGCTCGAGAGTGTGAGGGGCGCCAGAGTCATCAAAGATCTCGGTTGCGAGGGTAAAATAGCCGTTGGTCTTGGGGCCCTTGCGATCGGCCACGATGACCTGCATGCCGCTCCGCTCGGAAACATACTGGGTGATTTGACACGGGGCGTAGTCTGTCTTGAAGCTCTGTACCTTGCGAAACCGCGGCTGCGACGTGCGGTTCTCTCCGGGCGACATACTGTTCAACTCCGTGTGTAGACTACGGAAGGTTCTGCGTGAAAACTCAGTTTGGTGCGGTGCTTGGCTGCATGGTACAAAAGCAACGAGGAAATATAGGAAATCGGATGAAGGACAGAGTCAGAGGGTTTATAAGCAGCCAGATCAAGAACCCGGGAGCTCAGGGAGCCGCCGCAAATCTCTGGACCGTTGTACGAGTCTCGTGATAACGGGATGCTACATCTCTTATCCAGAGTTGGTTGGGCCATCAGTGCCAAGCAATAGAAAGGGGCGGCGAGAGCGAGAGGGTTGGTAGATGCAGACAATCATAAAGCTGCCATCCACCGTTCGGGCAATTATCGGTAAGATAACCAGAGCTATGAAACGATACATACCCTGTTCCGCCGGATAAGTTCCCTCCATAGTACTGGAGACAACATCCGCTCAGGAGTGCGACTGCAACGGTGAGCGCCACTTGGCTAGCTCTTAGACTGAGCATGTCTCTTTATCAGACAGAACAAATCCGCGGTGTCTAATCTGAGCTGGCGAGTTGTCGTGCTGCAAGCTCGCAGCCAGAGTAAAGTGATAGATGCGCCATCATGACGAAGCATACGGCAGGCAGCGAAGCAGTGAGAGGGGACACGTGAACCAATCGGGAAATTTGTGTGGATGGTTGGGGCAGAGCAGTGAGACGGATGAAAGGAAGGCACAGCAGCTTACCGTAAAGAATGGCGGTCTTCCAGCCTGATGATCAGAGGTAAAGAAGACCAATAAGGCTTCTTAAGCCAGCCGACTCGTGATAGGAAAAGAGGTAGCGGCTGACTAACCGCCTGTAAAATGATCCTGGCTCAGAGATGGAGGAGGGGTAGCGACCACAAACACAAACAGTCTGTCTGCTGGTGCTTCTGGCGATTCCTAAGAACTAGACTGAAATCGGGAAATATTTGCGCTGCGTTTGTGAATTGCCGCAACTGTTGAGTCGTCGCGGGGCACAAGAACAAGATAGGTGTCGCCGGACTAGACGATGATCGCATTGGTCCATCTGCCCCTCCATCATCCAGGGCAAGGGACTGGTGGGGTTTGTCCTTATTTTCTGCTCCTCGCAAAGCCATCGGTGGAACAACGACCACCGATTGGTCAGCTGCCGCGCTCGGGATGGTGAAGCGCTAGCCGCCCGGGATAAGCTCGGTCGGAAAGGGAAGATACGTACTGCCAACAGCATCGACTGTGACGTGGGTTGTGCTTTGTGACAGCTATGCAATCGGTGTCATAATTGCCTGCAGTTTGTCAACCGGTTTAATGTGGCAATACCACGACGAGGCAAGCTCCTCCATAGCTGTCGCTCACCACAAACACTGTGAAAATCTGAGAGAATTACAATACCCTACGTCAGTCAGCCACGCGAAGTGGTAGCAAGTGCCACCCAGCCGTCGCATCCCGATCCCGACCACGATTCCACCGGCCACAATATCGAGAGCTTCGCAAAGCTATACGTAGCTGCAAAACACACGTTGGACACTGAAGAATGGCTGCCGATACAGATCCGCATGGCTCTGCGCGACTTGGAAAGGCCATAATATCATTCGCGCTCGACGGCCACTTCCCCGACGAGCAAGCGTCTTCGCTGTCGCTGTCTTCTTCCGACCTGTCACCTGCGATCGAGGCATTGGAGAGGGTGAAGGGGGATTTGGAGGTATGCGAGATTTTATCATGGGTCACAACCTCTTGGCATTGACGCATACATAGTCCGAAGTCCACAAGATCAACGAGGAAACCAAAGGGGACGTTAGCTCCTGGGTAAATAACGCGAAGACGCTGCAAGAAGACATCCTGCGATCCAAAAGGCTGGCCGACGATATTATCCGACAATCAGAGGCACCGCTAGTTTCGGGAAAAGCCATACAGGATGCCGAAGAACATGCTCGGTTTCTCGAGAAGGAGGTGATGTATACGCAACAGCTCCACGAGGTGCTGCGAGGCATACATCATGTGAATGAACTTCTGGGCGAGGTTGAGCAGGCAATGAAAGAGCGGCGGATCATTGACTTACTTCGGTGGTTGGAGAGTATGACCCATCTATGCCTATACATATGACGGAGGAGCTAACATTCACAGAATCGTGGGCAGAGCTTGACACAGTTCCCATCAACAAGAAGGCTTGTCGAGTCATGAGGCTGCTTGATATGCGAGCATTTGAGCTCAAGTCACGCGTTCACGATGTTTTTGACCACGTATGGGCGTCACTCGTTCACACAGATCTAGAAGTTGGGTCTCTTGCTATCTACAACAGACTAGACGGTACTCCCCATATCCCTTTCTATCAGATTTTCGGGCGACTGATAGGCCGTAGGCGAGCAAATGACCCTTTCAGAAGCAATCATTGGCCTCCAAGCCTATAAAGAGGTCGAAGATCGAATGTCGCGACTTTGGCATGATGTCGACAAGGCTATTGTGTCTCCGAGAATGGATGCCAAAGCTTCATCACTGCCTTCCATCCGTGCTGATGAGGTAAGTCTCAAGCATCATATAAT
This sequence comes from Colletotrichum graminicola M1.001, assembly GCF_000149035.1. Taxonomy (NCBI): domain Eukaryota; kingdom Fungi; phylum Ascomycota; class Sordariomycetes; order Glomerellales; family Glomerellaceae; genus Colletotrichum; species Colletotrichum graminicola. Next base: position 256,241 of record NW_007361020.1, on the reverse strand, counting down.
ATTATCGCCACTAACATAAGACAGAATGTTGTCGAGCTGCATGGAGAGGCCGGAAGGTCAATTGATGAGCTCTTGACAGACCTCCACAAACTGGTCGGTTTCCTGGCCAAGAGATTGACGCCTGAGCTCCTAATGTTCTTCAGCCCCATCATGATGAGTGACATGGTACCAAGGCTCATTCACGTGTGGTTGGACGCAGCAGTGCCATCAACGTTGAAAGACCTCAATCAGTTTCAGGCTGCCATTCAATCTGCTCAGGGCTTCTGCGAAGTTCTTGAGGCCAATGGCTTCACAGGGTTTACGGAACTCAAGGAATGGGTCGGCAGTGCTCCGTCAATATGGCTTGCCAAGTGCAAAGAGACGGCGCTCGACTCTGTAAGAGTCAAGATGTCAAACGGTTGGTTCCCTTTTCTTTATTATATGTTTCGTGTGAGGGGAGGGGTGTGGATTTTCTTGACTTTTCTTTTACATTATCTCAATGCCAAATATCTCAAAGCCAGGCTAATTCCTCTAGGCCTTGGTGCGCCAAAACAAGTGGAGAAGGTCGAAAAGCAGATGGTGTCACGTTCCGAAGGCAAGGAGTTGACTGCCAACGGCGTAGCTGGTACTGCAACAGATGACGACTGGGGTGCTGCATGGGGGGTCGACGATGATGTAGAGCAGCCGGCCGAGGCAACAGACAACGCCCAAACCACTCAGGAGGAGGACGATGGTGCTGACGCCTGGGGTTGGGACGATGAAGATCAGGCCACGGGAGATAAAGAAGAATCCACAAAGCCGGAGCCTCAGTCAGCAGACGACGAGGACGACACCGTTGATGCTTGGGGGTGGGGAGACGAGACGACAGAACCGCAGCTCGAGCCCAAGCCTCAACCGACAAAGACTCTGACTAAGGAGCATAAAACAGCGCCCGCTGAGCCAGATGAGAGCAGAGAGATGGTTCTCAGAGAAATATACCATATATCATCCATGCCAGAGCCAGTGCTAGAGCTCATTCTAGCCATTCTGGAGGATGGCGCGGCCCTGACACAGCCAGAGTATGTCATGGCCCATTACTAAACGAAGCGTAGCTAACGATTAACAGATACGAGAGCAGCCCCGTGGCAGCCGCGGCCCCGGGTCTCTTCAGTTTGCCGACGTTCGCGCTGGCCATGTTCCGAGCAGTATCGCCACACTACTACTCGCTAGACATTGGTGGGAATATGTAAGTGGTCTCCTGAAAATCCATACTCCAACTGACAAAAATAGGTTTCTCTACAACGACGCCATGTATTTGGCTGAAAAGCTGGCCGACTTGGCGTTAACATGGAAGGTCCGCGAGGACCTGACGACCCGCGCTCAGAACATGTTGCGCATAGATAACGACATCAAGAGTCTGCGGAATTTTGCAACACGTGCGTACACTAACGAACTCGGGATACAAAAGACGGTCCTTCGAGACCTTCTAGGCGGTGAGCAATGGTCTGGTCCAAGCTGAAAATTACAGTACTAACGCCGATGCACAGGTGATCAGAGTCTCATGCAACAGGAGGAACTGGACAGCTGCGTGGACTCGGCAGTGGCACGGGTCCGATCTTTGGCTGTGACATGGGAATCGATTCTGGCGCGTTCGGTATGGTGCCAGGCAGTGGGGTCGCTTGTCGATGGCATCTCGTCCAAAATCATCAGTGATGTAATGGATGCGTCGTCCATCGGCCAGGACGATGCGTACAGGATTGCGCAGCTCATTGCAAAGATCACTGAGCTAGACGACCTCTTCCTCCCGTCGCGATTGACGGGCCAGGGTCAACAGCACGAGGCAGACGAGATTCCGACGACGGCGCAGTACGCAACTACATGGCTCAGGCTCAAGTACCTGAGCGAGGTCCTCCAATCCAATCTTAACGAGGTCAGGTACCTTTGGAACGACAGCGAGCTCAGCCTATACTTTTCGGTTGACGAGGTGGTTGATCTCATCGAGGCTAGTTTCGATGCCAACCCGCGAATGAGGGAGACCATCAAGTCGATTCGGGAGAACCCAAGCCCCCTGCACGACTAAGGAGGGCCGATTGATTCAGGAGCACGAGAAAGACAACAGAGGGTGGCTTGAGGGGCAGGGAATCTGGAGTAGAGGAGAAAGAGGCATTTGGCGTTGCTTGCACATTACAAAACCTCGTGGACTGGCTGCATCCGAGTGGTGTCCTTCGATATCGATCAGCCATTGTTACCCCTTCTGGTCTAAGCTCACACCTGCCCCTGAGATGGAGCACACACCCCTCCCCTGTTCGCTTCTACGTCTTCTCCACAAGCACACCCACCTTCCACCTGTTTCTCTCCACATTCTCCAACGCCACACGCTGAGCCCTGTCAATCTCGGCACCTTCTACCCCAAATCTCCACCTTACCCCAACTCGTTGAGGAGCTGTTCTTCTGCCTCGGTACGCAGTGGGCGGTGGTTTTTTTATTCGTCCTCTTTATGTATGATTCCCTCTTTTGAGGTGTTGAAGTAACAGTGACTGCATCAGTCAGCCGATCTCACACAAAAACAAAACATAACCTTCATACCCCCTTTTCCTTTTCATATTCCTCTAAGGATGCAGTACTTGAAGTATTTCACCGGCGTGTAAGTAAAGGAATACCTACCACCTGGGGCCTCTTGTGTCATCAATCAAGCGCAGCCATCTGCCTAGCCCCAAACTCTACGAACAAGTTTTCCCCCTCCCACACTAGACTTTCCCTCCCATCCGACGGGAAGAAGCCGAGAAAACCCCCGACGTGGCACATGGCGGAAAGTTCTTTGCATCCTTGACCATTTCACTTTTGCCCGGCGAGCTACATTACGTGACAAGGCGCTACTTCCGTCAACGAAATGTTACAACAGTCCGAACCGTACCGCACGCCTCGCTGATCTTCGCTGCCCGTCAACATCCCTATCCTGTCAAGCGCCCAACTCAGATTATCTTTGGGTAGCTCGTCGTGTGTGTGAGTGTGTGTGTGAGTGTGTGTGTGTGAGTGTGTGAGTGTGTGTGTGTGAGTGTGTGAGTGTGTGTGTGTGTGAGAGAGAGAGAGAGTATCCGAATGAACGAGTGGCTCCAGGACCTTTCTCTCCGACAATTCATCGAATCACCTGGCCGTAGAGATACCCCACGATACTTCCACCTGCCTTGAAGCTCTGTCTTGGTCATGTTCAATCCCTTTCTCCGCACTCGAAGCACGTCCACATCACATCCTCCGCCCCCGCCCCGCGTCCATCTTCCCAATCCGTTCGTGTAATCATTTCATCCAGTCATGCCAAGCAGTGCCATGTGCGTTTGACTGCCCCTTGCTGCTCGTGTCCTCCCCAGGCATGTGCAACTCGGGCGTGAGTCTTCTTCTCCCCGGAACCTCCTCCAGGTGGCATGGCACCAGCCGAAGGTACCTATCTTGGCGGGGTAGAAAAGTTGAAGCATCTTTTGAGGGGGGGAAGTTGTCGTTCCATTGACCAATCGCCATGCGTGCACCCTCTTGGCAAAGAACACCGGTCTAGCTCGCTTTCTCAGTCTCTGTCCGCGGCTGATTCATGTCATCCCTCGGGATTCCGAGAAAGCGTAGGTGTACGTTCGCCAACAGTCCAAACATTCGCCTTCGCCCCCTTTTTCGTCGTCCTGCAGCTTGGTAGAATGGATGGGGAATTAGAATGCCCATGGCGCCGTATGGGTGACATGCCCGCCGTCTCCTGCCATGTGGAAACCCAGACCAACATCATCACACGCCCGTCCCCCGGGCTGGGCCGCTCCAGCGCGGAAATTGCCAATGTTGCACCATTTCTACGCGATTTCCACCTCATTCCATGCCCAGAAGTCACCGCGTTCCGACCCCACAGACCAAGGTATGTCGGCGTCCACGGTGCCCATAGGGAAATGGGGACGTTTGTCTGACACCCTGTACCGCAAAGCATGAAAAGCCTGCACCACTATCGAACAACTGACTGACTCTCTCCGACGAAGGGGGTAGGAGGGAAGCTTGAGCACGGAGCACGGAGCACACACCTACCAACCCACCCACACGTCCACCACCATTCCGGCTCGGCCGTGACCGTCCACCCACCGGACTTGGCCTACGTGGTTTCTTGTCCAAATTTTTTCATCTACCGGTATATCATTGCAACGACATCACATGAACAGCACCTCAAACTTTAATCTCCCCTAACGCACACACTCACACACTCACACACAGTCTACAATGAGAAACTAATGTAAACTGTCTCATCTCGAACGAGCTAATTTGTCTGGCCTGTCCATGTCTTTGCATCCGCCCCGAACGCGTATTCGCAAGCGGCCCCTGAAGTACATACCGCCCTTGCCCACACCTCTCTCAATCGGTGCAGTTCGCTTCGCCGCCACCATGGTCTCTCACTCCAGGACTGATCCTCCCCTCACGGAAACTCAAACACACTCACACACGCGCGCGCTCCCCCTCCCCCATTCAGCCAAACCTCGACAATACTTTCCCAATTCCCCTTCTATGCTGAGCCATACCTCCAAGTTCAAAACAATGTTGATTCAGGTCAACACCCCCGGGGAGCGGGGGGCAGAATACAATCCCGAGCACGACCGACTCAGAAAGTAATCACCTTCCTTCCGAACATCCACAAACAAACAAAAGCATTCCATCATGACCCGTGTCGGCCTCGTGACCATGAACAGGCAAACAGGAAGACACAAAACGGCCCGACGGGATCCTCCTCCTCGTCGCTGAAATGGTGGCGCATGCCACACTGTAGTCCAGGCTCGGCGACCTCCCGACGCCGTGAAACAGACTGCCGTCCCACCGCATCTCCTCACATCACCTCACATCAGCGTCTACCTCCCCGATCGATTATAAAGCATACGCACCGTGATTCCCATCATTTCAGAGTTGGAAGGTCATATGTTATGAAACTAATGGTATTTGTTCCGCGCCAGTTGAGTAGCGTAGAACCGCGGGTGGCGTCAAATTTCTCTCTTCATCCCATTCCCAAGTTTCGTGGGAGAAAAGCAACATGGTCCCATAAACTCAAAAATCCCAATTCGCTTCCGTCAAAAGAAAGTAACCAGGGGACACCGGTGCAGGACTCAATCCTCTAGGTTCGTCTGTCTGGCTACACCCTTAAACATTCGAAAACCACCGCCCGGTCCATACATTCCAGACAATTATGCTTCATGTCAATGCTTAATCCTGCTATGCTAACCCCAGCATGCGGACCGTCCAGGACCTCCGTTGTCCTTACTCCTTGTTCGTCCCCCTAACCAACCAAGTCCTGTTCTTACTCAACCCCCCCGTGTGATGCATTCCAGGTCTCGCCATCTCACATAGACGCAAGTGGTTCCCGTTGTGAGTTGTAAAAGTCCAGTTATGAGAAACAAAAAAAAAAAACTTTTTTTCCTATGGTCTTTTCTCGACTCTTGCTTTGATCATGTCGGATTGATCCCAATTCTATAATGTTCCTGTCCATTCCTGACATGTGGTATATGCTGACCGTTCCCTTCCAAAGTCGGCGCCCGGCCTTCCGGCTCTCGGGGTGACTGTATGCCTGTGAATTCGCCCGCCTTCCCAATGATAAGCCCCTAGAGATACAAAAGAAAAGGAGAGAGAGAGAAGAAAAGAAAAAAGTAACCTGGGTGGTATTCCTAAAAGCCACGCGTCCTTCAAGGAAAGCGGGTGAAACGAAAGAAAATAGTCGTAGACTACTCCAGGAAGTTCTCATCCATGCCAATAGTACGCCGCAGTCGAATGCCAAAGGGGGTATTGATAGTTGATAGCACTAGATCCAAGAAATGGCGCGCTGAGAATTCTGTCTTTTGGGTTCGGCCGTGTCGTGTCGCCCTAGGGATGCAGTGCAGGGCCCGGGCATTTGTCGTTAATCTCTGTCGATACTGATACAAAACTTGGGAATAAAATGAAACAAATTTATGCCAAGAAGCGAAGGGTTCCGAAGACTAGCCTTCGTAACCCGATTTGTCCATGCTGGACTTCGGGCTAATATTGTTGGAGCGCGTGCCGAATGTGTTGAAGACGCGCCCGACCCCACGGGGCTTGGCAGCGCTGATTGTGTCCGACTCTTCAGAGTGCTTGATCAAGACGGTCTGAACAGAGTCGATGTTGACACGGCAGAAGAGGGTCGAGAAGAGGTATTGCTCGCCGTTGTGGTCGAAAAGGGGGAGGGTGCGATAGCCGCGCTTGAGGCCGTTGAGCTTGGCGGTATGCGTAGCAACGGGTGGGCGGTCATTATAGCTCTCGCCGTTGTGGGAAAGCTTGACCGACCAGCGAACGAAGATGAGCTCGGGGAACTTGGTGGTCACTTTGAAGGTGAATTTGCCATCGAAAATCGGGTTGAAGCCGTTTTCCGGGATGACGCGGGTCCGGAATTTGAGGGGCGAATCTGTGGAGGGTGCCTCGGTGGGGTCCACGTCCCGCTTATCCCTCTTGTCACTGGAGTGAAAAACCTCGACCTCGACGTAGGGGTCGACCGTCTTGTTGTTGGGCATGCCGTTGGGTCGCATCAGCTGCTGAGCCGAGATGACGTCGATGCTAAAGGTGACCTCCTGGCGTTCCCTGAAACCTGACCATTCCTGGGGCATCACCTTGATCTCGCGGAGTTCGCTGGGCTTGAGAACATACCCCGACCGGTCAGAGCCGCTCTCGTACATGGCTTGGTTGAGTTGCATGCCGAGATCGAACGTCTGCCAGTTAAGAGCGGCCATCTGTACACCCTTGCGCCAGTATGTGACGGGGTTGAAGTTGTTCGAGGTGATCCGAGTGCGGTCGGGGTAGACACGCATGAGGTAACGCATGTTGTGGCGTTCGATGGCCCTCCGCTCCTCCTTGGACTTGCTGTTCCTCGTAAAGCTCGACTCCATGAATGAAAAGATGTGGTTGTAAGCCTTGGCGTCGGGGGCGTCGAACCCGCCAAATTTGACCCCGGCGCAATACACACCCAAGTCTCCCAGAACTTTGACCGTCTTGTTCGACGAGCGTCGGGGGGGAACCCGCTCGCCTGCGCTGTCGTTGTCGCTCGTGCTGCTGCTCAGGGCGTCCTGCACCTCGCCCTCGGTGATGGTGTTGACACGGCTCTTGCTCACGAGTCTGCGTGACGAGAGGCTGGGGCTGAGAATGGGGCTCTGTGGCAGTGACTGAGGGGGTATGATGCTGTTGTCGAGCTGGACGGGCTTTGGATACGGCGAGGTTAGGCTGTTGCCTCGGCGGCGACCGGCCGTCTCCGCTGGCTTGGGCTCCGGGGCGGGCTGGGGGCGCTTGACCTTGATGAGGACCCGTTCCTTGAGCTGCTCAGGGGAGGGGAGCCTGTCGGATGAGTCGAGCGGCTCGGTGACGAGACGGGCGCCAAAAGTCTCCTTGATGATGCGAGCCATCTCGCCCTGCTGCTGGGGGTTGCAGTGAACCTCGAGCGAGATCCAAAGGGGGTACTTGGTCTTGACGAAGGCGTATTTGTTTATCGTCGTCATGGTCTCCTGGAAGCTGATGGAGGTGGTGAGAGTCCGGCCATGGTTGACGGTGGGCTGGCCATCAGGGCCATCCCAGCAATCAACCTCGACACAGCGACAACCACGCGCGAGCGCCGAGATGTAGCCCTCAACGCTAGAGAGACCAGCGACCTGCCGGCCCATTAGATACGTGTTATGGGAGCTGGAAACAAAGTACTCGTTCAACGGCCGGTCGAGGGTATACTCCTTGGGCTCCTTATGCACGGGCAGGTTGTAAGTCGAGGTCAGGAACGCCGCAAAAGCCGCGTCGCCCATCTTCGGACCGTCGAACTGAGCCGCGTCCACATCTCTGGATTTGAACTTGCGGGCGAACTTGGTGTAGAGGGCCTCCCAAGCGGCCAAATCGGCATCGACGTTCTCCCCTTGGACATCGCGCAAGAAGTCCAGAAACTCCTTGATGGTGAGGCCCGTCTCTGGGTTCGCTGCAATCCGGTGGTAGATCTGGCGGATGTCGTCACGCCGTTTCATGTAACCGACAAACGTCTGGAACTCGTAGAAGTTCAGACGACCCGTGTTGGTGACATCGGCCGCATGGAATTTGGCGCGCAACTGACTGGGAGACGCATGGATGTGGAGATTCCGGCAGACACGTTGTACACCTTCAAAGTCAATGTCACCGTCGTCGAGAGAGAGCGGCTTCTCACCACCCTGCTTGGTCATCTCATTAAGCCAGTAGTCGCGGATTGCCCTGTCGTTAAACGCCATCAAGGACGCCATCAGGTCTTGTCGGTGTTTGGAAATGGCCTCGAGCGTTGTGACCCAGTTGTAGAAAGTGCTGGAGTCGTCGGCCACGAGGTGCATCATCTTGGTCTTGGACTTGTCGGGCACCGAGTACATGATGGAAAACCACCGAGACTCTTCGGTCTCGGGTACGCCGTAGTCGATGCGGTACTGTCGGATGTCGGAGCCCGTCCTGATCTCCTTGATGTCATCGATGTATAGACACTTGTGGGGCCTGCTCTTGTCCCACGAGATCTTGGCAGCGTCCGGTTCAAGAACCAGAATGAAGCGCTTTTTCCCGTTCTTCTTCGAGACCTTCCTGATCCAGGTGCCCTTGAGCAGCTGAAAGGGTATGACGGGACCGGCGGTTGTGTTGGAAGGGGAGGTGGAGCCGGCGACGGAAGCCGTCGTGCTATTCGAGGATGATTCTCGGAGAGCCCCGTCAAGACCGCCAATCAACGACCGGAGATCATCGGTCTCATCAACGAATTCGTCGTCCGAGTCGCTATAGGCGGCAAAGTCGGGCGGGGCCGTGGTGTTGCTGTCACTCCTCCTGCGAAGAATACCGGGGCCCACGCTGCCATCACGACTATTGGGGGCAGCGGAGGATGTCCTGCGGCGGTTCTTCCAGGCCTTTGTCTTATTAGACAAACGCCTCATGAGGTTGCCGCTTTTGCTCACGGCCTCTGACATGGCGCTGGGACTGCCCACAAGGGTCTGACCTAGCGAGTTGTTGCTCGTTTTCCGTGAGATGACTGGCTCTGGCAGCTGGAAGGAGCCTGTCGGGAACTGTTCGTCGATGAGCCCACGTCCCCGGTGCTCGGGAGACGCCTGGACCGAGCTGTTTGTCGTCATTATGACGGCCTCGGGAGACATGATGGGGGAGCCCTGTTGTGAGCTCGAGGCTACCGAGGAGGCGCTGATGGCCGAAGCTGGTATGGTAGGCTGTTGTTGTTGGTGTTGTGAGTTGGAGGGAAGGTTGGTCTGGACATGGCTCGGGCGTATGCGCCTGATATGAGCCGTCTGGGGGGTCATGGTAGGAGTGAAAAGGGGCGAGGGTGATTGTATGTTTTGAGTCGAAGTAGGGGACATGATAGTCATGAGGGCAGCCTTCACTACAGGCGAGTTGGAGAGGTCCCAGGCAAAATCCAAGGTGGATGATCTGGCAGTTTATAGAGAAAGCGTAGCTGTTGGAGACGGCATCCTTGGAGAGGTGGTCGTGTGGAACGGCCCGTAGAGGGATAGACAATGCGGGGAATGCGTGGGAGAGGTCGATCCTGAGATACCGAGGTGGGTGTTCCACACACGCACGGCGCTATCTGGCAGGCAAGGGTTCCTCCAAAAGGGCAACAGCAGGCGTGGGGAGACTGATGATCTCTTGCTGCGTGTGTTGCTGCGCGGCGCGATGCGATGCGGCGTACCAAAGAACCTGATAAACCACGCAGGTGGCTCGTAGCGGGTACACTGCAGGCGTGGCAGCGCAGGGCGGACGGCGAGTGTCGAATTGGGCCAATCGAGGGCGCAGGCGTCCGTGGTTTTGTCTTTCGAGTTCCTGCCTCTGGCCTTTGGGGGTTGAATTTGGCGGGCCCAGGCAGCTGTTGTGATGGCTTGCGGCGTGAGGGCGAGAGTGATGTGGCAGGTGGTATGCAGGTCGCTGATTCGGGTTTATTTCCAAGTTGGGGGAAACGGAATGAACAGCATTAACAGACCGGAACGCAATGCTCCCGCAGCAGATGCTCGTTTGTTCTTCTGTGTCCTTGGCTTCCTTGCCGGCTGGTTCAAGTACCAGTTCCAGGTCGCGCAGGCTCGTGCTCGGCAGAGAATCGAACGTGGATCGGGTGGGAGGTGGTTCGGCGCAACGAGACCTTGGAGATGCTCGGAAGGGTGCGCACGGCGCAAGACGCAAAGTAGCAGTCAGATGACTCAATGAGCAAGTCTCTTGGATCTGGACCCGAGAATGTTGAACGGAATGTGAAGATTGACTTCGTAGTATTGTTTCCGAGCGTGTGTGTAAAAGGGAAAGAGGTTGTGGTCAGCTGTTATGTAGTTGAAGAGACAAAAGGCCAGTCGCCGGTGATGGTGTCGGTGGTGGTGGTGGTGGTGGTGGTGGTGGTACTCGTTGTAGGTGGGCAAATACGGTGCGTGTGAGACTGGCTGCTAGCAGACGGATGGAAGGTACGTGGTGGCAGTCAAGTCTTATGTGGGCGGGAGTGGCAGCTGGGGCCCGGGAAATTATGAGTAGACGGGGCGGGAAGGAGGCATAGCCAAGAGCTTTATTTTGGAGTAAGGGCAAAGACCAGCACAAAAAAATGTCAGGGTCAGGAGAGAGAGGGTGGAAACGAAGGGAAACGAGCAAGAGTACGGGTCCCAAAGAGGTGTGCTGGGTGTAGCCGTAAGGTGTAAGGCAGAGCAGAGGATCAGGGGGGCGTACGCGGTAGAATGACGGCCAGGGCTGATCAGAGAGCGAGGGTGGGTGGTGGGTAGAGACAGTCTTGGGAGAGGAGTGAGTTGGGTTGGTGTGTTTGCAGGGAAGGTGTGGAGGTAAAACGGGAGCGAGCCAAGATGGGCGCCCCAGATGGATGGGTAAGAAGGAGCGAGGTAGGTAGGTAGCGTACCTAGTACAGAAACCACACATGGCGTGGGAAGGTACCATTCAGTCGCGCCAGGTACACTACGGTGAGGTACGGGGGTACAAAGCGCACACCAAGGGGGGGGGGGGGGGGGAGAAAAAGGGGAACGGAAAGGAACAGAGAGGGCATGTGTGCGCGCCAAACTCTGGGTGGGCAAGGGCAAGATACTGGGGGGTTTACGGATACACCAGGATGGGGTTGTAAGCCTAAAGGTTCGCGGGTAATGAGGGTGGACCGGACGAGGAATGCGAAAGGAAGATACGCGCACCCACGGGCCACAGGGGACATTCTGACGAGATACCCCGCCAGGTACCCTACCTACACTACACCACTCCGTACTTGTACACTTCAAAGACACTGATACCTTTCCCAGCTTACAGTACCTAGCTACAGGTCGCAAGGGGAGAAGCTGCCACGGCAGAAAAGCAGCAGGAGCGCCGAGGGGAGCCGCTAAGGAGACATGAGAATAAAAAGCGGACACCAAGGACGAAGGCAAAATTGGGCAGAGGAATTAGGAGGGTGACAGGACGTGCGCTAGGAGAGGGCGCTAAGCTCTCCAGAGCAAGATACAAAAGTAAGTAGGTAGGTACGTGTTGTGTACGTAGCTCACAAGGCTTGTCCCATGTCGGTCCGCCGTCGCTAGCTAGCAGTCAGTCAGGTCCCCTCACCTCACTCACCTTGACCTCTTGATTTGTCGGTCTTCCGTATCTGTCCGTGTCGCTCTGGTGTTTCCTCCGTTTTCCATTCATTCATTCCAAACGAACGGATCCACGAAGCGGAGACGCTGGGCTGATACGGCTATTACTGGGCTGAAAACGGGGAGGGGCAATTGAAGTTACAGTCACACGCAGTCCTCTCTCTCTCTCTCTCTCTCTCCCTACAATGTACGTACCATTTCTAAGACCGTTATAGCGTGCAGGGTTGAGATGGAGACGCTGGGCTACGACGGCAACTGCGACTGCAACTTTGAATGGGACGTCAAAATGCAAAATGCCTTTAAGAAGCGCATGTATGAGCATGGAGCCTGGGCTTGCTGGGCGGCCCTGGCCCTGGGACGACCTGGGGGAGAGAAGAACCGACAGGGGGAGCAGGGAAGGAAACGGCACGAATTTTGCACACAAGGGTTGCACCTGCGCCGCGCGCTGCAGGGCGGACAGACGAGAAAGGTCGACACCGGTGATGCTGATGCGCAGAAGTCAGAAGACGGGGAACTGGGCAGAAACAAGCTGGGGGGGGGGGAGGAAGAGATGGAATGTGGAAGGAGGGTGTGTCGTCATTGGAGCAGAGAGAGGTGTGTCGTTAGAATAGTTGACGAAAGGACAAGGGGTTCCAGAAGACTGAGTGGGAGGGTACGTACTGAATTACAGTGCTACGCAAGGTAGGTGGTGGACTGTACGAGTGGGAAGGAGCTTGGTCCTTGGGCTCGAGGGGGTAAAAGAGCAGAAAAAGAGGCAAGGTGGAAAAGAAGGAAATAAAAATAAAACAATAACAACACGACAGAAAATAAAACAAACCCCTTTAAAGACTTCAAGGCTCACGACAGGGAATGTATTCGTTCTTCTGGCTTTGGTACTTGAGTAAAATACCTACCTAGGTTGGGTAGTTTACCTGCTTGTACGATGAGTACGTACCCTGTTGCACCGCTCGTGGTGGGCAAACAGGCTCCTGGAGGAAGGAACTCTCCCAAGGGAGGCCTGAAGTCGAAGTCAAAAAGAACAATTCTATTCCTAGGAACGCCCCCCCCCCAAAAAAAAAATGTCGGCCGAGAGAGATGGACGACAGAGGGACGCGCTCCAGGTACTACCGTGCCAGCCAGGTACAACGCCATGTGCCTTCTCGCTCATGGAACAGACAGTGGTCCCGCTGGCATGGAAAAGGAGAGAGGGTGGGTGTGAGATGACTCCGTCCGTTTGTGCGGCTTTTGCTGGAAGGGCACTCACTCAACAGAGTTGGAGAGAGAGACGTGGCCGACAAGCAACACAACAATTGCGAGTGGCTCTCTTGTGGTACACCACGTACTGTCGCCGCGCACCTCGCCATGTTTCCACCTTATTTGCCTCCTTCTCAGGGGATGAGCTACCTACGTACGTATTGTTGCCGCTTCTGCTGCCTCGCGACCGGTTTCTGCTCATACCACTTCCGTAGGACAAATGGTTAGTATTACAGGATGGCAAAGGGTAGTCAGTACGTACTTGCATACACGAAGGCAAGAATAGCCTTGGCGTTGCCTTGCCTTGTCGACATCCATACTATCGCACACTATCCGTACACGTACACGGTAAACTAGGCAGGCTACTGTCCGCCTTATGTTGCCTTGTCGGCTCCTGCCATCCTCTGGCCTCCCTGTCCTGTCCCGTACAACGCGAGTATGAGGCATATGCCGTTGCGGGACGTCTGTGTACGTGCCGTTGCACGTATTGCAGGTCCAAGCACATGGGAAACGAGCCCTCCAAGGCAGATGATTAACGGCAATAACGAACGGTGAAGGACCTTGCAAGGCGCCTCCCCCTTCCGTATGGGCGTAGTGGGTACGTAGCCTTCCCCGTGCGGTGAGCTCGGTGGCACAGCATACCTCAGCGGTCCTCGTTGAAAGGGAATCTGGTGCCAGCCAAGACGGCGGCCACGTACCTGCGTCGAGACTGGATAAGATAATGGAGGCCATTTGCTGAAATGCGTTACCTTGCGCCGGGAGATGAAGGCCAATGCTCAGACACCTTGACGAGACTGGCTCGAGGGGAGAGACCACAATGCTAGACGAAGGAATATTCAGTAGTGTGTTGTTGGTGCGAGTTCGGCAGATAGGTAGGTACTTGGGTACACTGCCAAATGCGTGTCGTGCGCGCGACCCGGCGGTAACTCGATACCTTGCTTGTTCCTAGCATCCTCGATACCTTTACATCTACCTAGGTAGGTGAGTAGGTAGGTAGTGGGCATGTATGAACGAACTCATTCCACAGGTTCGCCTCTCAATTATGCGATAGGTACTACTACTATGTGTACACAGACGGATAGACGTACAGATGTAACAGGCAGTGATTCAGGCACACATCAAAGGTTAGCTCCCAAGTTGGACTTTTTCTCTACTTTTTTGCTTTTCTTGCCTTTCCTTTTTTTATTTTTGAATTTTTTTCTTTTCTTCTGCTGGGGTCTATAACGAAAGTCGCTGTGAGGCCAGACTGACATGATGATCCCATTTCCCCCACCAAAACAAGTTGCCGAAGTACCGTAATCAGTGTCTTGTTTCCCCCCATATACTCTCCCCCCTCCCCAATTACGTTTACGCCCATTTCCGGGCCCCCTTCTCACAGGCGCAAGAGCGATGGTGTATGGCTTCCGTGCTTTGGCGCTTCGTGCTTTCCCCCCTCCAATCGTTCCCCGCGTGTCTACCTAACTATCTGCATCGTGAGTGCACTGTGTCTGTTTGATGAATGATGACGAGATAGAGGAATACGTACCGCACAAAGCCCGTCAAGGCATTTGTCGTCTCATTCGCCTCGCTTGCCAAACGTGGCCCCTTTCTGTCATCGACGTCATATCCTCGTCCTCCGGTAACTCACACGCCATTGAACCTCGAGCGCTCTTGTGTCTCGGAAATTCTTCTCCTTCGTCGGTGTCCAGCTGACCTTAGCCTTTCCTCAGCTGCGACAAAGTCAAAATACACCACATTGTCCTTTGATTCGCCTGCCCGCGGGAATTCGCTTGTTTCGTCACAGAGGATCGGCGATAAATTACTGCCCATCACTTGACCGTGTACCTGGTATATCCAAGTTGCGTTTCGTCGCTGATGTCGCCGATTGCTGATGGCTATTATTGTCTCTGCCTGCCTGCCTGCCTGCCTGCCTGCTTGCTTGCTTGCCTGCCTACCTATGTGCTGGCTCAGCTTGTTCGCGAATTCACTTGCACGGACGCGGGTAATTATCACTCGCTTCTCTATCTGTACGCATGCTTCCCACGCTGCAAATCATTATCAGCTCGCGCGCGCACGCCCTGTACCACCCGCACTCGGACAGCCTGGTCAGCCGGTTGTTGCATGCGGCCGTGGGGGGCATGAGCGACATGCCCAAGGCATACCTGGCCGGGTCTGAATACGTGCGATACAGCCCAGCGCTGATGCTGTCAGCTAGCGGCCAATGGAATGCATCCAGGTCAGCGATGTCGCCATGCATTGCTAAATCACATCCCATCCCGTCTGGCAACCTGTTCTCGGGTAATTGATTGCACAGCTCAATCCTGGCTGAGTGAGCCACGCAATCGCAAACGCTTTCATCAGTCCTTCTCCACTGTGACGGTAGCGCCGTTGTGCCCTCACCACCGGGTACACGTCCACTCGGGGGACAAAAAAGACCGCCGGTTTCCCCCTACACAACAGCCACCCTCACCACCAGTACTACAGCTCCTGCAATAGGCAATGCAGCTTTTTACATGCTAAAAATATACATTTGTGAGGACTCCTAAGACGAGAAAGTCTATAAAGTGTATGAAAGTATACATCTTACCTACATCGTACTTTCTGGTATCTAAAAGCAATAGGGCCATAAGATAAGGTTCTTCAAAACCAGCGGTCTTTTTTGTCCCCCGAGTGCCGTCTCGTCTCCACCCTCCCTTGTCTGGCCCATTGCGATGCTACCGCCGCCGCCAGCACCGCTCGACAAGGGTTCACCTCGGAAAGCGCCGCATCCAATCCTGAACTCTCACGCAGTGGTGCCCCACGCCCCATCTTCTCGGTGTGCCGGGAATGGCTCCTCTTCCTCTCATTACATCAGCACACATTCGCCTCCGCCCACAAGGTGCATAGTCTACTAAACTAAGATGCTGCTCGGTCAGGGAACCCCAAGGCGTTGACCGGTGGTTGCATACCATATTACTGAGCCTGCCACTAAGCCTGCCACAGAATCCCTCAACGTTGATAATTTCGTGTTGATCGGTGGAGTCTCGTAAGGGTGGCACCTGTTGTCCTTGGAAAGCACGTCTGAACTGGACAAGCCCCCCTGAGGCGGCTCGGCGGCTCTGTCGAACGGGGGGTCTCACCGTCTCGTTAGGGTCTTGATTCACGACGACGACGACGTTCATTGCCCTCTTGGTCGAGAGTGATCAAGGCTGAGCTTGGTTTCCACGCCAGATGGATACTAATCCAATGGCTTAAACGCTCACTCGGACTTGCGGATGATCAGGGCCCTTTCATTTCTCGCGCGGTGTCTGGCATTGTGCCACGGCCTGCAGTAATCGTAATCGGCCATACGCTACTGCCACAGATCCAACAAGCACAGTGGGTCATTTAGAGTTCTGCTGGGTCGTCTCAAGGGTCCGAAAATGCATGTACTGCGTAGTGTACACTCGGCTGATTACTTCATCCTCTTGGTCACGACCTGCTGGCTGCAACCACCCAAGAGACGGGTAAACAAGTCTGAGCGTCAGCCATGGATGTAACGACCTTGCATCAAGCTAGAGAGAGAGAGAGCCGCAGGGGTGTGTTGTTTTTGCTTCATCCCCCATACCAGCTCCCCATTCCTATTGTGAGTCACTGCTGTTTATTATTTCTGAGAGACGAGCAGGATCTCCCGGAGCGCCAACGGCCTGACGGCCGATCCCCTGTGTCTTCATGCTGCAGGGCGGGCAAAAAACAGGGGGTAAAATTAGATGCATCTACTCATCCGCCCCGTTGGGATTCCCTGCCGTACCCTCTCTCCCCATATGGGATCCATAAATGTGTGATCCATCGACACGGATAGCGGTCGCCCGACCGACGTGCGAGCAAGGTGTGCGTGCGTGGGAGTTGTGAGGGAAAGGGGGGAGAGAGAGAAAGGAAGACGCAGGCTAGTAACCACACGCATGCGTGCAGGAAAAGGACGCTAGGGCTCTCCAAGGCCACCATAGTACCACACTGCCCTCCTCGCTAAGCAACGACATGCCTATACGTGACGTGGACGCCGTAAGAGGTAAACACAACGGCTGGCTGACGTGAAGCTGAAAACAGAAAACAAATACAAAACAAGATGAAAAATAATAATAGAAAAGCACGAAAGCATACGAAACAAGGAAGCAGCAACCCGCATTACACGCAGGCTGTTCACCTACAAGCCCAAGCTCGGCCAGCCGAGACAGGAAATCGTGTACATTGCAATCAATTCCTGCGGACATGGACGACAGGTCACTGCCACTCCCGCGCCACGCAGACGGCGTTTGTCTGTGGCTAAGATTCATAATAGGTCCTGCATTCCACTCTGATTTGCATCGAAGTGGCAGATCCTTCGTCGCAGAATAGATAAACACTCGCCTTGTAAACGGACTCGGTTAGGAGGGTTTTCCCCTCTCTCTCTCTCTCTCTCCCCCCAAAACGGAGCGAGGTGTAGATGAGTACGTCGTCGATATTACGACATGCCCCAAAAGAAATGAAAATAAAACCGCATTTGAAAAGGTACTCTACGGAGTAGTGTACGAAGAACACCCCCCCCAAAGGGCCGAGCTGTGAAGCGAACCTGGTAGGGAACCCAGGAACGCAAAGTGTGGGGTAAACAATTAGGGTGGGTGGTGACATCGTTACAGGTGCTCGCGGGAAATGGGAGCCACTCTCTCGGCTGGAATGGCAGAGAGAGATACAAACCTGAGATATGACCACATTCTGACCAAGGTTGGAGGCGGGCCCTGGGAATCTCCCTCACCCTCAATATCTAGTTTGTATCTTTCCACCGAATCACTGCGCTTATTGCATCCGTACGAAACCAAGTTTGACCGACAAGAGGCAACACACACACACACACACACACACAACACACACACTACTTACTACTCTCCCGCACGAGTGTGCCGGACCGTCTCTACCAAGGTCGATCAGCACGGGTCGCTGGTCCTTTCCGGTCGCCCGCGGGGACGGCGCCGACGCCACACCCTTGATTAGTAGGTAGGGGAATGGGTCGGTAGGCGAGAAAGAAGGATACCCAGGTAAGGACGGAGTACTCCGTACAGAGTAGGCAGTGGCGGCAATGGCAATGGTCATCATCATCAGCAGCATCATCATGCGTTTCCGTGCTCCGACTAGCGTGTCTGTGTCTTGGTTCGTCGCAGCATACGCGTAACCTTGGCTTGGGGGAGGAAGGGGAAGAAGAAAAAAAAAAGAATGATCCATTGGGATGTATCACGGCTGTTCGGACCTCAAGCAAAAAGCCGGGCAATCCAAAGCAGGCTCGCCCGTCTGGGCATATGTGTGTGTGCGTGTGTGTGCCTCTAGCAGGAAGCAGATTTTCGGGCGACGTGGGAAAGGCGATTAGGGGGTGGGGCTATCCACCCCACCGTCGTGCTCCTGTTTCAACAAGCAAGACGTAGCAGTGTGTCTAAATTATGGTACGAGTACTCCGTACGAATACCACGTATATTATTACATACATGCCTAGGTAGGTAGGTCAATTGGTGATAGCGTAGAAGGGCGCTTAAGAAACGATGATGTACCCGCTGGGTACAGTACTTTAACCGCACTGGAACCCCTCTGCCCAGCGAAACCAGCCCGGCTCAAGACGCCTGGTTTGAGTGAGGTTCAGAGGTATGCACCAAAGAATCAACCACGGCCAATGTGGGACGCGATGGATCCCGTCAGACGGCTGGCCGTGTGCCATCTTTGTTGTCTCTGGTCGTCACTCAGCGACATTGCGTGCGTCGCGCGGCGTGACTGGAGCGAGAGGTTTTCCGTGGCTGAGAGACCCTTCACCAACCTCCGCAAAACTCTCCATCCCCGCGAGGACCGAGAATGCAACAGTGCAGTTGTAGTTTGGGAACAGATGTTAGCGTAGCTTCCACGGTGCCGAGACAAGACATTGGGGGGGTGGAGGGGACTCGTGCGTGGGTAGCACCAGTGAAGCAACAGAGCTGCAGCTTCGCACACTGGGGACCACCAGATGCAGCCTTGTCGGCCTCCCCCCTCCCCCCGGTCTAACACGCAACTCCGCATCATCGGCGCTGTCGAGGTGTCACCTGAGCAAACGGGATTGGTCGACTGGCGCTTGATGACTCCTGGGAGGGCGGGTACACAAATCTTGCAGTAAGTTGCCGTGATGGCGAGCCTGCCCTGATGCATGCGATGCGATGCGACGATCAAGACACGTTGGACGCACTGCGACGAGGCCGCCGGCCAACAAGATGCCCAGATGCCCAACCCCTTTGGTCGCACTGGCTGATGTGTCATGGCAGGTGACTGACTGCCTTGCGACAACAGCGCCGTCTTCGTCCTTCCTTCTTGGCCGTGCTTGCTCTCACCGCGCTCTCGTCCAACCGTGACAGGAAGTCAGCGACAGGCCCGCCCGTAACCACTCACGGGCGGAATCCAAGGGGTGCTCGTTCGGAAGCTGCGGCGCTAGCACCGCTCATGCACGGCGTCCCTCGGGCTCCCCTCCTGTGCGGTCGATTCCTGCTCGCTTGCCCGGAGGGGTCCATACACGTGTAAAACCATGGGCGACCAGGGCCGTAGTCGAGAGCTTCTTCAATGCTGCGTTTTGGCTGGTTGTCGGCAATAAGGTGCATCACACCGACATTTGACATCGTAGAGCAGCAGCAGCATGTCATGTGGTCCTCTGGTATCACGTTGAGCCAACCAATTGTGCGATACTGCAATTTCTTGCTTGCCAGTCGCCCTCAAGGACCGGACGGACCGCCATGGTCCATTTAGCGGACTTCGCGCGCTGAAGCTGTCGTGAGAACCGACGTGCCGTCCAACGGGTGAGCGGCGGCGATATGCATCCAACAGCAACGTCATGTAGGTCATTGGCAAACTCCTTGGCATGGCCTGTCATGTCAGATGCGCATGCCGCCCACAACGATGAGATGAACGCTGGGAGGGTCATGCGTCAGCCCAGTTGCGGCGCGAAGCCTTTGTTCTGCAACCGAAATTAACCTGCTGAGCCAACAGTCGTTTCCTCCGTCGAACCGCCAAGATGATAGCAGCCGGAGGAGGAGGGTGGGGCCTTAATTGCGGCTGATATTGCATACGATGACAGCCATAAGTCCACGTCAGGCTGGCATTCTCACAGGCCTGTCGACCTTTCCTCTGTTATGTTGTGGCCCTCTCCTAGGATGTGAACCATGTTTGATGAGCAACAAAACGTTGCGACTTTGGCCCGCCCAAGAGTGGCAATCGGCCGAGAGAATCCTTGACGCCCTTCCCCCCTCCCCCCGTCGGCCCGGACCCCCAACCCAACATGCTCGAGCGCGTTCAACTCGCCTCGGTCGGTTGGCGTTGAGCCTCATACAACGTACTCACGGAATAAGGGTCCACGCCATGTGCTGGCTAGGGTCGACACCGATTGCAGCAGTACCGTATACAGAAGCAGGATATTGGCCTAACCGCTGTCTCTAGAACGAAACCCTTTTCCGGATGTAGACGGGGTCGGGATGTCATATCCAAGTGTGCGGATCGGGAGCGGTCAAGGGGTTTGTTCGTCCCTGTTTTGTTGTTTTTCCCCCTCCCCCTCCGCCCCGAGACAAAGTGTTACCTCAATCAGGTACGCGACGCTGAAGCATGGGGACGACAGAAGGATTGGCACGGCTGAGATCCGGGAGGGTTTTGAGCGCCGATCTTATCTTTGGCTAGGTATTGTCGTTGTTGAAGAAAGGGCACACTGTCACCGGATTCCAAGTATGCGGTTGGACGAACCGACCCCTGCACGCTGGGCGCTGGGCGCTGCTCACCGCCGCCATGTTTCGGAAAGAGGCTGCTGGATGTGGATGCTATCCCGTCGATCTGTAACCTATACTCCGTAGTCAGTGATGGGCAAATGTCTCTCGATAATGCCTTGGTACAAGGCCACAGGGGACGGGTCGCGTTGGCCGACCGCATATTAACCACCTACCTACCTAAGTTAAGGGTCGAGAGCCCAGCTCAGCTAGGTAGGTGATGGAGGTATTGTCAGGTTACAACCCAGGGGCGCAAATATTAGGGGGGGGGGTCAGGGATACCAAGCATGATTGGGCTCCCATTGGGCAAGCGGCGCTGGAGTGACGTAGTTTTGTCGCTTTCTCGAAGCTGGTTCGAACAAAATGCGGCCCATCAGGACAAGGGCGGTGACAGGGACGTCTCCGTCTCCGCAAACTGGGCACTGGTTTCTGGGTATCCGGTGCTGGAGATAATCCCGGACCTCCGAGCAGGCAGCGCAGCGCGGCCCTGCACGTACTATGTAGGTACCTAGTGCACTGCGCTGCGCTGCACCGAACCGCTGCCGAAGCCCCTCCTTCCCCAGCCAGGCCGCCAGGTTGGGCTTGGTCGAGGGTCCCTGTTCGTTGGGTTGGTGGTTTTCTCGTCTTCTCGGGCTGCCGTCATCAGCGCGCACAGCACGTACGATGTACTCCGTACAGGGTATGTATGTATGTACTTGCTTGTACGCCCCTAGCACGGAAGAGTGGCGCCCCATGCTTGATTAGCTAAGGCACCGAGGGGCGCATTACCTAAGCTTTGCAGGTGCCCAGGTACGCTATTATGCACCTACCTAGGTAGGTAGGTGCACCCAGGTATTATGTAGATTGTCATTCGTCCGCCTATTGTCTACCTATTGTCCCCGTCTCGAGGGAGGAAGGAGGCATTGAATGACACCGGAAGGTGCGACCCCTGCTCTTTTCCGTCGACAAATACACTACCTAATCAATCGTTGATGCAAGAAATCACACTCGCTGAACGGTGTTTGGAAGCTGGCATTCAGATGGCTATTTCCCCTTCCCGCCAATGTGGTGCAGTCCAATGCTGTGTGACGCGAGCGGTGTGTGTGGTTGGTGTGCTCGCTGTCCATTGTACGAATAAGGAAGCTGTTGAGAACCGCGAACCCCAAATGTGACCGACGGCACCCCCGAGCTTGCACATCTCAGCAGGCGCGACAGGGGTCTGCTGCTGGCCATTGACAAGGGGTCAATAGTGCTCTTACTCGGCTTCCCAGCTGGGATCGAATGGGAAGGGAATGCCGAATCCTCGTCGACTGTGAGGTGGTCATTTGCTCCCGTACCGTAGCACCGTAGGGTAGGTAGGTACCTATCAACAATTCGAAATGGGGTCACGAGGGGCAATCCCAAACAACCACGTCCTCCTCCCCGTCACGAACGAATTGGACGTCGACAAGCCAGCAAACATCTCTCTCCCTTTCTCCGCATGTCCGCTGCCTGCACACGCAAAGCAACGACTGTCTTCTTCCTCTACTCCGTACATACCTACACTATAGTACATACATCCGTACCATGTCGCAGCCCCCATCGGTCGTCGTCGCTCATCACACGTTTTCCTTTGGACCGCTCTGAATTCTACCCACTGGCATTCAGGCGCCGGGTATGCCAGTCGCTGCACAATCAAATGAGTGAAGATGGCAATTGGGACGACCACAACCCGACGCTCGCGATCCCAGAGGAATGCTCAGGTGAGAAACATCACCACCACCAGTGGCTCTGTTCTGTATGCTTTTCCGACACATGCCCCCCTGCCAGAGAGAGACAATTTGCCTCGAGCTGAGTCGAACTTGGCCCTAGCTCAGGCACCCCCCCCCCCCCCAAATACCACCATGCACACCTCAACACCAAGATGCGCCCATCTTCATTTCCTCTGTCGCCATCTCACATTACGAGCATCCGCTCGGCGGCTCGGCGCATGCTCTGTGCTGTTGAAGCTACCATGAGTGGAGTCTTCTTTCTCATTTCGACTTGGTTTGTCGGTTTGTTTTCCGCCTTTAGTTCCAATCCATTGTGAGACCTCCAATTCCCCCCCCCTCATCCCGCCGCAACTCGGGTGTGGGGATCCAAGGACACGTGCTTGTCTTGTCCCTAGGTCCAACGCAGGAGGGTGAGGCACATGTCCTCGGAAGTTAGCAATCTTCCAACCGTATCGCTGGAAATCCTGGAGCCTAGAGAGAGATGGAGTTGCGCCAAAGCCCACGGATGAACAGACTCGGCCTCGTCGGTTACCGGCCAACAAAAGGCAAATGCCATGGTTCCCTACCTTGGTGGGCGTACGCCTCCAGGGATGCATGAACAAGTCAGCATGTCTGCTGCCCAGTCGCGGTCCGTCCGGGTGAGTTGCTTACATGATTTCCTACCATCAGGCAATTTTCTCAACTCTATGCCCCGTTGCACGTTGCCAAGCACAACGGCAGGAGAATTCCGCAAGCAAGAAGAAGCTGCTTGAGCAGTTACCTAATTATCATGACCGGTCAACGGCCGCAGTAGAGCGGAGTCACACGGCTTGCCAAGTGCAGTTGAGCGCCGAGTGTCTCATTTCGTCCGCCCTATTCACACAGTTCTCTCTTTCATGGTTACGAATGGTCAACCGAGTTATCTTGGCAAGGCCTGTGTCTGTCTGTATGTGTGTGTGTATGTGTGTACGTACATGTCTGTGGCTCGTCATTGACCTCGTACCATTCAAGACACCGCCAGTCTTGAAGTCGACTTGCGGCCATGGTGTCAGCTTGCTGGCTGCATCGGGAGAGGGTTCCATTTCTCATGATGCCGACTTGCCGTACCAAGCCTTGTGGTTCTCGCAAAGGCGGCGTTGCAGCCCGCTTGTCCGCCACCTCGCTTCCGCTGCCCGTCGGAACTCGTGCGTCAGGACTGCGCGTAGTACATGGTAATTAGTGTGTACACACGCTATCGCCAGCGTTGATACGAGGGATTTCACCACTTGTTGTCTATCGCTGTCCACCACCCTGTCTGCCCTGCCCTGCCCTAGGTAGGTGCCTTGCGCCATATCCTGAGCTAGGTAGGTGCATACCTAGGTAGCGAGAGCAGAAACCTATAGCTGTCAACCATCTACACCCCCTCCTGGTCTCGTATCGTCAACCGCATAGGCACCACATGCGCAATTGCGCACAACTCGATTTTGTTTACGAGAAACAAAAATCATGGCAATCAATGCCAGACAAATTCGAGAGCTATTTTCAGCGTACGCCCACCCAGAAGAGCAAGCCCCGTACGGCCGGCTCCTCATGGTGCCGGTCATTGATATCCCTGCCCATATCACACACATTTGAGCGCATGCTCCAATGGGCACTTTTGGCATGCACCGTTGCGAAAGCCAAGCTTTTTCTTGCACGGCCAACCCTGACGCAATTTTCGCAGTGTCTCTTTCCTCTTTGCCTCTGATTCTCGGGCTTTTGAGTCCCCATGCGGGATAGCCCTCTGTTGGGGGAATCAAGGAACCGATGAGGGCGCTTCAGCTCATGATGTTGCCTATCCCTCAAGATATCCGGGTGGCATGGCATATCGACACCTCGCCGGCTTGGAAGTGATATTGTGACAATCAGCATGGCTAGGTGTAGGCGGTGCCTCGGAGACAATCCCCATCTCCTCCAGCCAAGCCAAGTCTGAACCCGTTTGATATTGCCGCCAGTCAAAGATGGTCTGGGCGTTTCGTCAAGGCCGGATGGATAAGAGACAAGACTAGGGGCTAAGAGACTGGGGAGTGTCGTCTGTCTCGGAAGCAGCCATGCTGTTGAGAGATCGGCACACGTAGGCATGCTTACCGACTGTCTGCTCATCTTGCGCGTGGTTTGGCCAGGCTGACTCCGAGTCGAGTTACGGGGGTGGGGGGTGGCTTGTTGGCACCTGATCCAGCCGATGTCCTCTCCCTCAGTCACTCTTACACTTTCTCTTTCTCTCCCTGGTTTAGATAAGTAGGGTTGATTTTGACATCCTCGTCTCTTGAATGTTAGTATCCACGTCCAAGTGGGTAACGGTGTTTCCGGTGTTTCCGTTGTGGTTGCCAGTTCTGTTTTGTTTCCTTTTTCTTTCTTTTCTTTGCCGGCGGACGCCCAGATACACTGTGCTGCGCCCCTTGAGAGCTATTTTCTTTCTCGCTTATTTTTTCTTTTCTTTTTTTGGGATACTATATCAGGGCTGAGCTGTCAAACCATCATCGCCCCCCCTGGTAGCATCCCTAGTTCCACTACGGAGTATATGGATTATATTATATCATCCTTACGGTTGCTTTAAGTCTTCCCATGCTGCGCTGCGCCCGTCTGTTCGCCTGCCCCAAGAGGAATATCCAGCAGAAACCTGGCTGAACACCCATCCATCATTATCATCATCATACTCCTCCCCCTCCCCTCTATCCCCCTCCTTCCCCCTTATTCTCTGTGTCCGGTTTATCTCACAGGAAAGAGCAGTCACTGATAAGTTAAGATGAAAATGAGAGGCAACTGCCAAATTGTAGACGGGGCTCGTGCCTGTCGTGACTGTCGGTCGTATGATTCCTACCTAGAAAGGTAGTTTATCTAGGTACGGATACACGTGCACTTCATTACTGCTCCCTGAACGGAAGTAGGCAAGAGCGGTACACGGTACAATTAGTCAGGTACGCTCAAGCACGGTCGGTGTCCGTGGGGGGAGGGGCAAGTGCCAGTGGTACAGATAGAGGTAGGTACCTCCCGGGAGTGTACGTTCCTGGCAAGTTTCAAGGTTCTTTCCCTGCCCTTCCATGGATCCGATTGCTTCCCGACTGAGCCTCACTAAAAACCAACAACATGGGAAAGCATTCAGCCCACTCAAGGGGAGGGGCAGTTCAATGCTTTTCCTCCTTTTTTTTTCCTCTCTCTTTCTTGACCCATGACCGCAAACCAACGACGGCAACCTCGACATCATCGTCACGACCCATTGTTTCCTGTTTCCTCCCCCGTGCATCCGAAACCGTTTACCGGAGAGAGGGAGGAAACCCCAGGCACTGGATATAACCTCCTTTGGCTGCAACGTTCCTCCCATCCATCCACCTCTGCTGTCACATCCACCTCCATGCCCTGGTTGGTCTGCGGTTACCCGACTTCGCGACTTCTCTTCTCTTCTCCTCTGATGGCGTCGTCATGGCGTCGTCACAGCATCCCACCTAGCGGTATCCAGACGTTGTGAACCTCGACCTTGCCAGCATAACATGCTACGGCGTGCGGAGAACAACAACATGCACTAGCCAAATCGCCAATAATTGTTATGGCCAACGCATTCATGCTGCCACAAACCCCCGGTGCCTCATGCTCGTCTTGTCTGCCCACACACGACGCAGACGGCAGGCACATTGACGGCCCTCGCAATCGCGCGGGGAACGACCTTGCCCATGCATTGCACCCATCAGTGGAAGTGGAAGAGGGGCTGAATAGAGTGGGCCCACTCGGCATGTCGGGATGGTACCCTCCAGCGAAAAGTAGAAGGACAAAGAAAGAGAGAAAAGTCACAAACATAGGTACGCTGACGCCATTGGAGCTGTGGCAGCTTCCTCCCCTTGTCGGGGGGGGGGGGGGGGGTGAGAAAGACATCTTGTCAGTTTCAACCCCATCCACAAGCCGTCTCCACGTCCTTCTCCACTTCCACTTCACCTTCCCAGCAATGAGCCCACTGTGACTGCTACCACTTGGAACAGGTCGGCGAATACTTACGTATTCTCGGTGTAGGACTTATCGGGCTTCTTTGACCGAAGGAGGTTGTACGGTTGCACACTACTCGCATACATGAATTGCGGGAAGGCCCGTCGCCCGCTCACTCCGGACTGCTGAAGATGGGACACATTCTGCCGCACGCCAGGGCAGTGGGAACTGGTGTCACATCACAATCGAATCATGAGCAGGCCCTCGAGGCAATGCACCTGACCTCGCGTCAGTTGTTCTTGTAATGGCACTAGGGTCGGTCGCACATCGAAAGTGAAATATAGTGCGATGGACGCCTTGTTTGCGCATCCTCTAAATCATTCGTCGTTCCAATGCGACGCAGTCGCCTTGTCACACGCGCCAGCTGCACGCTGCACTGACAGCTTTTGCACTGGACCGACAACACCCAGAAGAAGCAGGGGGTGTTATGATTTTTATAACATTTTCCCTGTTTCTACGATATCGTCATTTGCTCATGCTCACCCTGTTATTTCTCAACGCACCGCATTGCCACACACTGCACGCTGGCATGACTATGCGATGTTGCGTGGTGCCACGGTACCTCGCAAACCTTTCGCCGCGCTGCGCGATGCTTTTAGCTACCGACATCATGAAATGAACTTGTTCCTTCTCGGTTGTCCCGTCTCTAGCTCCTGGCAAAGCATAACCCTTCCAAAGGGTCCTCGGGAACGTGGTCAATGTCGATTGGTGGGACATCTCTCACATCTATGGTCTCCCTCCCACTTAGGAATACGAATATTGCATTCTGTCGAGCACTGGATACCATCGCATCTCCCTCACGGACTGCGCGGGTAAAGAAAATTGATTGCCGGGATTGTCTGGGGTGAAGCAACTCAGCTGCCCAATCCTGCAGGCACAGGAGCAGACGTGCTGGAATTTATCGCGGGATCGTCACTTTGGGCGTTGACTCGCCCACCACAATGCAGCACACCGGTGCATCTGGCTGATCGGCTCTTCTCTCAATGGATAGGGGGCGTGCTTTGGTCACAAATATGGAATAAATTGAATGCATTCCGATCGTATTTTGATCCTTGGATTCAATCAAGCTGGGCGGACAGGCGGAAACGTGCATTGAACAAAGGAAAGGACAGTTCCATGCCCGCCAATGTGTCTTGACTGGCCGACTTGCCCGATTAGGACTCGGGATGAGGCACCAGCCTGTCAGAACGCTTGCAACATCAACCCCTGTGTTCGTCTTAAGTGCGTCTCGGACTGCTCGAGGGGGGGGTCAACTGTCTGTCAGGTCTCCCTACACCGTCGGTCAGAGGATGTCAGCATAGCAATCCGCCCCCTCTTCCCTGCCTTTCCACGCCTCTCAAATAAATGTACAGGTATATCACTCCAAGAACCTTGCTTTCGTCCTCGATCCGATTTTCCACGGCGAAACTCATTCACCTGCCTACCATGCATAAGCTTTCACTGCACATCATTTTGCGTTTAGGCATGGGTGGCACGGCGCAACGCAACTTGGCAAACCTTGTCATTGAAAGGAATCAACCGGATTGTGGGGGGCCGGCACATTGCGATCACTCACCGGAACACAGTTACCTGACTTGCTCCTGTACAGTCTCCAGCACGGGAAATATGATGGCCATAGAGCTGTTTCAACACTTTGTGATCATCGCGGTTTAAAGGGGGGTTTACGACCGATACCTTGGCTCACAGACATTGCTTATGGTCCAGTTTAGGTCGATCATTTGTTGCCCTCTGACCGGGCTGTGCCTGACTTTTTTCCCCAGGTTTCATTGCCCCGAACAAACAAGTAAGTTAGTTAGCCGCCGATTACTATATGGCGTTTCTCTGTCCTGGATGGTCAATTAAAGCGCGGGCTTTCATTGTTTGTGTGCTATCCCCGACGGATGGCGGCAGGATTCGTGACTCGGAGAGCAAATGAAGGAGGACGGGTTTCGAACCTCTGGGGTCGAAAGGGCAAACGCAAGCAACCCCGAAGCGCCATTCAAGGCTCTCTCACTCGGTGAGTGCATGAACCAAGGCCTCAAGCCGCAAACCGAAGACCATCGGTTCCACGGACTGATCTTACGGCCAAGCGTCCGCGGACGCGTTCCGAGCAGCCGTTGTAAGAGACCAGATGGCGTTGATGGCCCAGGACCCCGGGGTCGCGAGGAACGGCACCACCGACAACAAATAATTAGCGACGAATCCCCCCCCCCGGTGACCGAGTTCAGCACCACTTCTTGCCTCGTTCCCAGCCTCCAAGAATAGGTGCTGGCGCCTGCGCGTCTCACGTAAAGTGCATTTGGTGGCCCCTTAGCGATCGCAATGATACTCTGTAAACGCAACGTCGGAATGGGGCATAGTCGGCACATACAATGTACTATGGCCATGGGTGGCAAGCGATGGCGGGTCTGCAGACGTACGATGGGTTGTATCGAGCAGGCAGGCTCTGCTTGTCGGTATCGCAATGGCAACGTCTAGGACCAGGTTCCCAAGGTTCCAAGCAACGCTATAGCGGGTTGGTATTATGCTTTGGTACTGACTCAATAAACAACAAGGCGGAGCCGCGTAGCGCCGCGTCCGCGCACTCGTTTCCACCGTCACCGGAGTCTTGCGTCCCTTTTAGGCAGGGTACCTAGATGTATCAACAAAGCATCGGCTTGTCAGGTTGAGCCGGCATGGCGGCTCGGGGAAGTCTGGAAACTAGGAAGCAGCCTGTTGGGAAAGGGGGCAGTCCATGTCGTGCCTGACCCGACGCCTGACGAGTGCTCCGATTGCGAAGGCCCTGGAGCGTGCGTGTCGGCGTAAGCCCCCTCCCACCCCCCGTAAACCGATGATGCATCGACCATTTCGTCCACAGCCTCGCTTGCATCAACGAGCGGGCTAGAGGCCCAATGCTCATCGTTCCAACATTGCCGCAGGAGTAACCCAGCCATGGTTGACGAGGAGGGGCCTTGACAGCCCAAAGGACTGCTCTGTTGGGTTGCTATGTTGGGCATCTCCCATTGTTCATGGAATACTGCTGCCCAGGCGCCTAAGCGGCAACAGAGACGACGGTAAGACGGGGGGGAAGCGCGCAGCCCCTCGCATGCTACGAATATTCGAAACGCCGAGCGAGATCCCCCCCCCCCTGCCCTGAACGTAGAGCCTGCACGCGCAGTCGTCTCGAGTTTCTCGGGACTAGGATGATGGCCTTGCGTGCATCAAACGGTGAGCTCGCCATCCAAGGCTGAGCGAGCCCTTCTAGAAGGCTTCCATACACGGAATCTCTCCCATAATGGAAACCCACCCCTTCCCATACGACCCCAATTCGGCGTACCTCAGCTACGGGCCCCGAACCCCGGTCAGCTGTTGCAGATCACTCCACAGACGGCCCTGCTGGTCGGGACAGCCGTCATCATCTGTAAACCATACCATGTAGTTTGTGTATGTATCTCACTCCTTTCCTGTCCTGTTTTCAAGGGCGCATATCTGATGCTACCTTTTTTTGTTTTTGATTGTGGGAACTTGATCAAGGTGGCTTGCCCCCCCCCCCCCCCCCCACCTTCCACTCCACGCACGATTTCTTCCTAACCCTTCCCTCCGCAAAATTCCCACCCCTACGTTCTCATATCTATTTTCTGAAAACAGCAGGCGGGCAGTGTTTGAGGACGGTGGAATATGCGATGTGCGGCTGAGAGGAATCCTGGGGCAGCCAAGGATCCCGTTAACCTTGTCTTATGGCGCAAGGGTTTAGCTGCAGCTTCCTCGAGGCCATCGTGTCGTGGGCTCGCGATGCACAGGGGGGGGGGGGGGGGATGAAATCGCATCACCAGGGCGGCTAGCGTTGGGCGCTACTCATGTCTGTATCGTATTCCTCCAACCTTGCCTCCAAGCACTGGGCGGCTATGTATGGCATCGTATGGTGGGTGCAGCAGCCTCGAGAAATCCAATGTTATAGGACAGCACGGTCGCCTGTGGCCGGCGATAAGAAAATGAAAATGGAATAAAAAGTCCCGTATGATGTTGTCCTACCTAGTTGGGCTGTCTGCCCCCTCCCCCACGGCAGCCTGATAGTGTCACGCGATGTCTGTGTCTGTGTGCGCGTGTGTTGCGGAGCTAGATGCCGAGTGCCGCTGCTATTCTTGTGCGAGGGATTTCCAATCCATCGTACCGAGTATAGGTACGGAGTATAGTCGTAGCTAATTGCGACGAGCGGGGCTTGCACCATTCGTCGGAATAATTTTCTGGGAGGGGTTTGATTCCAGGGTTCCTTCTCGGGATTGGATTGTCGTCTTACCACCCATCGCAACTTCCTTTCGCGGCCATGCAGCATTCGGCGGGTGGTGTATCTTACACACGAGGTTTCTGGCAGTCAGAGGTAAAGTACATACACCCAAGAAGGAAATCCAGGTCACATTGCCATAGTTATCTCGAGCAGGGGTGCTAATTTACAATGCCGTAGCCTTGAAACCCCCGTTCCCGTCTCCGAAACCAAGCTTTAGCTATTCAAGCACGCCCTAGCCAAGTCAAACCCGTTATGGCAACGTGCTTCAAGGGTGTGTGTGGTAGGCGTGTTGCGGTTCGAGTCCTTCACTCCCTTCTGTGGCCGTCGCGAAACGACGGCTCATGGAGTTTGTGCGTGTGTTCGTCTGTGTCATTGCGCAACGGATGTTAATATCGGTCAAATATTACCGTAGTCGAGGCATTACTGTGCGGAAGGCACGCGCCAACAACCCGCCATTTCTCCATGCGCAAGCGAACTTCCAAAACCCAATGTCTTTTGATGTGGCCGGCCCATCCTGGCTGAAGACCTGGCCTCACAACGCCGGACGACTCAGACGTTTAACCCCCCAGCTATACCCTATAATATGCCTAATGGTTCTGACGGATGGTACTATAGGATATGAGGGTAGGGCCCTTGCCGTTAAGCTTCATCTCAGGACGAAGCATCCCGCCCCCTACCCCCTTTTTGTGGAGATGGTCGCGGTTCGAGGAGCGTACGGTCTGACTTCAGAGTCAACCACGTCCAAACACCGGCTTCATGTCTCTCTCTGTAGCGCCCGCCATCAAGCCATGCAGCGCCCGTTATGACCAGATTCCGTCCACCTCTCTCGACGTTTCCCTTTTACTTTCGTCCGAAGTAGCCCCTCTAAATGGGCCCGCCGCCGCCGTCTTGGCACTCGCCCCGGGGCCTCGGCTTCGACCCGCCCGTGGACGGCCGGAGCAGGGGGCTGCCGAGCGCTGTGGCGCCGAGTGAGCTTCACGATAACCTCACATCATGCCCCGAACCCATCCCGTGTGTCTGGCCCTGTCTTGTACTCATTCCCGCCACTATCACTATCATCCAGTCTGACACCACCAACGCCGTCGGAAGGAATTCTGTCAGTCGAGTCAGACTCACACCTCTCACCAGTCGCCACACTGCAAAGGCGGCCTACTTACATCAGGCCCATGGCTCCGTCAGAGTACCGTGCCCTCCAACCGCGAAGCCCGGCTCTCCGCCACACGTTTTTGCTCTTGCAGCACGGGTTTCTGGATCAGGCAACTCAGACTAGTGTCTCCGGGCTTCGAGACAAGGAGATCGGTTCTCGGCTCGCACCACTCACACTCTATACCGGGCCGGACCCCTCGACGTTGCTACGTTGACGACCAAATGTCCACCGAGGGCTTTGTGACCTGTCATATCGACGCTCGCTCCGGGATCAAGAGGCGGCTCCGAGGGGCTTGTACGCCCGTACGGACCTCAGAAGACGCGTTGCTACGCTGGAGAGTCTTGGAATGTGCAGCTGTCCCGAAACGGTCGCTGATAATCATGGCTGATGCCTATTGCGCCGCGGACGCGTCTCATGGTGGCTAAGGTGCCGTCTGCACCATGCAATGGCTGTCTGCCTACATTTACACAGCCGGACTAGGTCTGCAGCGGAAGCCATCCATCCATCCATCCATCATGTGTATGGATGTCTGCAGAGAGTTGTTTGCTGCGCCTTACACACACCGCGTACTTACCTCACTTCGCTCTTCCCACCCTGTCTCGCAACCATCCGCCTGCCGCCTTACTGCTTTCTTCACGTCGTGCAGCCTGCAGGCGTACGCCAGCGTCACGGGACCCGTTTTGCCGAGTACGTTGCTGCTAGAACGCCTATCGACGGCGCCATAGCAGCGATGCCACTAGCAGGTACCGGGGAGGGTCTCAGTGAAGGTCGGTGAGGCGGACGACTTCCGTACCTTCACCGAATCACGCGTTGCTTCCTTCTGCTTGTACAACCTGAGCTGTCAGCTCGAGCTACCGCCAACACGCATGGCCCCCGCGTCTCGTGTTGATAAAGGTGATTGTGGAGAGGAGGACGGCACTATTGTGCCCGGTCACCCGGGGGGGGAGCTTCACCTCAGCTCAGGCATCCTAACCTGGGTTGGCGCCTTCATCTGACTCATGAGCAGCAGCATGCGCGTCTCTATCTTGTCGAAGAATCGCATTTTATATGCCTCACGCATGTCAGCAAGGAGGACGACGGCTGCCCTTTGGACCTTTGTGAGCAGTCATTTGCGACTGCGGATTCTCGTCGCATTGGGAGAGGCACTGCAGCTTGCTCGCCACAAGGCAGCTGGGCAAGCGAGGGCGCATGGAGGTCCTGCGGCGTTCTGCTTCTGGCATACTCCGGTATTAGTGTCCATCGGAGGGCAGTCTGCTGATGATGTTTGTGATTCTCGAGAGACCTTGTGGCATGGTCTGCCACGTCACTATGGGTGAGATTTGACCCGTCGCCTCTAGCCATTGCAGCTTATCCTTTGCGCTGAGGGTTTTTCTTTTCTATCCTTGTCTTGCTTTTCGCGGCACTTTTTTTTTAGAAAAAAACGAGTCGGATCTGATATTTATGCAACGCTCATCCGTTTATATGGCCGTTGGCGCCGTTGCCGTACCCCAGGAAGTGCCCCGACACTAGACAGCTCCCACTGCTCATGGCTGATCGTATCCCTGCTGGTCCTGTTCGTCGCCAGTAGCGCAGGTAGACAGGTCAGAAAGTGCTGTGAGGGCACTACACGGCTCTTTCTTGGCAGAACTACGCGAAAGCCAGCGAGATTACCCTCGCTGCCTCGTTCAGGGGTGTCTGGCTTCCCCCCCTTCAGAGGAGCCTGTACCTTGGAGACTGGGATCTGTAGGCGGTCTCGATCGACACCGACCACCTGGATGTTGGTGCCCCTATCTCTGTCGATGGGGTATGTTTCTATCACTAGGATATACGGCCCCCCAGCCACCTGACTGTCAAAATGGCCCCTGGCGATGGCGTCGTCCGTGTGCCGGTGCCATTGGCAGGACATCAGGGGCGAGGCGAGATGGGTCGAGCCGACACTCTATTACAATGACGCAGTGCATTCCCGCGCCCATGCAGAGCCTCAGGTCTGACGCGAGATTCGCACCGACATGGACGAAGCATCCCCAATGTACACTTCTTTTTTGACACGTGTTGCGTGAGAGCTGCCTGCTTACACGACTGCAGTGGCGGCAGAAAGGCACGCATGTCACAAGCCAACAGGGGAGACGAAGATAACGAAGTCGAGAGCCCTTTCGGGCTACTCATAAGTGAGGCAGCCTGTGGCTTTTTGAGTGGAAAATACCAATATGGAAATTCCTGATGGAGGGTAGATGCAGAACAGGGGGGTCATGAGCAAGGGGGAGCAACAGCCTACGGGCTGGCCCTTCGTTAGCGGCAGTTCCTAGTGCTTTCGTCAGCTTTTTTGCAGACAATTACGCAGGCTTTATCGAGCAGGGAGAGGGGGAGGGGCTTCCGAGGGTCAGTAGAAGGCAGCAGTCTGGCAAGGGTCACGGAGGGGGCGCGTGGATGCGGTCATTGAGCCTGGTGATGTGATACTTGACGGTTGGTCAGAGGCTCAAGGGTAGGTAGGCTCGGGGTGTGGCGGACAAGGGCAGACATCAAACATGTCGGTGAGAGGCTAGACCTGACTGCTCACCTTGAGGCGGCGGCGTCAGGGGGACAGAAACCGTGGGCAGTTTGTCATGGATGCGGACAGGGGGGTTATTGGACTGTGCTCGCTCGGCATGTGGATTGGACAATTCGTTCGGACCCTCATCTGTCGGCCGCCCATCCAGTCGTACACGATCCTCGATTTCGACCGCGGACGTACGAAAGACCTTTGACTCGGAACCCACGTGGGGATAAGGGAGTGATGTGGCTTATGGATCGTGATGCTATAGGGTGCGAGAGGAGGAAGGCAGATGGTTGAGCTCGTCAGATGCATTAATGGCGATTTGTGGGGCTAGGTGTTGACCTTCTGGGTGCTTTTGTCCTGCAGGTTACCCCCCCCCCCAGTGAACAAGGGGATGCAGTTGGTCCGACGGCAAGGCGATTTGAGATTGGCATGAGGTTGATGGAAGGGTCAAGGTAGGTGGGGTTGACGGATGAAAGACCCCGGAGCTTGCGGAGTGAGGTGCGGTCTTAGCGGAGGTAGATACGATGTAACGAAAGGCACGAGGAGATCGAGTAAGGCGGAGAAGGGGTTTCGAGTATCTCGATGTCACTGGTTCGTGATACTGCCCCATCTGGATCGGCATATTGTGTCAACTTTTGAGTGCTGCCTCATTAGGTATGGTTCACTCGTTTGTACCCCCCCACCCACCTTCCCAGCGGGACTTACTGGATCTGCCGGTGATATATGAGAGGTTTGTGGGCGGTTTTCTGCAGAATAGGACTGTGTAACGGGACATGATATCCAACGAGGTATTAGTCATTGCCTTCCATGGCGCATCTCTGAAATATGTTGTGATTTCAGATATCAGATGTCATTGACTAATGGGCCACGCCACCCCATGGGCGGTGATACTGGGGTGATGGATGATGTGAGCCTCGCAGTAGCTACCCTTGGCCTGGACTGGGGATCACTGACCCTGCCTATATCTTTGGAGGGTGGGGGGAACGCATGGCCAAGATGGAGGAGGGGGCGGGGGATGAGCTGACGGCTGGGATCACTGAGGTATGGGTTTGAGACAAGACTGCGTAAGTGAGATTGGGGCTGAGGAGGAGGGTGATCAACCGGTTGATCTCGCGGTCTGTACGAGAGTGTGTAAGAGGGGAAGGAAACGCGACAAGGCGATTGTGGGAGTTACAGTCAGTCGAGGGAGAGGGGCGCTGGGTAGAACCGTGGAGGTAGGACAGTAACCGGCATAGTGATACGTGGGCAGCTCGTGAGGATATTCCGCGGGCTTTTTGTGCATGAGGCTTCGAGCTGCTAGCCGTTGTGAGGTTGTTTGCGTTTGATGATATTACCAGGGGGATGTGAAGGTTGTGCGCGTGACTACCATTTAGCGTGTAATATGAGAGCTCGTCTTGAGGAGCGACGGTTTGTATGTTATTGGGGTGTTGCAGGAAGACGAGGCGGTAGATATGTCGAATGCTGGCAGCGCAGCAGGTCCGCGAGGTCGCACAGGAGTCTGTTGAACGTATGACTTCTGGTGCGGGCGGTGAGGATGGTTGTGAGCCGAGGATCGACTTAGACTGTGCGCTGCGAGAGTGAAGGCAAAATCTTCATTTGGTCGCCGACGGAGGAGACACTCATGCAGAGGCATACTGGTTGAGCATACGAATTCTATCCCAATCTCTGATATCCCATGAGCCCATACCTATATCTCTGCCTTTTCCCGAACAAATGAGACCTCACCCAAGTCCATCGGCAATGCAAATGCCTTTCGCTGGCCTGCTGCGACATCGGTGGGGTATTGATCGATGAGACGAAGCAGTACAGAAGGGTCCAGGCCTTGGAGAGATGAAAGGAAGCACGGGTCATGGAACAGAGACGAACAGTATCTGGGCTTATCATGGACCGGGACGGCGGAACCAACAGGTTTCTGACGCACCTACCTACCAAGATCGATGCCCTCTGGGATCGTGGCATGATTCGCGGTGGGTTCAATAGAAATGCCGTGGACTTGGGTGACACATATAGATTAGCAGAACTCAATATTCACTTGGGGTATACTAGATGGCGAAGGAGATAAGGGCTTAACGTGGTTTGTGATTGTCTCTAATAGAGGCGGAACGCACAGTGGCAGTAGACTTCCAGCGCGGCCGGAACCGTGACGGAGGAAACGGATCCGAAAACAAGAGGCCGACAGGAGTGTGTGAGGTTCTCAAATCATGACAGTTGAGATCATTGTTCTATACAACGACTCCGGCCCGAAGCGCCCAGACCCGGACGAAGTGACTGATGATCGGCCGGCGAGACGTGTTAGCTGTAATATGAAGCACGTCTCCAGTCTGCGAGTGCGTGTTCTGCTCAACGTAAACCCGCCCACGCAAATGAACGCGGTGGCGTGTTTCGTTTGAGGGAGGCCAAGCAGGGGGTATTGAGCGGGGTCTGCTGTAAATGAGCGAAAAGGATACGCGTTGTCTGACGATCAAGTCAAGCCGGGAGGGGTGAGGGATGTTGTCGAAGTTTGTAGTAAGGCAGGGAATCATGGATCCTCGTTCGCGGGATATGGAGTCAGTGCATTGCCAGATATTGGCGTGGAATGCACTTTGGTGAAGAGGGGGTGAGCGTCCTTGGGGAGAAAAGGGGGCGTGTTTGAGGATTATCAATTGTCTTTTGGAATTGGTGCAAGACGGCCGAGGATGTGGGTATTCGGGACATCTTCCGACACAAGCGTCGGAAATGGCTATGTGTCACTAATGGATTGGAAACATTGACGGTTGTTCGAGTCTGATAATAGATTATAGAGGGGTGTTCCTACCGAAGTCCTGAAGTAGGATTTGATATGGAGAGGCCAATTCAGTTTCATGATATGGAAGGTCTGGCATGTGAGCGTTGATGTTTCTTCTTGACAATTGGATGGCAGAAGTTTATCCTCGGCCATTCTTGGGACGAAAGAAAGCAAGGGCCCAGTGTGAGACTTGGGTAGATTGGGTAGTATATTTGAGTTTCGAGGAGACCATGATGACTCGAGCTCATGGCGAGCTCCAACTCAATTTGCTCCCATTTTGCCTCTGTTGTCGTAAATTCAACACTAAAAGGTTGGTTCCTGTGGTGATATATCCGAACACTCTCATTGAGCAATCTTATGAGTGGGAAGGTTAGCAGTGGCAACCACGACGAAGGCGAAATATACCGTGAGGCCCAGATTGTCTCTCCTTTTGTCAGTCACTCTACACAGTCATGAGGAGCTCAATACTGGACTCGGATTTGAGAGTCCACGGCTGGCAAACCGATTGCATGAGGCGAGGCGGGTTGGCTGACAACGTTCAAGATGCAGGTTGGCTTTCAACCTCCAGTTCCGAAGTCTGGTTTAATTGATCAAGGTGGACTAAGCCCTGGTTTGGGATTTGCTGTTCATGTGGTAGGTTCCTACTAAGTCTTTGCCTGGAGTGCATATTTGCTGCTCCTCGTGATACAAAAGTCACGCAAGTCTCAAGTCCCTCCTGTTCATTAAACAGGGAGTATGAAGGATATTTCACGTCAATCCATCAGATCCATGCCAAATACATTTCCCAGTCTCGAGCTTTGGGATCATGGATCACAACAGACTGGCCCGGTTCATATTCTGATTGTGTCTTCAACTCAGTTGCAACCAATATGTATGTTTGCTGCCTCGTTCCTGTCCTTATGGAAATGCCCTGAAGTATGTTCTTTTTGGTCGAAGTGTATGTTTCAACTTTGATGAACTTCATTGTTTCTTTGGGCGGCTATTTAGTAAACTACAATCACGATAGAGTCAACCTGAAGTTCAGAAGGTTATAATGATGTATCTATTGGGCATTAGGTCCTGGTCGCAGGAGTTGTCGAGTCTGAAGGCTCGTAAAGGTTCGAACGGGAGAGTTGTGCTGCTACCTCTATGCGTTTGGATTGTATAGACCTGGCCTACCAACCAATTGGCAACCACCCTAAACATTGCGCCACAGAATGTTGAAGTCTCTTTCATTATACTCGATCAATACACTGAATACCGATTTCACGAGGATTACCACTTGAAGAACAAATGGGTTACAGTCGTAAGTGAACAGATGCCATCTGTCTGCTAGCTGAATTTGGTATGCGTCTTCTCTATGTCATACAGGCGCGCCCACATGTTTAGGCTTCAACTTACTAGGAAGTATAAGGTGATTCTGGTCTCTCAAAATGTGTAGAGGTGGCATGTAATTTCAGCCTGTAAGCGTTCCTCCTTGCTAGTAACGAGACAAGACGACAACTATATGGGTGTTCCCTTCAAGCTCGGGTTGGTCTCTTGAGATGCCTATAACTTTGATCGTTAGCATGTTCACCTTAGTTTTAAGAGAGAGCTGTCTCCATTTCTTGCATCCATATATATTCCATGGATGGTAGTGGGTGATTAACTAGGTGTGTGACTGACCCCCTGGCGAAGTAAACATCTCGAGCTAGTTGTATTCCTCATTCCCATAGCTTACTACAGAGGACGTGTGATTCTTAGAAGACCCCTACGGAACCTGAGTTGCTTGGTACATTTGGAAGAATAACACCAGCACCTTGGGTATTCAATCTGGGTGCAGAAAGAGCTGGCATTCTTTGTTGAACAAGAGCCAAACACGCAGCGCAGATAACATGCCGTTTGACTCTAGTTGATCTATGATACTTCATCATAACACCATGCGCGGATTGCAAAATCCTTTCTCTAAGCAAGGTAGACTCTGGAGGCCTGTGCCCTGATTGATTGCTGTGACTTGAAGCCTTTAGCAGGCATGTCAAGGTCTATTGCCATCTGCTGCATCTGGGCTTGTAAAAATTCTCGTGGGGAAAGACAAATCAACATTGTGAAGACAATCAATACCGCCTGCACGACGGTGTGAATAAAAAAACCTGGCAAAGGGTACAGTGGTGAAACAAGAGGCGTCCAAGTATGTTGATCTTCTGGAAAATTGCTTGCGTTTGCAGCCTAGCGTCGATACTTGCCTACAAGGTATGCTTTTAATTACTTTACACGGCCTGTATTGCTTAGAAAGGGTTGAGAAGAACCTTTTGCCTGCATCTAAACGCGCCGTGAGTATAGAAAGAACCATAAGAGGTTGTTCATAAGTGTTACTGTCATCGTAGCAATCATCGGTTCAACGATTGCTCGCTCAGTTAAGAAGACAGACTGCAGGCCTCTCGAGGAGTACAATCGGCAAATACTCATCAAAAACACTGCAATACCAATGCAAAAGGCCTGATTGGGCGTCGAAGGAGGCTATAAACTGTTGGCATACATCATGGGCCACACCCTAAACGGCCTCAGTCCCAATTGCTGGTGAAGTGCTCGCTCTTGCGAACTCGCCACAAGCCACTGACATGGTCTCCCATTTATCCTAAATAGCTGTCTCTGGCTTGCATTTGTAGCTGCATAACTCAAAGCCGCCTCTAAGTAGCAAGGGAAGAAGGGCTCAAGGCCAAACGACTCAAAGCCTTTGGTACAAATATATCAGGCATCAGTTAGTTTTCAAATATGACCTAACAACCGACGGAGACAGCATGGATGCCCGCGGCGCTAATCCAGCAGACAAATACAAGGCGGCTGCTCCAATAGCCCTCTTGCCTCGGATGGACGTCACCTGGATCTTGTTTTGATATACCGAAGCAATCGAGCGCAGCGGACACTGCGTGTAGCGTTCGCCAAGAGCTCAAAATTACCAAATACATCACGCCACGAGAAAAGACTGTCAAGGACGGGAGCATAAACGTAATCTATGTAATCTGGTATTCATAATGGATATAGACGCTATCGAAGACTTGCATTTCGTCCCTCACATGATATTACTCCATGACGGACCACGTAAACCGAGAATCCAACACCCCAAACACCGTCCCTCGAGCGAGTTCAACGTCATTATACATCTCGGATGCTTCGAACGTTACGTTTCCGAGTTTTCCTTCGCCAAGTTTTACACACATGCACAAAATTGGTATACACTTTAAGGCGATGCCGCATCCATGCCCTAAGTCCATTCGATGGGAATCTTAATGACAAGATTAAGCTTTCGAATATCACTTTCTAAACGCGTCGTAATTGCTGCCCCAATTTTGAGCCGTCTCTTTCTTAATCCACGTCATCGTCATTGTTTGGCTGGTCCCTGAACGATGGTGAAGTTGGGCTGTGTTTTCTCAACACTCCGCTGGCGCCACTGCGTCCCCAGCCGCCATTGGTGACGAGGTTCAATGCCCGGTGCTCCGCCGCCACGGGGTCTTCCATGTCGAGGTCGCTGCCTTCGAGATCGTCCTCCAGCGCGCGGCCGCGCGGGCTAAGCTTCCGCATCGGCATCGATTCCTGGAACCCATCGGCGTAGAGGTTGGGGTCACGCCCCAGCACCCGGTCAGCCTTGGAGGGCATTCTACGTGCACCATTGGCATTAGGAGGGGGCGAGGTGAGGTAGTGACGGCCTGCGCCATCCGGCTTGGTAGGCGCGTTCTGCATGAATGCTGGGGGTTCATCAGTGCCCCAGCCGGCGTTAATCTCTCGGGCACGCTGCTCCTCGCGCTCCCTAGCAAGCCGTTCACGCGCCGCTAGCCATTTGGGACTGGGCTCCCATGACCAGCCGTCACCGGTGGTGTTGCAGATAGGAATAAACCACAAGATAGGCTTGGGGCCGAAGAGGTGCAGAAGGTTGCGTTTCGCGCCAAGGTCAAAAGCGTTGGGGAGTTTCTCAGAGTCTTGCTCGTCGAGGTACTCTTCGTAGCGCTTCTTCGCGCGCTCGCGTTCCATCTCTTCATAGGAATTATGCATCGGCCTCGAGCCGCCCGGTTGACCCCTGTATTCCTCGCCCTCCTCTGGCCGTGTGATGCCCGGAAGGGCGTTCGCGTGAATGTCCAGGAGCTGCTGCCCGTATGCGGGTAGAGGGATGCCCTCGCCGTTGTGCTGGGCGACAAACTGGTGCTGCATCTGCTTTTTCAGCGGCGACAGGTATCGCGTCTTCTCCAAGCACTCAATCGTCGTCTGGCCGCGACTCGCGAGCATGATGTGCCATCCAGTAAAGGCGCCCACGACGATGCCAATGATGCCAGCAATGACGCTAAGGATAACATAGTTGACGGGCATTAGCGTCTCAACATACGTCGTGTTGTTAATGACCTCCATATACACCCAGCTGCCAGAGACAAAGAAGCTGTAGAAGCAGAAGAGCGTCGTGTAGATTAGGAATAGTAGGAAAGCTTTGTGGTTCCTGAGGCCGATACAGGTTGCCAGCCAAGGGCAGTGGTGGTCCATCTTCAGGACGCACCGACGGCAGGTCGAACAGTGATGGGCGCGGTCCGGTTTCCTTGCCTGGCACTTCTTGCAGAATCGCAACTCACCGTTCGACTTAACGGTAAAGGAGGTGGCGGCCGGCGGGGCCTCGGTCGGTAGGATGCCGTAGCCATCATCGTTCGTTGTGCTGCCTGGACTTGTGAAGACGGCAGTGGTA
This sequence comes from Colletotrichum graminicola M1.001, assembly GCF_000149035.1. Lineage (NCBI taxonomy): Eukaryota > Fungi > Ascomycota > Sordariomycetes > Glomerellales > Glomerellaceae > Colletotrichum > Colletotrichum graminicola. The sequence goes on along the minus strand of NW_007361020.1, from coordinate 214,683 downwards.
TAAGACCAGTTGAGCAAGCCATAGAGGAGAAGGGCGCCGAAGGACGACGCGGATCCTTTGAGGGCATCGTTAGTTGGGGCCGAGGACGGCACGACGGAGCAGGAAATGCTACTCACCGAGCCAAGAAGCTTTCGAGGGCGCTGACCCGATGGCGACATCCACCCAAACGGCCCAGGTGGTCAACCCGTAGACGAAGGTCAAAGGGATGTAGGTTGCGAGAGTGCAGCAGCAGCGCTCAACCTTTCGCGCCCAACGACGAGACATTGTTACGGAGGGCGATTTTGAACAAGCAAGATCCATCCATTCACTCACACCGAGGGAAAGAGAGGGAAACAGCTAAGAAGAGCAACGTATCATGGCGGTCAGGGACGGGAGAAAGCTGGTCGTGGACGAAAAACAGCCCGCGAAATGCTGTATTGGACACGGAAAGTCAGTGGATCGGGTGGATAACATGCCCCGTGGACATTGAACGCGACGCAGCCTTACCTATTTACGTACATCGTATTATGCAGGGAGTTGAGGCTGAGCTAATCCATTTACCCCCAGCAGCGATGTGGCGGTGTTTTAGTCGCCGCCACCTTCTGTCCGTGTTCCACGTTTCCGGGAGGCCCGGAGTCGCAAATCAGTGGGCTGTTTGCTCCGCAGCGGCTGGGACACGGACATGATTCAGATACCACCTACGTAAACGCAGACAAACAGCACACACGCGTCAATCACTGTCCGTTATTGCTAATTTATTTTAGTGATTGTTCCCGTCGAGGCCGTAACGACCCATGATACAAATCAGAATTGACCTTGAACTTTTTCGATAGCAAGTCTGGCTATCACGCCCCCAACCCTGTTCCGAATGAAAACGCCTGCCGGTGCGGACAGAACCACTCTTTCTATAAGCGGGAATTCAATGTAAAATAATTCCTGGCATGAATGCAAAGGACCTGACGGTCAAAAAGCCATTGAGTCTGAGATCCACAGCCACCCATCTCTGGTAGTCATGCATGACGTTCTTCTTCGGGACGACTCGATTCCTAATCATCTTGGCCCTCAATTACCATTCCAATGGCGTTGGGGACTCCGACAAGGACCTTGCCTTTTGGCACCTTGACGTCTTTGACCTTCATGCAGCCGAAGACGTTGATCTCGCGAACGTTGGGACAGCTCCGGAAGATACGGCCAAGGACGAAGTCGTCAACGTCTTCAATGAAACTGATCTCGAGCTTAACGAGATGAGGATACTGATCGTCCTTGGAAAAGACGTCCTCGAAGGCGTCGCGCCTGATGTGGCGACACGCGTGAATGTTGAGATTCTTGAGCTTGCCGCCCGAGTGCTTCATAAGGGCACGGAAACCGTCAGAGCAGAGACCGACCCCGTCTGGGTTGTTGCGAGGGTTGGTGGACTCAAGATGTCGGCACTTCTGGAAGTCAATGACATCGATGGCAGGGTTTTCCCAGTCGGTGAACAAGTCGACAAAACCTTCGTCTGTCATGTCCTCGCTGTCGGTGATGCGTAGCTTTCTGAGGGATCGGCAGGTGTTCTTGATGGCAGTCAAAACCTCGTCGTTGGACTTGGGCATCTTTCTCAGGGAAAGCGTCTCCAATAACTGTCCCGCACCACATATCATGTGGGACAGGCTCTTGGGACTGATGTCATGCTGTAAATGAAGGCCAAGGTGCTTCAGAGTCTTGATGTCACCAATTGCTCTAACGCCGATGTTCGTGACCTTCTGGTTGTGATAGACTTTAAGACGGTTCAGCTTTGGGCAGTTAATCGAAAGCTGGTTAAGTATCTCGTCCCCAAAATGTCTATCCGTGTAGTAGACTTGAATGGCTTCCAGGTCCGCACCTTTTGTTGAGATGAACATAGACCAGCTACTATCGCTGAGCAAGTTTGCCCCGTGGATGTTGAAGGACAGAATCTTGGTGTCGCGTGTCAAGAGATAGTCCATGACCTCGTCCTTGAATTGGATGGCGTTGCGGGCCTTGAAATGCTGAAGACCGCTGGCGGTCTGGAATATGCCCTCAAAGTCATTTGGACCCAGCTTGGCGCCGTCATAGATCTTGACAGTCAAGGTCGAGGGCTGCACGAACAGTGGAAGCGTCTCCGGAGTGAGCAGTCGACGCTTGGAAAAGAGCCGAGCAATCTTGTCGACAACCTTATCCGGCAGATCACCCAAGCTGTCGGCAAGGTCGACGTTTTTGGCAAGCGTCTCAATGCAAAGTGTGGTCAAATCCTTGGCTCCAGTCTGGTAGGTGCCGTCGAGGATGTTACTCTGCACCTTGCGACGGCTGCCCTGGCCGCCAAGTGACTTCCGAGGCTTCTTCGCACCTTTCCCCTTCTTTGCAGCATGATCCTTGCTGCACTGAGCGCAAAGAAGACCGCCTTCAGGCCCAGTAAGCGAGTAGGCCGTAACAGTGAAGCGTTTCTTGCAGATGGCGCAGTTGTCCATCTGGCCAGGCATAGGCTTTTCCCGCTGGTTGAAGATGGTGCGGGCAAAGTCGTCGTCGTCCTCGGAAACGCCAGTGAAGTGCTCAGCATGGCGCTTCCGCTTCTTGAATGACTTGGACGCCTTGATCTTCGCTAGCGCCTGCTGCTCCTTCCTCTTGCGTTTATCTCTCTCGGCTGAAGTCTCATTGCGAGCGCTCTCAGTTGTCTCGGTGGGCTCGGTCGAAGGACCGGCTGCCTCCTCTCCATCTTCAGCATTGTTGCCACCCTGGGCCTCGAGGCTTCGGGCGGCAGCAGCACGACGCTGGTCAGCGTTGCGACGGATCTGGTTTGCAGAGATGTTGTGGGACTGTGAGAAGAGTGAGTGGTCAGTACACAATGGTGAAGGTGGTTTATAAGGGAGCCCACAGCAAGGTAGTCTGTCAAAGCAGATTGCCTACATCATGTTAGCCAGTCATGTGGTGTAGAGAGGCTGGTTCTAAGATACTCACGGTCCCGAGATATGGCGGGCGGGGCGATTAGCGCCCTGCGCCTGGGTCTGCGGAGCAGCTTGATCTTGCTGAGAATCTTGGGTTTGCTGGGCAGGCTGTGCTTGGTTCTGATTCTGGCCTTGGGCCTGAGCCTGAGCCCGCTGACGAGTCGGGCGCACCATCTTGGAGCCTTATCTTGCGAAACAAGTCTTGATGAACCTTGACTCTTCCTCGTCTCTCACTTGAAAGTTGCTTATCGCGATGAAGCTTGATGATAAGCCTAGCGATGGGATGATTAGAGTACTGTCAAGACTGAGCAAACCCCAGATTGGCTTGTTGTGGCAAATGGCAAATGGCAGACCTCAAGCTTGTAGGGGGTAGGAATGAGCTTAACCAACCTCAAGAACGACGATGAGATAAAACTCTTTGGATTAGAAGAAAACAGGAAAGAGGGAAAAGGAAATCGCAGTAAAGATCTAGAACACCACAGCTCCGAAGGGACTTGGGGGCAAATTGGAAAGAGGCGACAAAGGCTCGAAGGGAGGTGGAGACGTACCTTTCTTCTGTTGTAAGCTGCTTCTCCTCCTTGTCCCATACAAGCAAGACGGGACCAGGCCCTCGGATTCTGTTTGGAGCGTAGCTGGTTCTGCACTGTGCTGCTGATTGTCAAGCTGAGTATTAAGCCGAGTGTCAAAGCAGTGCCATGGGTGGGCACGTTATGAAAGCACGCCGTGCGAGAATTCGAAGCAGGAGTTGATAGAAACTGTATTTTAGGCTAGGCAGCACAGCAGGTACCAGGGGTTTTAATTGAAGTGGGACCAGCAAGTTGACGGGAAGATGTGGGGCAGGCACAGCTTTTGGTGGAAGGAGCCACTACACCGGAGACTTCGGGGACTGGATCGATCGCCCCCCCAAAATCGAATCGTCACACTGGAGCTCCTCCATACCTACCTAGACATGACATTGACCACCTTTTTTGTTTGACAGTAAGTATGCATCTGAATGCTATTGTAAACCTTGCGTAGAACCGGACAGTTGCGACACAATTAAATCACATAGGGTTTCCAATGACTTGGAAAGTGTATTTTCCACCTCAATAGAAACCAGCAGCCAGGGTCAAGTAGGTACATGAAGCTACTTAGCTGCAGTGCCTCCACGTGCAGCATGTCAAAGTGGTTGCATCAACAGCGTCAGAACCACCTCTTCAAAATGGCTAGGGCACCAGCTAACAAACTTTTTTTCTCGGTTGCCGCCAACGCCCTTTCCCCAGGTGCCCAGGTACCTGCCTAGGTAGCTACTGTTCATAACAAAGGAAGATCATGTGACTTCGTGTACAGAGCCCGCCAGTGAAGGGCGCGTCTCAGAGTCCTCTCCCTCCCCTCTAGTCCGGCTTTCTTCTCTTCCCAGCCAGTCTACCCAAAAAAAGGAGTCTTTGGTGGCAATAAGACCGGCTCTTTCCTTACCCAGTCATTGAACCGCCATTAACCATTTCCCCCTCTCCTTCCTTCCATCTACACCTTGCCCTTTCAGACCGCAACCTTTACCTTCATCCAAGGCCAGCTTGATTCAGCAATTCTCTTTTTTCTCTCTCTCTACAACCAATCCCAATCCCCCCCCCCCCCTGGCAAAGCGCACACAGTCTCTACGCTACTTCGGCGATAAGCTGAGACTGTCGCCACCATCAGCCAAACTTTGTTCCGGGTCATCCCAACTTCCTTCAATTCAAGCGACATCAAACTTTCATCTTGTTGTGAATCGTGGGCCCTGAGGGAACTTTTTTCTTCCTCGTCTTTTTAGTGCAGAGGGTGCGATCCAACAAGTTCATCTACAGCAAAGCTTACGGCCACCGCCAAAATGACTAGTCGCCGTGCTCGTGCTGCACTCGCCGCAGAGGAGAGCCTGGCTTCCACCCGAAGCAGTAAGTATTCACACCGCGCAAAATTATACTCACTCTTTGCACATTCACATGGATGTAACTACAGAGGACATTCAATCTGACGTTACCTAGACTCACCCGACGCTGCTCCACCTACTGGTATAGGCCGCCGCCTCACCAGATCTGCTTCGGCCAAGAACCTTGCAGTTCCGGCTCAGTCTGTCACTTCAGCCCCTTCCGCTGCGAAGAGAGGCAGAGGCCGGCCTAGCAAGAATTCCTCCCTTGCCAATGATTCGGTCTCCTCAGCCCCCTCTGCTGCTGCATCTGCCGACTTCACCTCAGCTAGCGAGGACTCCACCCCGGCAACTAGCAATGTCGCCACACCCGCACCGTCCATCACCGCAGATGGTCTTGGGTCTCGCAGAATCGCCTCCAAGATTGAGGTACAGCTCCCCACCGCTGCTGGCCTCCAGAGTGAGCGCGCTCTCCGTCGCAGCCAGTACTCTATGGCACCCATCAAGCGCAAGCGGTCTGAGACTGGAGGTAGCGATGATGAGGACGACGAGGAGTACTCCGACAATGACCGCGATGCTATCGTCGCTCGTCGTCTGCAGAAAGAGGAGAACCGCAAAGCGAAAACGACTACTCGACTTTCGGATGCTGCCCTTGCTAGACGTCTTCAGGAAGAGGAGTTCGGAACGGACAACCCCGATGCCCTCGTCACTACTCGACGCGGTCGAAGCAACATGACTTCTACCCAGGCAGCTATCACAGACAGTGACGCTGAAATGTCAGAAGACATACCTCTTGCTGCCCGAGTCACATCTGGCGGCCGCCAGCGAGGTAGACCTGCTAGGAGCAACATCTCCCTCGCGCAGCGACCTACGAAAAGGCAGAAGAACATCCTTCACCATGAAGATCAAGATGAATTGGCCGCTTCCGCGCGTGAGGACGAGCATGATGGCGCTGACTTTGGTCTCTCATCGGACGAAGAAGACTCGGGTGACGAGTTTGAACCCAAGAAATCGGCGTCCAAGGGCAAGAAGCCCGTCAGACAGACCAGAAACACAGCCTCTTCTTCCACCCAACCGCCTGCGGCACTTGAAGAGCTTGTGGTTGACGATGAGGACGCCTTGTCGAGCCTTTCGGGCTTTTCCACCGATGACAGCGACGCTAGCAACGTCGCCTCGACCGTCTCCACCGCGTCCGATAGTGATGGACGCCTCCAGAACGCCGTTGTCAGACAGTCTCGTGGGCGACGTGCTCTTCAACGTGGCTCCAAGCGACGAGGTCAGCTTGAGCGTGATAGATTAGTGCATCATCACCCTGAGCTTCTGACCATGTGGCAGGAGCTCGAGGCTTTGCCGCCTCTGAGGCCCGACAAGATCGCACAACCCAAGCAAATCTCGCGCCAGCTCAAGCCGTTCCAGCTACAGGGTGTTGCATGGATGATTGCTATGGAGCAGACCGACTATAGGGGGGGCCTCCTCGGTGACGAGATGGGCCTCGGCAAGACCATTCAGGCGGTGTCGCTGATAATGTCCGATTTTCCCTCCAAGAAGCCCTCTTTGGTCTTGGTACCGCCCGTCGCCCTAATGCAGTGGCAGTCGGAGATCACTGCCTACACTGACGGCACGCTCAAGACGTTTGTCTATCACGGTTCCTTGGCCAAGGCAAAGAACGTCAGCCTCAAGGAACTGAAGAAGTTCGATGTCATCATGATGTCTTACAACAGCCTAGAGTCCATGTACCGCAAACAAGAGAAAGGCTTCACCCGCAAGGATGGAATCTACAAAGAGCGGAGTCTGATACACCAGATTGAGTTCCATCGCATCATACTAGATGAGGCTCACAGCATAAAAACACGAACCACCATGACGGCAAAGGCCTGCTTCGCCCTCAAGACTGACTTCAGATGGTGCTTGACCGGTACCCCGCTGCAGAACCGCATCGGCGAGTTTTTCTCCCTGGTCCGTTTCCTACAGGTCAAGCCTTTCGCCTCGTACTTCTGCAAGCAGTGTCCCTGCGCCAGCTTGGACTGGGACCTCGATGATGACCATCGATGCCGCCAGTGCCACCATGCCGGCATGCAGCATGTTTCCGTGTTCAACCAGGAGTTGCTCACGCCCATTCAGAAGTGGGGCAACATGGGAGAAGGCGCAGATGCTTTCCGAAAGCTTCGCACGATGACTGATCGTATCATGCTTCGCCGCCTGAAGAAGGATCACACGGATTCCATGGAGCTTCCCGTCAAGGAGGTCTACGTAGACCGCCAATTCTTCGGCGAAGTTGAGAACGACTTTGCTAACAGCATCATGACGAACGGTCAGCGCAAATTTGATACCTACGTCGCTCAGGGTGTGTTGCTCAACAACTACGCCAACATCTTTGGTCTCATCATGCAGATGCGCCAGGTTGCCGACCATCCTGATTTGATCCTGCGGAAGAACGGCGAGGGCGGTCAGAACACGCTCATGTGCAACCTGTGTGACGAGGTTGCTGAGGATTGCATCAGGAGCCGCTGCAAGCATGATTTCTGTCGCGCCTGTGCTAGAACCTGGCTCGCGGCTAACGATCAGCCCGACTGTCCCAAATGCCACATTCTTTTGGCCATCGACCTGGAGCAGCCAGAGATCGAGCAGAACGAGGCCGACGTTAAGAAGTCGTCGATTATCAATCGGATCAAGATGGAGGAGTGGACCTCTTCGTCCAAGATTGAGCTCCTCGTTCATGAACTTCACAAGCTTCGCTCCGACAACGCGTCTCACAAGTCCATCATCTTCTCGCAGTTTTCGTCTATGCTTCAGCTCATCGAGTGGCGACTCCGCCGTGCCGGCATCACCACCGTCATGCTGGACGGCAGCATGAATCCTGCCCAGCGTCAAGCGTCCATCAACCACTTCATGACGAAGACGGACTGCGAGTGCTTTCTCGTATCTCTCAAGGCTGGCGGTGTTGCCTTGAACCTTACGGAAGCGTCGCGTGTTTTCATCGTCGACCCGTAAGTATTTTGTGCCCTATGGTCTGACGTTGGCTAACAAAATCACAGCTGGTGGAACCCCGCCGCCGAGTGGCAGTCCGCTGATCGGTGCCACCGTATCGGCCAAACCCGCCCTTGCACCATCACCCGCCTCTGTATCGAGGATTCTGTCGAGAGCCGCATGGTTTTGATCCAGGAGAAGAAGACGAACATGATCAACTCAACTGTCAACGCCGACGACAAGGCTATGGAGTCCCTGAGCCCTCAGGATATGCAGTTCCTCTTCCGTGGATCTTGAGCTTGTCTGGCCAGTGGGTATGGTTTGTCGATGGCTTTGAGGACTAGGAAAGGATACGCATTGGGGCCTTGACCCGGGCCACTATGGAGTTGGGCGTACGTCGTGTCCTTGTTATACCCTTATTGCGGCGGCACTATAGCTGCGATTATGGACCGCATTTCTGAAACATCAGAATCATGGTTACGCTTTGGTCTCTTAAATTAGGTAGGTAGACTTGGCTTCGGCTAGCTAGGTCCACATTGCTCAATGAATCTGGACTTCGAATCCAGTTATTAGGTAGACTTCAGCGTCCCCTTCGATTGCAGTGTGCGTGAGACATTGAGAGCGTCCCGCAAAACCGAGTCTCCCCACGTGTCGCTGACCAACTTGCTGTCGAGTTCCGCTCACAGCTTCAGGCTACCTAGCTGAAATAGGTCTTTATGTGAAGGGGCGCGGGCCTTGCCAATATTGGAATGGGGGAGTATCATTGAATCTGACCAAACTGCCTGTTCAAGGCTCACGGGATGGTGCAGTCTAGTGACGAGTCAGGTACATGGTTCCGGGCCCTGAAATTCCCTACGCATCCCGGACGGTGGCAAATATTTCGGGAAATATTTCAGAGCTTCCCGACAGCAATACTCCGTACTGGTACTGTCATCATGGTGTCGTTGCGCCGAGAACACCCCCATCGCTGAGTGACGCGAGAGAAATGAAGTGGCGGATTTGAACGTCGGAAGTCGGCAAAGATGAAAAATTAACCACTATTTACTACGCGAAAATATGTACCAACCACGGGAACGCTGCAAAATCCTGGTTCCGACATGCTCTGATAGTATCTCTGCCCCAGAAAGAAAGCCTGCTCCTGCTTTACGTCCATGCCGTGATATGTGTGCCGTTTAGTTCGTAAGTATGTACATTATTAATAAGTGGGGTTCTGCGGTTTAATCCAAAGTCTTGCTGAACTCGACGTCTTGAGCGGCCCAGGCCGCGAGGCGCGCCGCGAGGTCCTCATCCGAGATATCTTCCCCTCTCGCGCGGAACCCGAAGCTTTCGGTGTTGCAGGCACTGACCAGGCGGAAGTAGTACAAGTGAGCCTGGGTGTCGAGTCCGAGTGTGAGGCGGGCGTTGCAAGTGGTGTTGTGGTTGCCCTCGCAGACTATGATGTCGGCAAGAGTGTAGTCGACCGTGGTGGCGTTGCCGGTAGACAGCCAGTACTCGGGGCTCGTATGGCGGTAGCCGAATATGAGAGGGGGCAGGCGGGGGACGGGGTCATCGATGTGAGTGACGCGGTACTCGGCGCCGGGCTGGGCGGTGACGAAGTCGGCAAAGGCCGCATTGCCGACGCGAGGGGAGCCGTAGGTGTAGATGTCCATGGGATAGCCTTCGACACGGAGATAGGCGGCGGCAACGGTGACGACAGCGGCGCCGAGGGAGTGGCCGGCCCCGACGATGGTGTAGCTAGGGTTGGCAGCCTTGGCGGCCTGGATGGCACTCAAGACATCCGCCTTGACCTCGTTCCAGGCGGCGGCGAAGCCGGTGTGGACTTGGCAGCCATCAACCAAGTCGCAGTCTTGTAAGACGAAGGTGAAATCGGTCAACCAGTTGCGAATGTTGCTGGAGCCGCGGATGGAGAGGACAATGTTCTTCCTCGTGGGGTCCAAGGCGACGAAGCCTTGGAGTCCGGTAATAGCACCGCTAAAGGTCTGTATCAGCTCCGGGCTAGGAATCGGTAACTGCAAAAGGTAAACTTACGAGAAGTATTGAACCATTGTTGCACCGTTGGCCTGGACGTCGGGGCAGGCGTCCGCGGTGCAGGTGATGGTGGCATTGGCGGGAGCACCGTCGTTGCAATCATTCGCTGCGACCATCTGGATGTAGTACTCGAAGTTGGACAAGTCGCCAGCAGTCACGGTCACGTCTAATGCAAAGTCAGCGGCGGCTCCAAAGACACTTTAACCGGCACTCTTACCTCTCTTGTCGAGTGCAGCCACAGGGGCTCTGGCACCAAGAAGGGGAGTCGCCGCGACTGCGGCGGACAGCAGAGGAAGGAGAGACAGCTTGGCCAACATGATGAAGGACGTGTAGTATCAGTAAGGCCAGCAATAACGGAACTCGAGGACTTGCTCCTGGGGCAAAAAGAACAGGAGGGCGGCTGGTCTAACCATCGTCGCGCGGCCCACGACATCTTATACATCGCATAGGCGGGGACGGAGGAATAGAGTGCGGTGTGGGCCGGCGCCCACTCATGGTTCTTAACGGACTGTTGGGTCTCCGGTGGTATCCCACTTCTGAACCCATTCGCCTCGAAGAGAGATTGGGATCCGGAAGCAACCCAACGTGTTGACTGGAGGTGGGTGTGCCGGGGTAAGTGCGGGATGAACGGCATCCGTTGTCCAATGGGCCGTGATATAACCCCGCCCCCGCACCTACCGCCGTTAAATCCCACACAATCCTGGTCTGGTCAAGCGAACGTGACTAGAAACAGTGCACAAGCAAGCGGTGCGGGATGAACGGCATTCATTGTCCAATGGGCGCCATCTCATCCACCGTTAAATCCCATTAATTCGATATAATTTAGGATTCAACCCCACATCTGTATAACCAATATCCTAATTTCCTTTAAGCTATATAGAAACTCTAATTGTAGTAACAATACGTCACGTAGTGTTTGTTAGGATTAGGGTAGAGTTTGGGTTAGGATAGAGTCTGGAATATGATATAGTTGGGATTGATGTGTTGATGAGTAGCGGCGTATCCTCGCTGTACTACTGTGTGTATGTGTGAAATATAGAATGAGAACATGTCTTGCATCGCGGAATCGATATTGATCTATCAACGTGCATCAACCCTGAAGGTGGCAAAGAGGCGTGCGGCTGTACGGCATGGTCGGAGGTCAGGACGAGGCTCAGCGTGGCTGGGTGGCAGCGAGTCGTGATAGTGAAGTCCGAGACTGGGGGGAGCCACTTACTACATAGTACTATACGGATACATGGTATGTACCAATAGGCGCCACGTGAGCCAAGCCTCTCTGTCGCGGGGCTTATCACTCATTGAGCAGCGTTGTCTAAATGGTGGTTCCTGAGCTGTAACGAGCAAGGGTGTTGCTGGGTAGATTCCACTTCTGTTGGGCTCTATCGAAGCAATAGCGCCTAAGTCGGCAGAGACCCAAGTGGTCACAAGCTGGTTGGCAGACTCTTGTGCGGACGAACTGGTTATACTCGGCCGCGGTTGTGCGCGGTCCACCTATAAGTTTATTGCAATATAATAACAACTCCAGTTTGTTCCTGCACGTGGCCCGCTAAAGCTCAGCAAAATGCTACCCACATCTGGATGTTTGTGTCCGAACTACCGTAGGAGGTCCGGAGCACCAAGACGCAGTAGACTGTTTGTGTAATAAATAATACGTGGTGGCTATTACAGGTGGGCACAGAAGAGGGGGGGGAAGAGACGGCGTGCCACAATATCGCGCGGGCGTTGCGCTCCCAGCTTCCGATTTGAGTAAGTAAATCGGCCGAGTAGAGCCGATTCAAGGAAATGACGGATTGCCAAGTTTAAGTTTTGCCATATCGGAAAAAAAGACATGAAATAAGCATGTGAATGTGATTGGGGGTGAGCAAGATGCAACCATGCGCCGATGCAAACTATTGATGCGCGCGAGAGTGAGGCACAGAAAAATGTGTTGTTCAAAAGGAGTGGGATATATCCGTATTATTTGATAGGTACGCGTGCCTGCCCGCCCAGGTATGATCTATCAGATAGGTACGTACTGTGTTATGTCATGCCGCTTCCTGCCGCTTCTTCCCCCATGTTCGTATGCACCCATCCATCACTATCACCAGCTGTCTCTCTCTGTCTCTTCTCCTGCCTTCCCCGCTTCCATGCGCCGACCTACCGGAATCGTCTCTTTATCCTTTCGGTGCCTGATGATCGGGTAAGCATGGATGCAGCGACATACCTAGGTGCACGCGTGCATGATGCAGCCGCGAAGCTAGGCAAGGCAAGGAAGGCAAGGCAAGATTACCGTATGGACAATTGCAAATGGTCTCACGTCTGCAACTTGGGTACCTACTTCTGCTCGCCCTTCCAGGAATCTCATCGACCATCGTAGTCGATTCATCACGCGCACATTTTGATGGTTCTCACCGTCATCCAATTCCCCTTTCTTCATGCAGCCATGGCAGTCAACAGCCGAAACCCAACATGTGCTATCCCTGTTCCCTGTCATTGACCTCTACCGCTGGTTTGCGTTGGGCGATCCGCTCTTCGCTTGTAGGTTTCCTGGTAGTATATCCGTACCTACTACTATGTAACATGAAGGCGCCTCAGGGACCCGACCTCGCCAGCTCAAGAATAGGCTTTAGAGACTCGTCGGGGCATCATCAACTAGCTGGCAACCACGCGCACAATGCAGTGCAGTGCAGTGCCTGATGATCTGGCAGCCCTTCCCCGCGTCGGAGCCGGGCCGATGGGACAACATTTTATTGACCGCTCGAGGCTAGTCAGGTCTTCCCTCCAGGTCACGCACACGACAAGTGGTCATTTGCATCCATTCCCCGTCCTATTGAATACTACGTAAACCAGACCATAGTCCATTTACGGTAACTACGCCCGCGCTCCAGAGGTGGGGCTTCCCAGAGTTTAATTTCAACGCCCTAGATCGTGCCTGAGAATGCTGCCACCTGCCGCTTCACCTGCCTTTTCTTACCTCCAGGCTCCCGCTAAGACCCAGAAATATTATCGACGGGCATATACCCCCCCGCCTTCTGCTACTACTGCGTAAGTAACTCTACCGTGACCACATTGTTTCGTTTACGCTATATCTACGTAGTATGCTAGACCTTGACAGGCATATGCCCAAAAAGCCCAGCCGCCAAGAGTGCAGTGTGCAACCCTTACGTGCTGCAATGTTGCACCCTCGTGCCCGCAGCCCCCCTTTGGCCGGTGTCGAGTTCTTACTACGTAGTATGAACCATCTGCTTTCTGCACGGCTATCCTTGCATCCAATATCACTCGCCCCCCAAGACTGTGATTGGGTCCGCACGTCAACATGTCGAGTGCGAAGCCGACGAAGGATTAGTTCCCACGCATATATAAGAATGCCGCGCTGGGGAAGTCTCACAGTCGCTTTTGGATCGTCTGCCCGTGTCACCCTCGTGTCATCTCACCACGTGTTTCTGTGCTCAGGTTCTACTTCGACTGCAGCTCCAAGTAGTGTCAAGGGCCAACCAGCACCATGGCGAGCACATTCTCCGTCAAATCACTGGCCATAGGTCTCCTCGCCAGCCAGGTTTCCTTGTGCGATGGCGCCGTGATCAATCCAAGAGACGCCGTGCCTGCCGGCTATGTCGCCGCGCCGTACTACCCAGCCCCGTACGGCGGCTGGGTCTCGGACTGGTCCGACAGCTACCGAAAAGCAAAATTAATTGTAAATCAGTTAACTTTGGCGGAAAAGACAAATCTAACGACTGGCACTGGCTTATATATGGGTATTATATTGACCTTTTCAGCTAATGTTCGACTTCACTAACACACATGTAGGGTACGTCTTATCTGTCCGTTTGACCAGCTCGTACTAACTAGGCCAAGCCGTTGTGTTGGAAACTCCGGCAGCATCCCCCGGCTCGGCATCCCTTCACTATGCCTTGCAGACTCGGCAACCGGCGTTCGTCTAGCTGACAACGTCACCGTATTCCCGGCCGGTATTACGACTGGAGCTACCTTCAGCAAGGACTTGATGTACGCCAGAGCCGTTGCAATGGGCAAGGAGTTCCGGGGCAAGGGCGCCAACGTGTTTTTGGGACCCATGGTTGGGCCCATGGGTAGAAAGCCCAGGTGAGTGAATCCACTCGCGAATGTGCCGCCATCATCCTGATCCCATCTGCAGAGGCGGCCGAAACTGGGAAGGATTTGGAACCGATCCTGCGCTTAACGGTCACGCCGCATACTTGACTGTGAAGGGAGTACAGGAGCAGGGTGTCATCGCCACAGTCAAGCATCTTATCGGCAATGAGCAGGAGATTGCACGCATGTACACGCCCTTGTGGGAAGGTTACAGTGCCAACATTGGTGAGAGCCCCCTCTCGTGTGAGCGAGATGGTTGATCACTAACCGAGTTAACCGAATAGACGACCGGACGCTCCATGAGCTGTATCTATACCCATTTGCTATGGCCCTTAGAGCAGGCCCTGGATCAGTCATGACTGCCTACAACGCGGTGAGTTGATTACTATCCGACATCATCTCATGCGTAATCTGGCGACAACCACTTCTTTTACAGTCCCTTTTTTTTTATCTGCTACTGTTCATCACATGTGAAGTCCTTCAACTGACATTTCGAAAGGTCAACGGTTCAGCATGCAGCCAGAACAGCTACTTGATCAACGGCATCTTGAAGGACGAGCTCGGCTTCCAAGGATTCGTCATGAGTGACTGGCTTTCGCACATGTCCGGTGTTGGGTCTGCCCTAGCTGGGCTTGACTTCGATGCGCCAGGCGACCAGCAGATACCTTTAACTGGGTACAGTTATTGGGCATACGACCTGACGCGCGCTGTTCTGAACGGTTCGGTTCCTGTGGACCGCATAAACGACATGGCCACCAGGGTCCTGGCAGCTTGGTATCAGATGGGGCAGGACGAGTCGTTTCCGCCGACTAACTTTGATACCAACAGCAACAGTAGGGTGGCAGACCTGTACCCCGCAGCCTGGCCCTTCTCCCCAAGCGGCGTCGTCAACGAATTCGTCCAGGTGCAGGCCGATCACTACCTCGTCGCAAGACAGGTCGCGCAGGAGGCCGTCACGCTGCTCAAGAACAACGGTAGCCTTTTGCCCATCACTACCTCAACGCCGATCAAGATCTTTGGCACCGGCGCACAGACAAACCCCGACGGACCCAATGCTTGTGCCGACAGGTCCTGTAACAAGGGCACTCTCGGCATCGGCTGGGGCTCGGGAACCGTTAACTACGAGTATATGGACGATCCGCTTAGTGCCTTTAAGAATAGGTCCAGCAATGTCGTCTACTACAACACGGACTCTTTCCCGTCGGTCCCGGCGCCCACGGCCGACGACGTGGCATTTGTGTTCATCTCCTCCGACTCTGGTGAGAACTCGTACACTGTAGAGGGCAACGCCGGAGATCGCAGTTCCACTGGCCTCAACGCCTATTACAACGGCGACCAGCTGGTAAAGGATGCGGCCGCCAAGTACCAAAACGTTGTGGTCGTCATCCACACAGTCGGTCCCGTCCTCGTGGACGAGTGGATTGATCTTCCCAGCGTCAAGAGCGTTCTCGTCGCCCATCTTCCCGGCCAAGAGGCTGGTGAGTCACTCGCCTCCATCATCTTCGGTGAAGCCTCTCCCTCTGGCCATCTTCCGTATAGCATGACCAAGCAGGAGTCCGACCTGCCTGACTCCGTCACCAAACTGCTCAGCGTCCAACTTTTCGGCCAACCCCAAGATACATACACGGAAAAGCTTTACATCGATTACCGCTACCTCAACAAGAATGGCATCAAGCCGCGCTTCGCCTTCGGCCACGGACTGAGCTACACCACCTTCTCCTACTCGAACGCGACCATTAGCTCCGTGACGCCCCTGACCGCCACACCTCCAGCCCGGCCGGTCAAAGAAGGTATCCTCGATTACGACGGACCCATCCCTGCCTGGACCGAGGGCGTGGCGCCGTCCGGCTTCAACAAGATCTTCAGGTACATCTACTCGTGGTGCACCGAGTCCGAGGCCAAAGATGCCGTCGCCGCCTCCACGACGAAGACGTACCCGTATCCAGAGGGATACAGCACTACGCAGAAGCCAGGCCCCCCCGCCGGCGGCGGTGAGGGAGGAAACCCTGCGCTCTTCGACGTAGCCTTCACTGTCTCAGTCCAGGTGACCAACATGGGCGCCCAGTACTCCGGCAAGGCCTCGGCGCAGGCGTATGTGCAGTTCCCCGACGGCGGACCCGACACTCCCGTGATCCAGCTGCGGGACTTTGAGAAGACGGCAAACCTGGCGCCCGGGGAGAGCACCACGGTGACGCTAGAGCTGACGAGGCGGGACTTGAGCATTTGGGATGTAGTCAGCCAGAATTGGATTGTGCCCAACCCGACGGGCAGGTACAAGATATGGGTCGGGGAGGCTAGTGACAAGTTGTTCTTGGCCTGTTACACCGACTCTGGGAACTGTGAGGAAGGACTCCCGAGCCCCGTCTAGTTTCAGTCTGCAGTGGTTAGGGTCAGCCTGGACTAAGGCAAGATGGCGTTATCTTTATCTGAATTTCTCATCAACTAGCCATGAAGAATTCTCTTTAATTCTATTTACTTAATAAACTCATCCGAAAGACTTGATGCCTTTTAGTATGTCACGCTGGGAGCGTGGAGACCCCGGTGTTTCGTCCGCGCGTTAGAAAACAACATAATATTATCCCAACCAGAGGCGGAAGCTGTGTCCGAAGCTGGCTTCCCTTCCGGTTGAGCCTCCATTAGTGAGGCCGGCAGCTGACACGACCCAACCTAGACAAGCACTATACCAAAAGACCAGCACGCCAACCCTGTGATCCAAACACGGATTGGCTTTCATAACAACGTGAATGACGCTACAATGAACAATCCGCAGCCAAGCCCCTAAGGTTCTCGGGGCTACCGGGAAGGTTCCGAGACTTGACGGGGGTGGGTTCTCACACACACACACACAATGGTAAGTATTGTCGGAAGCGCCTTCTTCTTGGTTGTGGTAAGTCAATCATAATCGACAGTAGCGTCAATTTCTCGGGTTCTGGTGAGCTTCTCACCGGCGGCGGCCGTGGCGGTCGTGGTGGCCCCGTCTAGTTTCAGTTCACAGTAGACTCGGAGCGCGTGAAATTCGAAGATGAAATATCGAAGGCAACTCACGCCTAGAACCAAGCGGACGAATTCCTAGCGATGTCGGACTGGGGCAGAAGGTCTGAGACTTTACGACTCGGAATATCTCGTCAACTTTGCAATTTATGGGAACCTCGATGATTACCATCTTTTGATGACTGGAGTTGGCAATCTTCTCGTTGTAAGCGGCGAGCTGCTTAATGAATTGCCTTCGCCGCTAGCACTTTCCTATTTCACGTCGCGAACTTGCTCGCTTCCCCACCTCCATCGTTTTCTTGTCAGTACCGAGCATCTCTTACCTATCAAGCGAAACTTCAACAGGATAATCGTATTAGCGTTTCTAACTTGCAGCTGCAGCACACTATACGCTATCACTCCGACGGAACGGAAAGGATGCTGACTGCCTGATTAAGGGACCGTTGTCGTTTGGGATAAGGGGATATTGTGCTTGCTATTGTACCCGGGCGAAGGACAAGGGACAGACAAAGTGCCATACCGGGATTCTTTTTCAATCTGTGGTCTGTCCTGCTACCTAAGAAACTCACCGAGGACAGTACACGATACTACAAGGAGTCATGAAGATAGCAATGGCGGGGGCTTTCAGAAGAAAGTGAATTGTATGCGTTTGGCCAGCCTTTGGTTCCGGTTCTTCGTTTCGTTTCTTGAAGATAGCGATGGTGGGGGGCAGAAAGCCAGCGGAAAGTGAAGCGTACAAATAATATGGCGTTTTTTTTTGTGTCAGGGTGCGTCTAACCAGTGACCGCAAGCTGATTTGGCTTTTCGACTGGCAACGCTGGCCGCTACTGTCAAAACAGAAATGGCCGACTGTCGCTTGCTGTGTAGACGCTGTCCCGAGGTGGGAGGAAGCAAACTCGCGACAACCGGGAGTTAACAGGAGGGGCTCGGTCAGGATGTGGCGGGAGCCTTTTCTTTTCTTCCTTTTTCTTTTCGACTCTTGGCGTAGCTTTCGGACCAGCCTGAGACCCAGCCGCCGTATGGCGACGGGTAGTATGGTGCGGCAACATAGCCGGCAGGCACAGCGTCTCTAGGATAGACCGCAGCGCCGTCAGATAAGGAAACCTGACTGACAAGGGGGCTTATCACTAGAAATTCAACAGAAACTGTCATATTGCTGTTTGACGCTACCTAGCGCTGTAATTAGGATTAATTCGGACACGGTCCTCCCGGCAGCCGTTCCGGATCTGACAGGGCCGATGGGCTGTAAGTGTTGGCGTGTTGATGGACACGGCAGCGTCGCTGAGATACACAGCGAGAGAGTGAAACGAAACAGCAAAGCAGTGAAGAGCAACAAGCAAGCAAGGACGAGGCGACAATGACCCAGACAAAAGGTAGGCATAAGCAAATCAATCACCTCGTTGGATGACCCGAGGTGGTCGTCTAATATACCTAGGAGCAAGTGACCTACCAGGATGAGGGTTTGTCTGCGCGCTGGTGCAAAGACTCTGATCGGTAACACAGTTTATATTATACTCTAATAATAAGAATAGAACAAGCTAGCTATGAACCCTTTTTAATAGCGTACCTCATCATCACTATAGTCAATTTCCATACCATCTCACGACTACATAGTTTAGTTAGTCAATAGACAGAGAACAGATAATGGACAGGTGATGAACAGGTAATAGACAGTAACATACTGGCAGGGGAAGGTTTTCTGGTTTGGGGACGTTCTGCGGGCTGGGGCCGTTCTGCGGGCTGGGGCCGTTCTGCGGGTTGGGGCCATCCTGCGGGTTGGGACCGTTCTATAGAATAATGAGAGATTGATTATACGATAAGACTGAACGAGAGATGAGATTAGAGATTTCATATACAATAGGACTGAACAAGAGATGAGGCATGACTTACGTGCGGGTTGGGGCCGTTCTGCGGGACGGGGCGCTAGATAGAGGTTGTCAGGAATGAACTGGTTGAGTGGGAAACACGTGATGACATACCGAATCAAGCTCTGACTGAGCTTGATGCATCTGCTCTCCAAGCAGACGTATGTAGTCCTTCAACTATATAATACTATTAGTGAACATTCCCAAGTTTGAACAAATAATGCACACTTACACGACGTCTGGACATAGTTTTGGGGTCGTGGTGGCCCCCATGACGACCACGGCCGCCACGACCGCCACGACCGCCACCGCGGTGTCCGCCGCCGCCGCCCCCGGTGGAGAACGCACCGGCGCTTTTGAATGTAACCGCTTCCATTGAATACGGTAGGCTCACCATGAAGTTAGAATCATCGTCAAATGGAAGGTGCGTCAGACTGTACTTACCATCTTGTGTGTGTATGTGTGTGTGAGAGAGAGAGGGGGTGGGGGAGGTTCGTATTGTGTGCACGAGAGGGATAAAAGAAAAACGAAGAGGGGAGGAAGTATTTAAAGAAATGGATTTGTGGGAAGGGAAAGGGGGGCAGGCAGAGAGAGCAAAGATTGAGGCAGGAGCGGTAGGTCCAGGGCCACGGGATTAATTTTTCCTTGGGATGCACCTTCCTTTTCTAATTCCGATATTTACTTCACACCTGAGCCCTAGGACATAACCCTTAGGGAGCATATTCTATTATCCCGACGGAGCAACGAGGAAAGGAAAGGGACGCTTGACTCTCTCATGATGTCTCAGCTCCCTGGTGCCATGTTGCTGTGGCAGAGGCTGATAGAACCACACCTGTATCCAAGATGTTGTCCATAGCAGAAGCTGAAGATGCAGTTGTTGATTCCTACCTTCTGGCCTCATCGATAGCGAGCGAGAAGTGACCACGGACATATAACATTTGATCTTTCCCACCAAAATACACATCTGTTTCAGGGAGCCCCTTACCATCTGGAAGATGTACGCCAACTCCATCCGTCGGATCACGTCCACGACTCACTGGGTTCGGATATAAAAAGGTCGGGTAAAATAGGCAGTGTGAATATCCATTTAATTGCGAGATGACCTGGTGAAGCAGGTCCGTGGTAACTTCTCTGATTCCTTTTTGTACGTGACTGTTTCATTTTTTCGTGTGACTGTTTTGCAAACCCATATCCTCCAAGTCTTCTGCCGGGAAACCCCAAGTTCTATATTGGGTCGACCGCCGTGATCAACAGCGGGCTCGAATTATTGATGGATTTCTCTAGGCAGAGCCTATCTCCATCTGCGTGGTCATTGTGCCGGCGGCATGCTTGTAGTGGTTGACTATCTCGTTGAGAAGGGGTAATGTAATCCGAACATAGCGTGATTCTCAACGTTGACGATAGTGTCTGGGTGCTCCATATTCCAAAAAGTCATCATTTTTGCGATGACAGGTTGATGAAGAGTTTTAAGGTACATGTATGGTTGGTGGTCTCTGTGGAGATGAAGGGGTGGGATAAAATGCCCATGGATGAATAACTCTGCTCCGCCTTTGCCCATACACAGAACAAGTATTCGCTGTACAAACTCTCTGCACCTCAAATCAGTATCAAAACCTCCGTATTCAGAACTGAATTCTACCAACTGTCAATCAGTCAACAGGTGCTCCATAGGACCGTGTTGGGACTCCCACCATCGGCAGCCTTGGGCTTGGGAGGAACCTTGGCTTCGGTTGTAGGATGTACAGAGGCGCAGCCTTGGGTTGTCTGGCCTGGGGCATCTCTCTTGGGCCTAAAACGTCTCTCTGGTGCTTCCCCGGTGGGGAAGGCATGAATTCGGTGGTAGGAGCAAGGCTGTTGTAGGAGCGACGTCGTTGGCTCCAGTCAATTGATGGGACTGCAGGCACAGGCTTGGGTTGTTGGCTTGGCGCATATCTGCGGCCTCCGAAGCTACGTGCTTGTGCTCCTCTGCTTGGGGAGCTATCGGTGGCGGTTATATTAGGCTACTGAAACCTGCTATAGTGGTTGCTGTGACGAGAGAATATTCAAGGGGAAACATCCCTGGCTTCGTATGTGACTTCTCTCTGTTCGTTACCGCCGCGGCCAGTGGTGCAGCCTCTTCACTGGGTGAAGCAGAGATTTACGTCGTGATACCCACTGTTGCCTTGAGCATAAAGTGATGAAAGTGGAATATGCAGAAGCCGCAACGCTTTGTGACAAAATTCAAAAGTTTCTGTTGGTACCTAGGCCGAAGGGGTGACGAATAGTTGGGGTATAGTGGCCATTCTCAAATATTGGTGAAAAGAAGCTATCGCTGGTTGCCTTGTTGAAAGGCTCATGAGATACACACCGTCTTGGTGGATACCGTGCCGTATTGCACATAATCCTCTTACCGGCGATAGCTGACGATGCCCGGCATCGCCAAAGGTTCAACAACAACGCGGCAGAGTTTCACCAGCAAACTAGATTAACGCCCCAAATCGCAGAGATCACAACCGATCTATCCAAGCATCATGACCATGCCATTCTTGATCGCTTCAATCTCCTTCTTCCCCAGAGGGTCCTTCTTGTTGAACGCGGCCCTCTTGCGCTCCGCGCTCGACCAGCTCGTCATGTCGAGATCGTCGCCGCCAATTTTCCTCCCCTTCTTGTACTCCGAGAAAGCTGTCTCCCAACCCCAGGGATCGTCGCCGTGAGTTTCCTTCGGCAGCTTGACGCTGTCATCCACGTCCTTTAGCAGGCTCTCGAGCCCGGGGACGCCACGCAGCGTGATGCCGTGCTTCTTGGCATAGGCGGCGACGTAGTTGTCGAACGAGTCCTCGTCAAAGGGGAACGGTCGCTTCTTGGTGGACCTCTTCATCCGGGCCCCTTGGTCAAGGAGGGAGTAGCTGCGGAAGGTCGCTGCAACCTTCAGCATGCCCGCCATGACGTGGCCGAGGTCCTTGACCTCCGAGTCCGGGGTCAGGACGCCCTCGCGCTCGAGGCGGGCGAGCGTGGCGAGGAAGAGGTTGCCGATGAGACGGGCGGTGTGGCTGCAGAGCTCGCCGTCGTCGGCCCTGTGAAGGGTTTGTTCTCGTCAACGAGCCGGCCTCGATGCAGGTTGCCCGACAGGGGGCCGCGAAAGGGGGGATCACTTACCTGGCGAAGTCACCGCCGGAGAGGTACCAGATGAACGGCACCATGGCCTCGCAGATCACCCACTGCTCCTTCCAGTTGTCCTTGGCCTCCTCGAAGTCGAGGATAATATTTTGAATTACTTGAAGGACGCCGTAGGCTGCGTGATCGTTGTATGTATACATTCCAAAGTTATCTGGATCGCGAAGTTCGCAATGGATGTTCTGTGTCATGAGTTTGCGGTAGCCGGCGTTCGTCATGAAGAAGGGCGCGTCGGGGTGCTCTTCCGCAGGCTTCGTGCAGAGGCAGGTTTCGCCGCCATCGCACTTGGGCTGTTGATGGCCTTCGTCGTCTTCATCATCCTCAAATTCATCTTCGTCATCGTCATCAAAGTCTCCTCCGGATTTGGCCCCAAAGGGACATCTGCAGGTGTATGCATAGGCGTCGGTGTCTTCCAAGGCCTTCTTGTAGTCATTGTCGGCATTACGCGACGCCGAGACTGCCGACCAGCGGTTGCTCTCACTGGTAGTTGCGGCGGCGTCAGAGGTGGTGGCCTTAGTCCTGGGCATCTTGGATGTCATTTGCACAAACGAGCGCTTGCCAGCTGGACCAAAGAATCGATGAAATGTGGTTTGGAGCCCCTCTTCAAATCAACTTTCTGGAAGGGTTAACTTATACACTGCCGAACTCAAATGACCAGCTATGAGCTCATTGCTGTTGCTCAACGCGTTCTGCACGCGTGCCGAGCTTCCCCGAATTTATATGGGTCCTGAATCCCTGACCGCATGTGACAGGATTTGGATTGCGATCTCGATGATTTTTTCTTTTCTTTTCTTTTGGGAGAATTGGAGGTTTCGTGTTCGCTGCGCAATGACGCGATCGCTTGTTTTCCAACTGGGTTGGTTGGGGAGACGGCAGGCAGGGGTCAAAGCGGCATATTCATCTGTTCCCTCGAGATAGATACGTGCTTGTGTTTGCCTGTTTCTCTCATGGTGAGCGCCCGATAGTGACGAGACTGGGGCCTTGAAGGGGGTGCTAATTTAATATCAATAACAAGGAATTGGTGAGGCTCAAGCGCTGAGAGAACGTACGGGCGCGGACAGTTGCTGTTACGTGCCATTACTTATCTTCTGAAGTATTAGATGCTGCGTGTCTACCTATAATTGCAAGCCTTTACTGCTTGTTTGGGCTTTAGGCGACACGAGATGACATGCTATCAGTTAAGCCTCCACCGCGTGTCAAAAGCGAGCCTACAACTCCTAGTCCTGCCACGCCATTTCCGCCAAGCGCAATTGTCGATACCGGACCTTGAAGCAACATGTGGTTGGGATGTTGTACATTTGTCTTCATATTGATACATATTGAACACTACCTCTCGTCGAGGTCCTGATGTCTAAGTGTCTAGGCCATGCCTGGCCCACAGCCATCCAAGCCAAGGTCGTCTATCGCCTGCGGCTTGGTTGGAGCCCAACTTTCGGATGACAACGGCCCGCCTATGCTTCGGTTCACGCTGCTATCCACGGAAATTCTATCGTTTTTGCTATCGTCCCCGGGCAACGTATCACTCAAACGCCCAGCTTCTTGCGCCCCTTCGCCCGCCTTCGCGCCACAATCTTGCGACCGTCCTTGGACTTCATGCGCGAAAGGAAGCCGTGCCTCCGCTTCTGAATCAATCGGGTGTTCCGGTTCATCGTGTTACGGGGGCCGCAGCGGACCTGCATGGCGCCCATGGCAGGGTGCTCTGTGATGGCGCTCGTCGGAACCACGTCGGCGGCATCACCTGTTGAGGGGGTGAAAGGCGTGGCGGTCGGCCGGCGGAAGGCGGATGTGAGAGGCGTGATAGAGGGACGCAGTGAGGGAAGGGAAGAGAACATCCTAATGGCCAATGTTAGCTAATCAAAGCATTGGTTGGTCCAGCGATCTTGTGGCCGGGCCTTACCTTTGCGAGCACACCTGTGTGGCGACACGAACAGGCTGAGTTGCTGCGCGGGAGAGGAGGCTCCTCGCCAGACTTGTGATGGGTTGGCGCATCATCTTGGCAGCAGTCGTGTGGTCGTTGTCGTGGACTGCGTGGAGCTCTCACTGATCGCGATCACCAAGCTCGAGATTTTGCGGAAGACTTTCTTCCGATCCGTCGGCAATTCCCGTCTCTCATGCATAAAACGGGGTGCTGCGGTTCATACGGGGTTTCTCTGTATGCAGGAAAGACATTGCATGAAGCGGATGTTTCAGAATTCAATTCGGGGTAGCCTAGGCGCTTGTGAGCCAATCAGAGGCACTGCCGGCTTCCGCAAGTGCCGACCGCAGGGCGGGTGACCCCACTTGGTCATCGGTTCACTGTGGACAGCTTGCCTGAGCTTGCTGATGGGTTTGACCAGCTTACGAACAGATCCGGAGCTTGCCCTGTTTCCTCATTCAACATATTCATTCCTGTCCCTCCTTTGCAATCCCTCCGGATCCCTTAGAAGAAGCAAGTTTTGGCCACAATGGATTTTCTCCAACGTCTTGCGCGGTTCCTGGACCGGCCGCTCTTCCCATGGAAGCGCCTCATCCTCGGCTTCTCCATCGGCCAGTTCATCTTTGAGAGCCTGCTCTCGCTGCGCCAGTACCAGGTCTTGAAGAAAAACAAGCCGCCCAAGGTGCTCGAGCAGGAAGTCTCCCAGGAAGTTTTCGACAAGTCGCAAGCCTACAACCGCGCCAAAGCCGAGTTTGGTTTCATCAACAATCTCTGGGGTCAGATCCAGAACATCGCCTTCATCCAATTCGACGTCCTCCCCAAGTTATGGTCCTGGTCCGGTAACCTGCTGCTGAAGTTCGCGCCGCAGCGCTTCACCGGCGAGATTTCCCAGTCCATCGTCTTCGTCCTCGCTTTCATCATGATCCAGCAGGTCCTCTCACTGCCCACCTCCATCTACCAGACCTTTGTGCTCGAGGAGAAGTTTGGCTTCAACAAGCAGACACCCAAGCTTTTCATTACCGACATGATTAAATCTCAGTTCCTCACTTTCGTTATTGCGCCTCCCGTTCTGGCCGGTTTCCTCTCCATTGTCAAGAAAACGGGCAACCAGTTCTTCTTCTACCTCTGGGCGTTTGCCGCTGGCCTGCAGGTCTTCATGATCACCATCTACCCGGTCGCCATCCTGCCCTTGTTCAACAAGCTGTCGCCTTTGGAAGAAGGCGAGTTGAAGAACAGCGTCGAGAGCCTCGCCAAGAGCTTGAAATTCCCTCTTCACGAACTTTACGTTATCGACGGAAGCAAGCGCAGCGCTCACAGCAACGCCTACTTCTTTGGTCTTCCCTGGAAGAAGCACATTGTCATTTACGACACCCTCATCGAGAAGAGCGATGCCCAAGAGGTTGTTGCTGTTCTTGCCCACGAGCTTGGCCACTGGAGCCTTGGCCACACCACCCGTCTCTTTGGAATCTCTCAGGTATGTTTTGTGGTCGTATACGGGGTATCGCACAGCTAACACCTCGCAGGCCCACTTTCTCTACATATTTGCCCTCTTCTCTGTCTTCATTAGCAACCAATCGCTTTACGCCGACTTTGGGTTCCTCAAGGAGCACCCCATCATCGTCGGCTTCATCCTCTTCTCTGATGCTCTCTCGCCCATGGACACCGTCGTCAAGCTGCTCATGAACATTTTGAGCCGCAAGTACGAGTTCCAGGCTGATGCCTTTGCCCAAAAGCTTGGCTACTCGGCTGAGCTGGCCCGCTCCCTTCTCAAGCTCCAGATCCAGAACCTCAGCTCGATGGACGCCGACTGGATGTACGCGACCTACCACTTTTCTCACCCTCACTTGTCCGAGCGCCTCAAGGCCCTTAACTGGAAGTCTACCAACAAGGTTACGACGGATGAGCCGACGGTTGCAAAGACGTCGGGAAGAGATGAGTTGTAGGGGTTTGCAATAGGAGTGCTTTGGCACCGAGAATCATAAGGAGGCAACTCGTGTTTAGAATCCTTTGTACAATACTATGCTACGTTTAAAGCAATGGGCAGTCTCATAAATGTGGATCAGAAGCAATAAATCATCGGATATTGCGTGGAAAAGTCCCT
The DNA here is from genome assembly GCF_000149035.1 of Colletotrichum graminicola M1.001. NCBI lineage: Eukaryota > Fungi > Ascomycota > Sordariomycetes > Glomerellales > Glomerellaceae > Colletotrichum > Colletotrichum graminicola. The sequence continues at coordinate 188,774 of NW_007361020.1, read as the reverse complement.
TTCCCTCAAGTGGGACACTCCATTTTCACCGTCTTGGAGCCCTCATGTTGGCCAGCACTCGTGCTAGGAGCTCCTCTCGCTTGTCGTTGTCATTGGGAAAGAGATTCCTCTGTGAAAGTTGTAAGCAAAGAGCAAGACGAATTGTTGGGATTGCGCGCATACCGCGGCCAGCCATCTCCTCATCTCCTCTCTGGTCCAATTCTCTGGGTTGCCGGTCGGGTCCGGAGCAGCGGGAAACATGTCGCCTCCATAAATTGCCCAGACAGCCGCGGCCGTCACCAAGCCACCGAATGCTGTGGCGCGATGAGCACCAAATTCACGAGTAATCATTCGATTCGTGTACTCACCAAGAACTGCACTCTATCTCAAGCGTTAGCAGAGTCGTCAAGAAACCGAATAAGGTGAGGGAAATGAATACTGACTCTGGACTTCATGGCGTTGTCTAAAGGCGTGGGCATCTTGTCGCTATGGGTATATGTGGCGGTGCGCTGGTTCCTTGCTCTGTGTAACGAATGGAACGAAGCTTGGTTTGTATTCTTGTTTTCTTGTTTCTACAAGCGCTACCTATATAAGGACAGAGAATGGGAGGGGAAACAGATTGCGCAACTGCAGCAACGTGTTCGCAAACGACTTTGAGTTGGAAAGCGTCGTCAACCCACCCGCCGGTGCCAAGGGACAGACCGAAGCGGTTGCTCACTGTCCCAGCGCCACGCCTTGCCCGAGGGCTTTTGGCTGACGCGTGCCACAGTGACGTTTCACTGCCACTCAGCTTTCCAACCCAAAGCCCCAAGTGGCTGCTTGCTGCCTATGGTACGGATAGAATAGGTGCATTTGAGGCGGAGCGACAGAGTGGGGAAGTGTGGCACCAGCCACGATAAGATAAGGTCGGCACCTCGACAGATTCAAACCCCCGAGTGCCTCGAGTCCAGTACAGGAGAATGGCCCGTGCATCTTCCGGGCGAGCGAGCGCTCTCGCCAGGGGTCCATCCCACAAAATCATTTTTGCCCTCAAATCCCAAAACCACGAAAAGACAACCACCCACTCCGACCAGACAAGACCCCCTCCGTTGTCGCCAAATTCCCCTCAAATACCGCCAAGATGCCTCGCGAAATCGGTGATATCAAGCAGGTACGCTCAATCCAGCGGCGAAACGCTGCGTGGTGACTGTTGACCGGGAAAGATTGGCTAACAATTGACGTTTCTGTAGTTCATTGAGATTGCCCGGAGAAAGGACGCTTCCTGTATGCAGATTCCCCTAAACCCCCACTGCCACCAAAGACTCGACAAGATGCGGCCCTCTGTCCCAATACATGGCTGCGAAATCGTTGTGCGAACAGAGAACAAGGGATAGGACAGTCTTCTAACGCTTTCGTGATGTAGCCGCTCGCATCAAGCGCAGCAGCAAGAGCGCCCAGATCAAGTTCAAGGTTCGCTGCCAGCGCCACCTCTACACCCTTGTCCTTAAGGACTCCGACAAGGCCGAGAAGCTCAAGCAGTCCCTCCCCCCTCGTACGTGTTCCTCTGGTCTGGTTTCGGTCGCCACTCTTAGCAACCCATGGAGAGGTGTTCGAATTGAAGGAAAGTATGCTAACCGCGACTCAACACAACAGAGCTCCAGATCAAGGACGTCCCCAAGAAGAACCCCAAGGGTGGCAAGGCTTCCGCATAAGCGCTCTCCAACACTGTAACTGGGAAAAGTCAAAATCGCTTCGATGGAGGAATAGAAGAGCATGAGTAGCCCATCTTATGAGGTCTATGGAATGACTTGGTGAGGGGCCATTGGCCGGTCGGTCCTTGGGAAAAATGAAGTGACGGGTTGTGTCTGTTTCCTCGAAAGAGGAGTACGGACCGTCTGTTCACGAGACATACGGCGTCAAGGGATTATTACCTAGGCAAATTGCGGATTGAGATGGACCTGTCTACTCCTTGCTAGTCGGACATTTCGCCAATGAAGAAATCATTGAACACAACCAAAATGCAGGTCTCGCAAAAAAAAAAAAAAAAACCCCCCATGAAAAGTCGCGACGGAAATGCCTCCCCCGGCCAGGCATGCTTACGCTTATCCAGACAGCCTCGAGCTCATTGGCGGCAAAAAAGACCTACATGATCCTCTGGTAATGCCAAATGTCAGTCCCTGTGACAAACTCCTGAATGCCAGCCCACTCCTTGAACCCCTCGCGTTGGGCAATCGCCTTGTGCTGCTCGACCGTCGACCACCCGCAGTACATGACAAACTCCTCGTGATCCTCGCTTGCCTTCTCCATCCGCCACCCGCCGCGGACGGGGTACGGCCTCGCGGCTTCCTCGACGACCCACTTCGACTCGTCGTACTTGCTGGTGAAGTCCTCCTTCTTCTCCGACCGTACACCGAAGCGTCCGACGCTAAGCACCGGCGCCGTCAACAGCGAAGGGGGCTTGTCCTCGGCCTTCTTCTTCCCCTCGGCCTTGCTCTCCGTCTCTGGTGCAGCGCCGTCGGCCTGGGTCGGCGGCGTCACCGGCGTCGCAAAGATGGGCGCGTCGACGTGAAAGAAGAGAACAGCTCGCGGGCCTTCGACGTGGATGCGTGGCATCAGCTTGGCCATGACGTTCTGGTTCTCGGGCGACGCGAGCCACTCGAGGTGCGCCTGCAGCGAGTCCCACTGCGCTGCGATGAGGATCACGCTCGGGTCCTCGACCTGCTGGAGGATGGCGGTGCCGCGGTCTATCCGGGTAGGAGGGAGTCCTGGCTGCTGGCGCAAGACCCAGGTGTCCTGGACCGTCTGGCAATAGTCCAAGAGCTCCTTGAACTCCTCGGTCAGCGGCTCCTTGAGCTGGAGAAGTGCGAACTCCGTCACGGTCATCTTGGGCTGTGGGTGTGGTGGACGAGGTCGAAAAGATGCGTGGCTTGTGGCACGAGGCGACGTCGGGAATAACCGGGGCTCGCGGGGTCGAAGCTCTCTCTCTTTACCTACCTAGCTACCTAGGTACATGGGTTCGGTATGGGCCGGAGGCTGAAAGGACAAAAGCCAGGGAAGCGGTCTATTCGTACTTTTGCTTGAAATAATGTCTCAAAAAAGAGGAATCTCACAATTTACTGAAGACGGTATGTTTTCTGCGCTCTCTAGCCTGCCGTCGGGGATTGGGAGGGTCCACTCGGCGGGGTAGGCAGTTAGGCATGCAGGTCAACGTCCTCGCACAGAAAGGAGTGACGTTGCTCGCTAGACAAAGTGCAGCACAGACACAGACAGACTTGAGACTAGGCAGATATGCAGTGTAGTGTACAAGCAGATGAGCGGCCATTTGTTGATAGATCGATTCCGTGTGGCAGCCTTGAGTTGATCTATCCCTTCCTCCCGCAATACCTACGCGGATTGACTTTCCACACGGCCGCATTGATCTTATCTCACTAACCGAAGTCCCTACAAAAAAGAAGAAAAGAAGAAGAAGAGGAAAAGCTGCAGGTCACTAGGTAGTCAATTGGTAAAGACTGGTACGCAAACCATCTTGACACTAAGTTGAAGATGAATAGGCGCTCATTGGTAGGTAGTGAGACACGAGGCATCGCGGCCATGGCATGTACTATTGGCGCGGATGTAGATGGATGCATACAAGCACTCACAGAATGAGCACTCAACCATGACCTCAAACGACTGGGTCAACGTAACTCAATGGCTCATCTCACTACGGATACCACACAGCCCATATGTATCTGCCAAGCGTCGGTTTGTCCCTGGCCGCCTTCCGCGGCGATCCAAGACCAGGGGAGGTGAGGGAGTGGACCCGGAGAAGCATTGCGCCTAAATCTTGGAGCTGACAGCTTGTGTCGGCAAGGTATCGATAAGCTCTGCTTACGTGTGTTAGGTACGCATTCCGGAACGGAGAACGTTTCCCTGGCGGCAACGGTTTCTTCTTTTTTTTTCTCCTTCTTTTCAGCAGAAACAGACTTTCCCGGTCCGGGCAGTCCGGCTTCATTCGACCTGACCGTTAGGAATTGAGCCACTTCTTCAAATACCATGTTACGGAGGTGCAGGGCGGTGTTCGTCTTCCGAGACACGGCGATGCCAGATCTTGAAGGTGGCCTCATGTGACGGCATTTCGGTTGTTCCCCTCTTCATGGTATCTGCGCGACCCAACAAAAAGACTGACTACCTTGGATACGTATCTCAGTTCTCCTTTGAGGTCGTGATTCTTCACCGCCTCCAGTCATTTGTTGCCCTGCCTGAATCATACTGTAGACCAATAAGGTATACCGTAACTCCTGTCGTCACCCGCATTGAAGGGTGCATGACCTTGGCTCCAATTCAATGAGTCTGGCATCGAGACTGTTGTTCGCATCGGACTGCCATTGTTGGACCAGAGACGATTGGCCCTTCGTTATGGGAAGCCACTTCCGTCTCGACTCCTCTCGAGGGATCAGACAATACGGCACTAGCACTCGGTGGCTGCTGGTGACCTAGAGCTCATGATCGGATGAAAGCATACTGTGTATGACTTACTAGGTCAGGCTTAGCTGGCTCCAATGACTGCCGTCGAAAGCTTGGAGCCACGCGGCAACTCGCCGTAGAAGCTTCCTGCTTACAACCGTAACTTCGGCATCCTTTAAACTTGTTACCAGGGCTACTGTTGTCTGACTCGCTGCTACTATGTAAGATTTAGCATTGGGTCTTTACAATAACATGTAATGCTTGACATGCGAGGCGGAAGCAGGATAGCGCGCAGTCCGTCAGCATTCAATCTGGTAAGGTATCTCGCAAGCTCATGAGGGCGCCGTCGAGCAATGGCAGAGACTGACGGTGCCCAAGCTCCCCGACACCACCACCAGGGCTGAGCGACTCGTAGCACCTGAGCATGGCATCCCAAACTTGCTTCCAGATCGCGGCCGCCGCCCTTCCACCTGCAGCAGCCCCTGTCAAACCCCTGTCAATTTGCTCGGGGTTTGCCGGGAAAACACCCATCAGAACGGGAGTATCATCAGGGGGAGGGGGCAATGGCCAATAGGGCCGCGCATGAACAAAGCAAGGTACGAATACATGCAATAGTGAATGGGATGAAAAGGTGCAGGCCAGGCAGTCCCTGACAGCCTGGCAAATGTGCATAGGAGAAGCAAACCTACAACGGCAGTATACCTACTACGTCAAGCTGAGCGTCCGTATGCAAAGACAAAGCAATAGTATCATAACCTGGCACAAGCGGCACACTGGTCATGAGGTACTACTCTAGCGAGCCAGAGAGAGGAGACAGGCGGCCTGCACCTCGAGGGCATCATCGTGTTTATACGAACCAAGTCCCAACAAGACCTGCAGCGCCGTAGGCGTAGCACGACGCGTCGCGGCGCAGCAGCTTCTAGTGTATCCTGCTATCCAAGCTCGAAAGGCCTAGGAGGACAACCAGGAGGAGAGACAACACATTCCCGCCCCAGACTGACGTTGCCATCGCCCGTTTTCCTGCACCAAAATCCATATCAACTGTCAGCTCCGCCACGTTTCTGTAGGTTTGGTTCTTCCCTGTCGGTTACAAAGAAGGAGGGGAGAGTTCACTCCAAAGTTCCACTCGTCCTTGTTGGCCCCTCCGTGTCTTCCATCCGTATCAGTACGGCACTATTGTTTTTGGAACACTCTGCAGCTGTCCGTCATGTGCCCCTCCGTCGTGTCCTACGTACGTACATAGTACGTGTGCTTGTACTGTAGACAGACACCCTCTGGTGATCGTCTTTCCCCACGTTTCCTGTGCTATAGGGGCCAGATCCGTTTCCGTGTTAAGCTCCAGCAACCACGCTGCGGAATTAGCTTGCTTGTCAACAGTACCCCGGGACGTAGCAAAGCTAGATTGGCTAACTAAATCTAATGTCCCGTCCTCTGTCCTCTCATCCTCTAATCAAAGTACTTGTATTACTGTATAACACTCCTGGCCCCCGAAACCCCACCACACCCTTTCCTTCTTCTACTTCTCTCTTGCGCGCCGCTAGGTATCGTCACTCACATCCGCCTCGCTGCTTCTCACTCAACACTTTTTTTTTTATCTCGCTTCGCAGTTCCCTCGCCGGTATTTGCGCCAACCAACGCACCCGACTTTCTCGACCTTCCACGACGGCCTGTCTTGCAGCTGCAGTCTCGATTCGTTCCGCTCTTGGTACCATCCACCAATTGACCTCTCAACACCAACTCCTCGGTTCCTAGACGACCCTGACGGTTGGTTTGCGCCACGCCTCTCACAGGCTCATTCGACGACTGCGCGACGACCCCGAGGTCTCTCCTCGCGCCTGCAGATCCCCTCACCGATAAGACATTATGGCTGTTTTTGCCCCAGAAACAGAAACGCGGGATGGGGCTGACACCATCGCCATCAATGGCGTGTCGGCCGCCTCATATGTAAACGGCAATGCCAACCTGGCCACCCGTCTCAAAATGAGTCGTAAACAGTCGAGCCCCATGATGCCTGCTTTCATGGTCTCTGCGCCTGGCAAGGTCATTGTCTTTGGAGAACACGCTGTGGTTCACCGCAAGGTACGGTTGTCCGCGATTCCCCTTTTCCTCGCTCACCCCGTCGCATGGACTGACTTGTGAAACAAACAGGCTGCTATCGCTGCTGCCATCTCTCTGCGATCATACCTTCTCGTCACCTCTCTTTCTAAATCGAGAAGAACGGTTACGCTGCGCTTCCCAGACATCGACCTGCAACACACTTGGAACATCGACGAACTGCCCTGGGAGACCTTCCAGCGCCCCGACAAGAAGAAGTACTACTACGATCTCGTGACGGAGCTTGATCCGGAACTTGTCGAAGCCATCCAGCCGCACCTCACTGGAGTATCACTGCACAAGTCCGAAGAAGTGCGCAAAGTGCACCACAACTCTGCCTCGGCCTTCCTCTACATCTTCCTCTCCTTGGGTTCCCAGTCGTTTACGGGATGCCTCTACACCTTGAGATCAACCATTCCTATTGGCGCTGGCCTGGGCAGCAGCGCATCAATCGCTGTCTGTTTAGCGGCAGCTCTTCTTCTGCAGCTGCGCACGCTATCGGGCCCACACCCAGATCAACCTCCTGATGAAGCACGACTGCAAGTGGAGAGAATCAACAGATGGGCCTTTGTTTGCGAGATGTGTATACACGGCAACCCTTCTGGCGTTGACAATACCGTAGCAACGCAGGGCAAAGCTGTCGTCTTCCAACGGACAGATTACAACAAGCCACCTGCGGTACGGCCACTTTGGGATTTTCCCGAACTGCCCCTTCTTCTCGTCGACACGAAGCAGGCCAAGTCAACGGCATTCGAAGTCGCCAAGGTCGCTAAGCTCAAGAAGACGCATCCCGAGCTTGTTGGCTGCATTCTAGACGCCATCGATAAGGTTACAGATGCGGCAGACAAGCTCATTGGTGGTGAGGAGTTCGATAATGAGGAGGCTGAAAGTCTTCGCAAGGTTGGAGAGCTCATGACCATCAACCACGGCTTGCTGGTCTCTTTGGGGGTGTCGCATCCGCGTCTCGAGCGGATACGAGAGCTAGTGGACCACGAAGGCATTGGTTGGACTAAGTTGACCGGCGCTGGCGGCGGCGGTTGCTCCATCACACTGCTCAAGCCCGATGTGGAAAAGGAGAAGCTTATGAAACTAGAGACCCAACTGGCGGACGAGGGCTACGAAAAGTTCGAGACGACCCTGGGTGGTGATGGTGTTGGTGTGCTCTGGCCCGCCGTCCTCAAGAATGGAATGGACGAGGACAATGACGGAGGTATGGAAATCGACCAGGAGAGCTTTCTGAACGCCGACGGAAATGAAGGCGTCGAGAAACTGGTTGGTGTCCACGGAGGGGCAGGGGAGCGCGAGGGGTGGAAGTTCTGGAGAGTTGAGAGCCGATAGTCAACGTGGTGTCGCTCCATCTGCTTCTAATAAGACTCCTGTGCTCTACCAGATTTGCCAGGGCGCAAATCTGGACAGGATCTTTCTTTCAACCTTACATTTTATTGCCGGACGACATAACAATGGCGCTGAGGGTGGGGACAGGGACATTTAGCAGGCCACGGTCCATATGTATAGTTTGGTTTTTTTTTTTTTTGTGGCTTTTTTAGTATCGTACACCTAGATCTTAGAAGCCTACCTAAAAACGGTGCTCAAACTTATGCCGTGTAGGTTAAACCGAAACTGGACTGTCTGGCAGCTATGTGTTGGGCGTTCGTTTGTTCGTCTTGTTTGTTACATGCACCTAGCTGTTCAAGAATGAATGCCTTGGTCAGGCCTGGGTGGCTGTACCTAAGGAGCTTTCTGTGGTGGGGTACAGCGGCTGTAGGCGTAACGTTTTCCACAGTCAGACCAGACCTCGCTCGCGAAATCATCCAACCCCGCCATCGACTCAAACCGGCCGCAGACATGCCCGCTAAATCCAAGGTCAGCTCCAAAGCCAAGGAAGCTGAGAGCAAGAGTGAGTTGATACCAGTTACTTAATTCATCGCTGCTTCACGCAGCGTCTTTTGGCCTTCGCGCGGTCCGAAAATGCCGAGGCTGGCCTTTCCTCTCCTCTGCATGTGCTAACCTGGCTTTGCTGAAAACAGGCAAGCATACACAACCTGCTGCCCAGGCCCCGGAGCCCCCAAAGACGGTCAACGAGCGCTCCCTCCAACGTTACTACCAGACGAACCCTCACGAACGGAAACGGGAGGAAGCCGGTGGCCTGCACAGCCTCACACCTGCCGAACGACAGTCGTGGGTCAACGCAACTCTGGTGCGCCACGTAGCGAATAAGGACATTTACCTCACCAACAAGGCGGAGCGCGAGTTCTGGAAGCAGGTCAACCGCGAGAGCCCGCCGATCCGCCGCCTCGACCGGCACAAGACCGAAAAGGGCGCCGCTGTCGTCTACGACTGGGGTAAAGACAAGAACGGCCGCGACGTCGGCGAGTACCCGCTCGAGCAGTTCGCCGCCCGGGCCGCGAAGCAGGCACAGCTCACAGCGCTCGGGGTCCTGCACCGGCGTTTCCTCCAACGGAGGGAGTTTGCGAGGAACGGAGTGACGGACGCGACAACGGGAGAGGTCACGCACATCACCCAGGAGGACATCCAGGAGGAGACGCAGAGACGACGAGAGATGTCGGCCATCAGGAAAGAGCTTTACGGTGATAAGATGGGCCCATATGCGACGGACCCGGAGTGGGACGACGTCGTGCCCATTCCCGCCGATGAGCCCGAGGGTGCACTGGCTACGATCGCTTACCCGGAGGATTACGCTGAGGGTAAATAATTCAAACCTACTTGTGTCTTGGACAGTGGCATGCATTCGGGGCCTCGTTTTCACTGACACACTGTGCGTTTTCCCAGTCATGAGCTACCTCCGTGCCGTCATGGTGGCCGAAGAGTACACCCCACGGTGCCTTCGGCTGACCGAGCACGTCATTTCCATGAACCCTGCGCACTACACAGTTTGGCTGTACCGCTTCAAAATAGTTGAGACCCTCAACATCCCGCTCGTCGATGAGATCGAGTGGCTGAACGCTGTCTCGCTCGAGCACATCAAGAATTACCAGATCTGGCACCATCGACAGCTGCTGCTGGACCACCACTACAAGGCCATCAAGGCGACGCCAGACGAGGTCAAGCGTTTTGCCCGGTCCGAGGTCGAGTTTCTCACCCGCATGCTCGAGGAGGACACCAAGAACTACCACGTGTGGAGCTATCGGCAATACCTCGTGCGAAAGCTGGGGCTGTGGAACCTGTCGGAGCTGCTGTCGACGCAGAACTGGATCGAGGAGGACGTGCGCAACAACTCGGCCTGGTCGCACCGCTTCTTCCTCGTCTTTAACGACCCGGCCGCCTCCACCGAGGGCTCGCACGCGACGGAGCCTGACCCAAAGATATCCGCCGACGTCATCGACCGCGAAGTGAAATACGCTCAAGAGAAGACGCTCCTGGCGCCGCAGAATCAGGCCGCCTGGAACTACCTGCGCGGCGTGCTGGTCAAGGGCGGGCGCAAACTCGAGGCGGCCGAGGCGTTTGCGGCACAGTTCGTTAAGGGCGTCGGCGAGGGCGACGACAAGGAGGAGGTGCGCAGCAGCCACGCGCTAGACTTCCTGGCCGAGGTGCTTGCGGAAAAGGGACAAAAGGCCGAGGCGGTAAAGTACCTCGACCGGCTGGCGGAAAGGTGGGATCCCGTGAGGGCGGGGTACTGGAAATATAGGAAGCAGCAGCTGGAGTAGTCCATTGTAGCAGAAAACGTGCCTTGAGGTATTTCTTATTTTGATCTGTCCCGATTTTGGACGTCCACCGTAGTGTGGTTCGATAAGATTGATGGTACTTTGTCCGTTCATGTACATCATGTCAGTGCCACGCCAATACCGTCAGGAGCCCGGCACCAGAGCGTGGCATCTCTTCATACTCATAGCTCGGTTCTGTTGATGATCGGTCAGCACGCCGAAAGTAGAAATCGATGAAGGCAAGCAACCACACCTCCTAATTCGTCTCTCAAAAGCAAACCCAATACCCGTGATGTCGCTTGCAATTTTACACCTACTCTCGTTCGGGAATCTAGACACCTCACAATGCGCGGAAGTTTTGGCTCATGATCAACCACCGCCTAGCGCCTCTCGGCGGGTTCTTTCCAAAAGTATCCCAGTTCGGCACCAGCACAAAGACCTCGTTGAACGTCTTGGCCGGCGCGTCGCGGCCCTTGCCGTAGTAGACGCGGCCGGTGACCTGCGCGGCGATGCTGCACTTGGCACCCTTCTCGTCGCCGCGCTGCAGATGCTCGGGACAGCCGAGCGAGAAGTCGTTGTTGATGACGTGGGCGTCGAGCGCCTCGATCTCGTAGCGCACGTCAGCGCCTTGGGTATCGAGGAGGGCAATGTACTCGTCGGGCCCGCCCTGCAGGACGGCGCCGTTGATGGAGATGTCGGGTGGTGAGGGGTATTTGGAGCAGGTTGTCGTGTAGAAGTTTGAGAGGGTGCCGGCAGGCTTGCGGCGGTTGAGGGCTTCGTAGTAGGCGTCGGCGAAGTTTGAGGCCGCTTGAGTCTGTGAGTTGAGGATTGAGAGGGGTAGGGGGGTTGAAGGGGGGGAGCGTACCGTCAGCTGACGCTCTCATTTCTGTTTCGCGGGAGGGAAGCGACATGATTGCAGCTGTTTTCTTGGGTACTAAGTCGCAGATTCTCGTGGATGAGGTAAGTCGTGGTAATGTTTGTTTGGTGATGTTGTCGCAAAGTACCTATTGAAGGACTCGTGCAACAAGTTTGGCGGGGCAGCAGGGAACCTCGATGGATAAGAGCTCTGTACCGTTATCGGAAAATCAATTAGTACGGTACCCTTAGCCGGAACAATATTACTGGAACACCACTCCCAGCTCGACATATCGCGTAACTTTTAATATCTCCTTCGACGGCATGCTCTCCAAACGGCAGACACAATCCTCCCACGCTCAATGAGACCAGCGAGAGTACCCACAGCTTCGGCCTTCCGCAGCCGTCGCTATGCCCCGGCACTACGACCAACCTGGGCGTGTCCTTCATGCAACCATGGCCAGACATCGGGTCGCCGGTTCATGAGCTCTGACAGCAAGGGCGATAAGCCGTACTACGTGACGACGCCGATTTTTTACGTCAATGCATGTATGTGAAGCTTTGCTTGCATCTCAATGCCACATACCGGGGCTAATTGATACCATTGTAGCGCCGCATATCGGCCACATGTACTCGATGATCCTCGCCGACGTCCTGAAGCGCTGGCAGGTTCTCAAGGGCCGGCCTGCGATCCTCTGCACCGGCACGGACGAACACGGCTCCAAGGTACAACAAGCGGCTGCGCGGCAGGGCGTGGAGCCCAAGGATTTCTGCGACACAACGGCCGAAAAGTTCCGGGACCTGGCGCGCGCGATTGGCATGGACAACGACCACTTCATCCGCACAACAGACCCTGACCACAAGGAGGCGGTTCAGCACTTCTGGCATCTTCTCAAGGGAAAAGGTTACATCTATGAAGCCAAGCATCAAGGATGGTACTGCATCAGCGACGAGTGCTTTTACGCGGCCGACGAGATCGAGCGGAAAGTTGTACCGCGGACGGGAAGAACGGCGATGGTTTCAATCGAGTCCGGGAACGAGGTCGAGTGGATCGAGGAGAAGACTTATCACTTCCGCATGACAGCGTTGAAGGACAGACTGTTGGAATTTTACACAGCGAACCCTGATTGGATCGTGCCGAGGGCGCGCATGAACGAGGTCATCGCGTGGGTGTCGAACAATCTCGAAGACCTCTCCATCTCGCGGCCGGTACAGAGGCTGGACTGGGGCGTGCGCGTCCCCGACGACCCAAGCCAGACCGTTTACGTGTGGGTAGACGCACTCATCAATTACCTCACCAAGGCAGGCTTCCCTGGGTGGCAGCCGGGTCGTGAGCACGAGGGCGGGTGGCCCGCGGACGTGCATGTTATCGGCAAGGACATCGTGCGGTTCCACGGCGTATACTGGCCGGCGCTGCTCATGGCGCTGGATCTTCCGCTGCCCAAGCAGCTGCTGACCCACGCGCACTGGACGCTGGGCAGGAAGAAGATGTCCAAGTCGCTCGGAAACGTCGTGAACCCTTTCTTCGCGATCGACCGCTGGGGGCTGGATACGATGCGATACTTCATGATGCGCGACGGCGGCATCGAGAAAGATGCCGACTACGAGAACTCCTTCATCTTGGAGAGGTATCAGAAGGACCTGCAGTCAACCTTGGGTAACTCGATGAACCGTGTCGCAAAGAGCAAGGTGTGGAAGCTCAGAAATTCTGTAGCATGGGTGGGTCAGAATGGCATATTCAGGGGACACGCCGTCAATGGGAGCGATGCGCTAAAGGCGTCAGTTAATGAGATGGCGGCGACCATGTCGGAGCACATGGACCAGCTGAACCCCAATGCCGCTATTCGCAGCGTGCTGAGCGTTCTCGCGGAGGTGAGAAGAATCACATGGATTTCCCCTATGGGCTGAACTGACTCGACCTAGGTGAACAAGTACCTTACTGACACGGGGCCGTGGAACCTGTACAGGTCGACCAAGGCCACGGATCAAGCCGAGCTGCACGAGATCATCTATCATGCCTCGGAGGCTGTTAGATGCGCGGGTATTCTACTTCAGCCCGTCATGCCAGCCAAGATGGGCACAATGCTGGACATTCTCGGCGTTCAAGTCGACAAGCGCGGGTTTGAGCACGCGGTGTTTGGCGCGGATCTGACGTACGGCACACCGATGATTGACCCAGGACGGCCCGGGGACTGGAACAGCCTCTTCCCGCCGCCAGCTGCTAAAAAATGAGCTTGAGGTTTGGTATCAATGGCCGCGATGACGAATGGGCTTTTTTTATGTCTGTATATCTGTAATTTGCCCACCAAAAAAGAAAAAGATAAACAGGAGCCGTTTGTAAGATTGTATCCCATCAGGCGCGAGAAGGCCCCATCTCCACTTATTTATCCGCACTACACTCACGTGATAAGAATCCATGATTACCTAACTTACAGCGTGGCTCTTCGAAGAGAGTGAAATTGCTAGTACCTCTGGTATAGGCAAAATTAGGCGCAAATAGAAGTACTATACATTTTTGACCTTTGTGGGGTTATAATTGGTGTCCACAGTGGAGATGGGGCCTTCTCCGTAGGTATCCTCTCGACAAATCCGACATCTGCTAGCCTCTGGGCTAACGAGATGGGGTATAGCGGCCGCCGTAAGAGGTATGACCGGCTGGCAGTAACAGGGATCTAGCAGTAGCAAAAGTAGGGGCTCATCATGTACGGAGTACGCCAGAGGCAAATTACGTGGGAAGTGTACAAAGGCCAGCAAACAGGCTTATTAGAGTTGCTAGACGTCTTCTGCTTGAGATTGACCGCTTTCTATAATAGGTATAGTGCATAGGACTACGCTATACTGTATACAGTAACCGCGATACCCGTTCTCGTTAGCCCAAAAGTCAGCAGATGTCAGATTTATCGAGAGGATACGGTATAGTACTGTGTAACATCAAAGTGGCAACATTACAAGAGCCGATTACAGAGTTCGGGTGACATTTCGGGGTGACCCTGTTCGAAAACTCTCGAGGTGGGATCTATAGTGTTCTTTGGCGTCCCGGTCTGATGGCATTTCCGAAGGCCGGTTCACAATCGCATTTCGTGAACAAGAGGTTGTTCGTTTACACTAGCTTCCTGATAACCACGAAGTCACTGCAGCAGCTTGCAGATAAACCCCTGTAAAATTCTCCACAGCACTTGTCAACGGACGCCCTTTGCTTGACGACAGCCAAGTCACTTGGCTACCAAACGTAACGTGTTAATATATGATGTCGCTTCCCTGAACGTATCAGAAGTTTCCAATAAGTTGCTTGTCTCTTTCTGCCTTTTTTTTTTAAATTCACTAGTCTTTGGGGGTTTCTGGGGTAAATTTTCACACCCAAGACAACCATGGGTCTGCTCTCTTCAAATGCCGAGAAGCCATGGATTGAGACACCCTGCATAAGATCGGCAGCTCTGTCTCGCATAGCAGGATGCAACATCTACCTCAAGCTCGAGAACCTCCAGCCGTCAGGATCGTTCAAGTCCCGCGGGGTCGGCAATTTGATGGTCCGCGCTGCCGAAGCCGCCCCGGAGGCAGCAGACGCCCACTTCTACTGCTCGTCCGGCGGCAACGCCGGCCTCGCGTGCGCAACCTCGGCCATCGCGCTCAAGCGCAAGGCCACCGTCGTTGTGCCCAAGACGACGTCGCCTCTCATGATCTCAAAACTGAAGCTCTTGGGCGCGGACTGTGTCCAGGTCGGAGAGAACTGGGCCGAGGCAGACCGACACCTCCGTGAAGTGCTGCTGGCCAATGACCCGGCCGGCGTCTATGTGCCGCCCTTCGACCACCCACATATCTGGGACGGCGCATCCACCATCATTGACGAGGTGGCCTCACAACTTGAACGCCGCAAGATCAACGGCATTGTGTGTTCTGTCGGCGGCGGTGGCCTGCTCGTTGGCCTCAGCCAGGGTATTTCCCAGTATCACTGGGTCAACCGGCCTGTGCCGAGGCTGCTGGCGGTCGAAACCGTTGGCGCGGACAGTCTGAATGCCAGCGTGCGTGCCGGAGAACACGTCACGCTCCCGGGCATCACATCCATTGCGGGCTCGCTCGGCGCGGTTCGTGTCGCGAGCAAGGCGTGGGAACTTGTACGAGACATCCCCGAATGCCACAAAAGCGTGACGGTTACTGACGCAGAGGCGGCCACGGCCTGCGTACGTTTCGTCGGTGACGCCCAGTTGGTGGTTGAGGTCGCTTGCGGAGCGACGATTGCGACTGTGTACAACGGCACTCTGCGTAAGCAGATGGGCGGCTTCTTGTCAGACAAGGAGTGGGCGGAGACGAACATTGTCCTCATTGTTTGCGGGGGGTCAAATGTGACCATGGAAATGTTAGAAGGATACCGTGCCACTTATGGCATCACCGTGTGAATGGCATATATGTCTGTTCATTGGACCGGGCAGCTACGCGGTCGATCATATGATTATAGATCAAAGACGACGCCAGAGGGACTTGTGATCTTTATAGACGAAATGTGGCCAGGACAGGTTGTTAGACGTATTCAGGTAATGCTCCTCCTCAGTTTACCGCTTAAACCGGAAAGCTGATTCTACGGACGAAGGCTGAGTTCGTAGACACAGACGAATCTACGCACAACGAACTGATATTGTTGTTGCAAGCCAACGTCATTTGTTGATGTATTTGTAGCAGGGTCTCGGTCTGGCCCTTTGAATAAATAGAGATTCTTATATATCAAAAGGGAAAGGAAAAGGAGAAACCCCTCAGTTTCACCTCCTGCCTGATCAATATACATTTTCCATTACTTTGAAAGAAACCTGCTGATTGAAGTTGTGTGCATACATACATATATACGTACAAGCACAATCCGGACGTGGATGGCGGATCTAGTAGAACCTTATTCCAAGCGACCTCTTCTCCAGTTCTTCGGTGGGTACAATGTTTAACAATTGCACAGATGTTTACTTATTGATAGCTCTTGAGAAATATCCGGCTATCAGCGAGGCGCTGCATAGTACAGCCAGCGCGACGGTCTGCATGGTACATATTATTGACATTGAAACATGATGTCATAACAGACACTAGTCAAGGTGCCAGAGTGGTTAATGGGCTGCCCTGCTACCAAACCCTTGGTTTCAGTATAGGCAGTGGCTTCGGTCGCGCAGGTTCGAATCCTGTCCTTGACGTCTTACTTTTGCTATTTTTACCACCGTTGATTTACTGCCTTACTAATGTAGTGCGCTCGTTGTTTTTTAATATTTACTACTTATTGTAGTTGCTGGATTCCGCCGTAGTGGTAAGTAAACAAGCTTGATGTAAAAGGAAGCTGTTGCACGTTGTAGGAAGTCTGTGGATGTGGGGCGTTAAAGGGCAGAGAGAACTGCGGACAGCTGTTGCTACCTCTGTGCAAAAAAAACGTAATCAACAAGATAATAATACCAAATGACTCTCGCTCTAACCACTCGCTCTCTGTGGCCTCACAAAAGACTGCCTGCAACGAGAGAGAAAAAAGTAACACCGTCAACGACAAGATTCGAACTTGCGCGACCGAAGCCACTGCCTAAACCGTAGGGACCAGATCCAAGGACCGAGAATCCGTAGCAGGGCAGCCCATTAACCACTCTGGCACGTTGACATCCACTCAGCTAGAGCTGTTGTGTGACTGAACAGGATCAACTCCACACTTGACCGCTGTTCGTCTGTGACGCACTTCCTCTTTGGGACGCCGGCAGGAGAGAGCGCGGAGCTGCAAGCGGGCGAGACTGGCGGGGTCTTCGTGTTTGCTTCCAGGCTCCCAGAGTTGAAGTGGAGTTTTACGAATATAATTGAGACAGGTTATGCAAGTACACAATGAGACTGAACGAACATACAGGCATGTCATCCACTCCTGCTTGAGTCAAGTCCAAACCACAAGACATCTTGTAAGCCAGTATTTGCTTACACGTAAAGAGCAGCCATTGCGACGCCGCGGGTGACTCTGGTCCCATATGAGGCGAAACATGTAGAGCGGTATCATGAGTGGATGAGCGATCCGGTCAGCAAACCCCGAGCCATTCTCTCCTTTCATTCACGACGGCTTCTGTGAAGATGGAGGATGCAACGAGCTAACTCCACTCATTGCTCGACATAGGACATCCAAGAAGCCACGGCCTCAGAACCATTAACACTCGAGGAGGAGTACGAGAACCAGCAGTCATGGCGGACATCGCACGACAAGCTCACCTTCATCATCTGCCATCCGCTGCCTGCATCATCCGAGACGAAGCTCGAAGCGGTACAGGCTGGGGAAGTTGACGCCCCGGGGCAAATGATTGGCGACATCAATTTCTTCATTTACCCCGATGACGACGATGGCGATGACGATGAGGCAACTCAGGCCGCGGCCGAGGGCTCGTACGTCGGCGAGGTGGATGTCATGATCGCGTCTAAGGACCATCGCGGAAAGGGCATTGGACACGCCGCCGTGACAGCACTCCTGACCTACGTGCACCGCAACAAGGAGCGCATTATTGCCGAGTACGTTGAGGGCGAGGGTAAGTCTGGCGAGGGGAAGATGCCAGAACTTAAGGGCTTGATGGTCAAGATCAAGGAGAAGAATGCGGCGAGCATCGCACTGTTCAGGCGGTTAGGTTTCGTGCAGAAGGGGGTCGCGAATTACTTTGGAGAAATCAAGATGGTTGGCCAGTTTTCTGCCGTCAAGGCCACCAAGGAGTATAGAGAGATCGTGTATTCTAGATGACCTAGCATCGTAAAATGACAAACCGAGAAGTCCTGGTAGTATTGATCAATCCATGCCATTATCATTTACGCATTCCACTTAACAACTTGACCAATATCATCATTTCCTTGACTGGTGAAATTTATCATATCTGTTTCATGTGGAGACAATGCCTTGTTCTGACAGCCAATTCTCTACTTTACCAATCGAGACTTCAAGTAGAACACAAGATTGCTGACGCCAGTCAACGGGAACTTTCTATGCCATACACGCTCTTTCTTTAAAGGGTTAGGCAATCAGATACTCTTTCCCTTCTTTGAATCTACTGACTGACATACCTGCCATCGAGACTGCAGATACCTCATGAGAGCAATATCAGAGGGATACTCCTTCCCCACGAACTACCACACGTATCTCTCACCATCTCACACATAATCAATAGCTCATCTCTCACCATAACAACTCACCTTGCTAGCTTGCTACTCGACGATCGGGGCTGTCTTCTTTCTACAGGGAAACAAGGTATCACTGCGTGCTTGCCTCGGACGACTGACCTGCAAAGCAGCCCGATTTCATTTCTCAATACTTGACTCCAAGATCAGATTGCCAGCTATCACGTCTCAGTCCGACTATCTCCGTGCCATCTTACGAAGAGCCCTCGGTTTCGGGACTTCTTCTCGCGACCGCGAATACCTTCCAGGTCGGTCTTTCTTCCCTATCAAAAACTGCGAAAAGGGTCCTATACAAGAAACGACTTTGTGCCCCAGTTCCTTTTTGATCTTTGACAGTCAGAAAAGCCGTATTTCCAACTTTCCTCATGCCACCAAGGTATTATTTATCAAGACAAAGCACCGGGTAACGGAAAAGCGCACTTTCCCTTCATAGCCACGCAAAAGTTACACCAAACAAACACCAAGACCTTTTCTGCTACTTAAGCTGATGATTTTCTCAAGGCCCATGAATAAAGGATAGCTTCATTCGACAACACAACAAGACTATCTACTAGTCGCTTTACTAAACCCAGAGACCCAAGCTCAGGTGAGCCGCAAATTAGAGGCCTACATAGATCAAGTGACGTTCGGCGGAACTCTGATCTTAAGTTCCGTCACTCGTCCTCTCCAATAATTTGTCAGGTAAGTACCGACAGCTTTCAACCGACTACTCTTGATGAACCCCTACTCACTGGTCTCTCTCTCAGCCTCATATCCTCGCAGCATGGCTCCAGGTAAGGATGCAGGGGTGGCCAAAAAGAAACAGGACTCTGCTGCTGCATCTCGGAACCAGGTCAAAGTTTCTAAGGGTAAAGGCAAAGCACCCAAAGTAAAGCCTCGCGCTTCGGCTTCGAAATCCAAGTCTACAGGACAAACCAAGGCTGCGAACAGCGACGGAAGTCGCAAGCGCCCAATTCCTCTCGACGAGGAGGACAGCAGCGATGATGGTACGATCAGACCTACCAAGCGACGCAAAGGAGCCAGAGGCCCCAACCCCCACGACTATCATGCGGTACGTGAGATGCCTCCAGCGCTGGACCATGGTGCGAGCTTTGCGAGAAAGTCGACCGCCCTTTACACATGGGGAGCCAACCCCAAACTTTCCCTTCCGTCTCAACTCAAGACTCAGCCGAAGAAAGCTGAGAAAGCCAGGGCAACTACACGCAAAGAAAAGGCAGCGGTCTACTCTACGAACTCTCCGCTGTTAGGTTTCCAACCTGGTCGTGGCAACCTCTCTTCGCGGATGACCGGCCGCAAGACACCAGGCGATGAGGACGCCTTCCCCTTGATGAAGCTTCCGATCGAGATCCGACGAAAGATTTACAAGGAAATTCTCGTTGTTAAAGATCCCATCCGAGTTCGACAAGGTTGGTCCGCAGTCTATCCTCGAAACCGGCCTATGGTCGAGACGAGCATCTTACGAGCCTGCCGCCAGGTCAGAAACGAAGCAGTAGACGTGCTCTATGGCGATAACACATTTCTCTACCTCCTCAGAGACACCGCCAAATTGCCAGCCACCAACATACTAGGTGAGAACGAAATTGTGGTTCATCATCCCTTGATGGCAGATGAGCTTCCCCTTTCGGAATATGAGGGCAGTAGTGAGGACGAGTATGACGAGGACGACCTGCTTCCAGCGGCGCGATCAGCCCGAGACCCCGAAGTCGAGATTGACATCTGCCGCTACGGCCACAAGTTCCGCAATCTCATGATCGTCGCAGAGCCGAACCGCTTCGACAGGGGATACCTCCTGAGTATGGCGAACGCCATCGGCGTCTTCCGCAACCTGAAGCCTCTGAGGGCCCGTGTGCACACCATCACCATTGAGATCACGCCTATCCGCCAGGTTGATACAGGCGAGATCAGCTTTCTTGACTTCTTCGAGAAGACGTCCGAAGTCATGCGCGCACTCAAAGGGCTGCCCTGCCAGTTCATCCAGGTCCTCGTCAACACGGGCGGCGGCAACCAAGAGCGCATCCGGCTCAACATGAAGTATGCGGCCAGAATCCGGCGCGCGAAGCGCGGCCAGGAGGACATTTGGAAGAACGACCAGGTCATGCAGTCGTACCGCAGCATGAAGGCGGGCGAGGCGCAGCGAAGCCTCGAGAAGCTGTCGGTCATGGTTCGCGATATTTGGGAGGGGCCGAACGGAAGGTTCGTGGGCTCTCGGGCTGGCGATGATGAGAGCGACGAAGAAGACGATTTTGGTTTTTGAAAGAGAGTAGTTGAGCGGAAGGGGGTGCGCATCATCTCGATCGACTCAGTTGGCGCGAGGAAGAATTTGCTTTGGGCTTTTTGGTTCACGGGTGTGTATATGCCTTTGGGAACAGATCCTGGGGCGATGGCTGCGTCTGATCTCTTCGCATTTGAGGTTGAATGGGTGCGTGCACTTGGCAATATCGCATCGACCGTCTCCGGGACAGGCGGCCGGGGGGGTACTAAGCATGATTTCTTCACATAAAAGCGCTTGGTTTTTCTGAAGGGCCTATTCATTAGGTAGCATTAATATCCACTCCACGAATCTAGACACCGGCGATTTCCATTTCCTTTCCATACATAGCTTATGGGGGGTATATCAAATCATAACTTTCTTGGTGAACGTGCTCTTTTCTCTCTCTCTCATTTTCTTTCTTCCTCGCTCAAGTTTCGACTTGCCCATCATGATGCTGTCGCAGCTGCCGCGACGATCTTGACCCTGGAGACCTCCAGCGTTTCCGTGTCAACCAGGACCAGCTCCTTGGTCTCCGCGAAGGACGGCACGGTGACGAGCCGGACCTGCTGGCCGTCGCCGCCCTGGATGACCGTTGTCGAGAAGTCGGGCTGGCAACCGACGAAGTAGAGGTGGGGGGCGTCCTTCATGACAAAGGGGTCATTGTCTTGGAAAGGGTAGGCCCCTTTGGACGAGCGTCAGCAAGGCGTCGAGAGAAAGAAGGGGGTTGTAGTGGGGGTTAGCTGCTCACAGAGTGTGTCCGGCGCAGTGGGAGCGCTGCAGCGCCACCTACACATGGCCTCCATCATGCCAAGGCGGTCGTCGCTGTCGACGTACTTGAAGACGTCGTCGACGTTCTGGCCGCCGGTGCCGAGGACCCGCCACCCGTCGATCTCGCCCTCCCAGGGGTTCGTCACGGTGTCGAACCAGCCGGGCTCCTTGGCGCCGGGGGCCGCGCAGTAGGGCCGCGAGCGCGGGAACATGGCCGCGTGGATGGGCTGCTGCGGGTAGCTCGCGTTGGCGGGGTCCTCGGCGCCGGGCATGAGGGTGACAGGGATGGAGGGGAGGAGGTCGGCGAGGAATTCGTCGAAGAGCTGGCTGGGGAGGGGGTTGTAGGCGCTGGCGTCGTAGCCGTACTTCTTGTTGGCCGCCGTCCCGGAAGCCGGGTTCGCGGTGGACGTGGAGGAGCTGATGGAGTTCCCTGCGATGATGAGGCGGGAGATGTGGGCGAGCTCGGAGGACTGGGCGGCCGGAGTGAGGGCCTCGCCGAGGAGGAACTCGAGGAGGAGGGAGAGCTCGAGGGCGTAGGAGGCGTCGGAGCCGGAGAAGGAGAGGCCCGAGACGATGGCGATCTTGGACGAAGGCCGTTGGGATGGGTTGGAGGTGCCGGACATGTCGTGGTCTTGGGAGGGGCTGTCGGTGAGGGTCCAGCGGGAGGGTTGCGGGGCAAGGTCCGGGAACTTCACGTCGATGACCTCGAGCTCGCCGTTTGCGTTCTCGGTGCCCATGACGCCGATGATTGTGCCGGTGACGAGGTGGATGGACTTGAGGACGTCGCCGACGAGGCGGATGCGACCAGAGTCGTCCTCGAGCATGATGGTGTCCTTGTCGTCGTCCGAGTAGTAGCGGTCCGTGGAGACGGGGGCCGAGATCCAGCGCTGCGCGGGTCTAGTCAGTTGCGGTCCTGCGGTGCCGGGATATGAAGGGAGAGACGTACGTCCTTGGTCACGTCCTCGAGGATGTTGGGCTTCAGCGCCATGTCCATGTAGACGGTGCCCGTCACCCAGCAGAGCTCGCCCTGGCGGACATCGAGAACGCGGTTCACGTGCTTGGCCTCCTCGCCGCCGATGACGGTGCCGTCCCAGGCCTCGGCGGCGACGGCGTTGACGGCGGGCTGAATGGAAGTGAGGCGCAGGAAGTACACGTCGGCATACTGCTGCTGGTACGAGCGCTCCTTGGGCAGAGCGAAGGTGTTGAGGGGTTTGTAATGCGAAGGGGCGCGGACGAGGGTCGTGGAGGCTGCGGCTGCGTCGCTGCGGGCGGGAGAACGGATGGGTTAGATGTTTGGTGGGTTTCTTTGCAGATCCATACACGGTTGACTTACGCCGGCTTTTGGAGAAACGCGGTGGCTTCTTCGAGGGTCACCATGGTTTTTTTTTTCTTTCCTTCTTTTTCGGTCCGGCTAGTGACGTTGCGACTGGAAACTGATGATGTACCGTTAACGAGGTCAAAGAGGCTTTTGGGCGGTGTCAATGGCTGACGACAGGGCGTTGAAGCTGGGGTTCGGTATTGCGTGTAAAACCCGGACGCGTCGAATGAGCTTCGGACCGGAAAAGTCGCGAATTTTGGCGTAAATGGGGTTGGGGCGGGGCGGGGAGGGGTCTCCCGTCTTTGGCGGTCGGGTGGATCGGTTCAGACATTGGCCCGGCCACCCATGGCGGGGTTCCCGCTCGTTGTGTCATCAATCCAGTGCACATTCCCTCTCTGGAATGAATGAGGGGCACTGTAATTTTTTCTTTCTTGCTGACAAGTCAAGGAAAGGGCGCGCGGATCCGATTGCCCGTTTAGACTAGTGTAGACATCCTAGACTTCCCGTGCTATCGCCGCTAGGTGTCCGGTCAAGTCATGACGCCTTCGCTCGTGGGCGGTGTGAATGCTTGATTGCTTTTCTTCTCATAGTGCTCTCTATTAACTTTCCTTCCTCTCAACCGCACATCAGCCCCCCCCCCCCCCATTCGCCTTTCTCCATCCTTCGTGACATCCTTTTTCGCTCTACCTCTCGCATTGTCGAATATCCCCCCCCCCCCCTCTTTCACGCCCGCCCATCATGGCCCAGAAATCCCCCACCATTGAGGTGACCAACCTCAGCTACAATTTCCAGGGTTCCACCTCGGGCCTCAAGGACATCTCCCTCTCCGTGCCCTCGCGCTCGCGCACCCTCCTCATCGGCGCCAACGGCGCCGGCAAGACCACCCTCCTCCGCCTCCTCGCCGGCAAGCGCCTCGCCCCGCAGGGCGGCATCTCCATCGCCGGCGTCGATCCCTTCAAGGAAGGGCTCGAGGGTGTCACCTACCTCGGCCTCGAATGGGTCTTGAACCCCATTGTCCGCACCGACATTGGTGTTCTTGAGCTCCTCCGTTCCGTCGGCGGCGATGCCTACCCGGACCGCCGCGACGAGCTCGTCTCCGTCCTCGATATTGACACCGCCTGGCGCATGCACGCCGTCTCCGACGGCGAGCGCCGCCGCGTCCAGCTCGCCATGGGTCTCATCCGCCCCTGGACCATCCTCCTGCTCGACGAGATCACCGTCGACCTCGACGTGCTCAGCCGCGCTGAGTTCCTGGGCTGGCTCCGCCACGAGACGGAGATCCGGGACTGCACCATCGTCTACGCGACCCACATCCTCGACAACCTCGCCGGCTGGCCGACGCACCTTGTTCACATGCACCTCGGCACCGTCCGCGAGTGGGACACGGCCGGCAAGTTCCTCGACGGCGTCGGGGGTGGCACCGGGAACAGCACCCTCGGCGAGCTGGTGCTCGGCTGGCTGCGCCAGGACCTCAAGGACCGCGGCCCGAGGTCGCAGTCCCGCATTGAGTCCGAGGGCAAGACGTACGCTGCTGGCGGGTACGGGGGCTACGGTGACGAGTCTGACAAGCTGAAATAAGACTGTCGGAGGGGAGGGGACAGCCCGCTGGCGGTGGTTGGCTGTGGATCGTGTGGCTAAACAATTTTGCTTTTGCTTTCCTGGGTTAGGAGTGGCGAAACGGGGCACTCAACTGCTTTCTTGACAGCGTTTTGCCGTCTTTGCCTCGACTGGAGATGAGCACCGGGTCCACTCCATATAGGTGTCGTTTCAAACTTAGACCACGGGGATGTCAGGTAGTCTCGCATGGGCGAGGATTGGCGGGGGAACGCGCAAGAGGAGAGAATGGAGACGGATACGGAAAGGTACTCTCAACTGGCCTTCCAGACGGCGTTTGGTTGCATAGACTCTGTTCAACAACGGGCATACATGCCACAGGGGGGCGGCTTGTTTTCTTTTCTTTCAGGATTTCCGCGGCTTTAAAGATACCCTAGTCTTCAACCATAAAAGGGGGGCTTTAGATCTGAGCGGAGGAACACTGTCGACTCAACGAGACAGACATACAGACAAACACTTAGATATTGGCGAGATATAGAACGCCAGAAGCACAATTCACCTTTGATGCTGCAGGTCTCTTCTCCCACAAGGGGGGGGGGTATCATGACAATATCCATCTCAGGCCGGAAACCGACCGGCCTTGTTGCCCCAGCAAAGACTGCGCAAAGCCAGTCTTTACGCAACGTTCTTCGAGCTCATGAGGACCTTCATAGTATTCTTCATCAACGCCGGAATGCCGCCTAACCCCTTGCTCTCCAGCGCCCGCAGTACGATTATTCTATACTCAGACCACGTAATGCGCAGGCCTCGCGCTTCGGCCAGCCTCGCCAGACTGTTGGCAGTAACGGGCCCTGCGTGCCGCGCAGAGATGGCGTCCTCGTTCGCGGCTTGTTCACGGTCTTCGAGTTCGCGTATGCACTCGATGGCCTGGAAGCTCAGCAACGGCGAGTACGAGAACCCAAACAGCGTGGATAGCGCGAGATCCATGCCCAGGTCCTCGACATATCTCTGCAGGCGCAGGGTGACCGGGCGAGCATTGAGACAACCCAGCGCATTCTTGTCGCCGTCATTGAAGGCCTTGCCACGCCAGAGGCAGTTGCAGATGTCCATGAGGAAACCGTTGAAGTGGTTCACGTAGCTCGGGGCGTATATCGTCGGCTGCCGCCTAGACATGGCCGTTTCGAAGCCCTTCTTATACGTGGCTAGAACGGCGCAAAGGCGTGAGACATTAGCGAGAGAGTGGCTAAAGAAGAGGAGGTAGATGAGCTGGGCCGGCGGGTTCGCGATGCGGAGTAGGGGTTGGAGGGTTGGGTCTGAAATGCTGGCGGCGGCTTGTTCGTAGAGGTCGAGCACACTGCCGTGAACAGCGACGCTTGGGGAGGCCTGGACAAGGCTGAGGGCAACGATACTTGCGTGCTCCATGACATCATGATAGGCACTGACGGGCGTATCCTTGGGTATCTGATCGATAGATCTCAGGACAAAAGTCCAGCGGCGGATCAAGTTCTGGTAGAATCTGAGAAGAGCCACCTGAGAGTCGGGCGTGGGAGGGAGGCATTTTTCCAGGGGCTTGAGGACGAAATCGTACAATTCTGTGCTGTGGTCAGCGGCGCAGCTGAGTAACCGTCCCGAAGCACTTACCTTTAAACGCGACCAGCGGCGCGTAGTGAAGAATGCTCATGATAGGGTCCCGGGCGTCCACGCCGTTCCATGTCGTAAAAAGTTTGGCGAAGAAGCTCAGGAGGACAAATGGGGTTTCCTGGATAGTCAGACAAGCCTGACCGAGTAAAGGGCATGGGCACACTCACCTTGACGCGCGAAACGTAGTCCGCAAGAACCTCCATTGTTTCCCTGAACAGCTTCTCGTCGGCGTTGCCATTGAGGACGTCCTCAAGAACAGCGTCGATCCAATGGACCACACGTTTCGAAGCTGCATGATCGTTCTTCAAAGCGATGAACTTTTGAAGCAGGGGATCCGCCAACACAGCCGCAAGCTGATTAGGAAGCTCGATCTTTTCGATTGACTGGGCAAAGCGATCGGCACTATCAATCTCTTCCAACGTGACAGAGTTCTGTTATGACCGTCAGTCTCGAGATTGTGATAGAGTTTCGCGTTGGCCATTCTCACCTCGGTAGCCTCTGAAGTATGGACGGACGGAAGATTATATGCCTTGCCTCCCCGCACCTTCAGAGCCAGGTGGTTGACACTGAAGCCATTTCGAGGTTGGCCGGCAGCCTCAGCAGCACGCTGCGAGTGATCTCTTTGGATCTGGTCAAGCCTCTCCCTCCATTCCGTATCGGGATGCTGCAAAGGTCAGACGAGTTTCCTCGGGCGCGTGTTGCTTCCTACCTTGAAGACCGATGCCCTGCCTCGCAGTGCATCGCTGACAATGATTTCGGGATAGTAATCTTTGTAGACCCGCAGGAGCCCTGTCAAGGCTGGATCATTGCCCGTGTTCCTGGAGAGATTTAGTCTGAAAGGTAGGGTTAGCATCAAGCGAACTGGCTGTGTGGATAGGACGTCACTTACAATGCTTGAATCCTGAAGGGCCGGACGTGTTTCCGGCGCGTTATCAGGGCAAGCAAATGACACAGTTGCGGCCTGGCCCGCGTTAGCCTCCTTCTTTGCGCAGTAGGCGGGAATTTCTGACCGAATAGCAGCCGTGTCGAGCAGATTGAACAGTACAGCGTATGCTTGCGACAAGACAACCGGCTTCTCGATAACATGATAAGCCATGATCAACCATTTGAGGATGTTGGATTGCAGGGCCAGTGACGGCTTCAGCTCACCGTGCCCCAGGCACCCAACTACCCTCAAAATGACATGCCTGGACAGGCGAGTCGCGGGAAACAGATTCTTCACCAATGCGTTCAGGCTTGCCTGGTCAAGGTGGCTGGGCCGTGTCAGCAGGTCGATGAGTTCGCTCAGGGGCTCGGGCAACAGCCCTTTGTCATAGGCGAAGGTGGCGATTGTCTCGACGGTAGGCTTAATGCTGGTAGCTCGCCGTTTGGCTGGTAGCTTGGAGGCTGAAAGATGTGTCAGTATGATTGTGTGCTAGAAATGCCACGATTCGCAACTCACCCTCGATGACATCCTCAACCAAACGATGAATGTTCTCAATGCCTTCATCCACAGACATATCGCCAGTGGGTGAAGCCATTGTGGCCGGCGGGCGCTCGTGGAGCCAAGGATACGAAGGCTCTCTAGTGGCCTTGTAGTCGGCTCAGAACGTTTGAGGCTGCAGGCGGGGCGCAGTGTCGTGATGCCCCTACAACGACAATGATGCCGAACCGGACAGACGCGTCAGGGGGGGTCAAGACCAAGGTGAGCGCGTTCAGACCGGGAAAAGAGGGACCGTGCACGGCCCTCATCGGCTTGTCATCCCTTGGTGGAAACGGCCGGGGAGGGGGGGTTGTTGCTCCACATTTCAATACCTTTACAGACCCAGGATGGAGTATCCGTACGATGTATATTGGTAGGTTCGCAACCATGTGATTCGCTCGATTCGTGCAGCTGCTGCAAGAACCAGAGCAGCATCGGTAAGTAATTACCTGCCCTCGCAGTATACATGGTACCTGTGTATATGTGCGGGGTTATCTCGGAAGAGGGAAGTATTGGCAGATGGGTCTCAGTCAGCGAATAGGCGAAGCGAGACGAGCCCCTTGAGTGCATTACCATGTTGTTGGTTTGGTGGGTAGTTGGAACCACGGCCAGCGGTTGGAGTCAAGTCGTTTGAAGATCCGAGGGTTTGGCCATTGCGGTTCATGTTGCAAGAAGACTTGGCTGACGTCGACTATCAGATATGACATTCAGACTTGGGACTGCAGAGACGAAAGTGTGGCAAACGTCCAGGCCGTGGGAAGCGCGTATGACGACTTGGCCGCCATGGTAAGCTCAATAAGTCGTCGACACTAGTGTAGCCGGGTTGATGTTCCAAGGCCGGGAATTGGTTTGTTGTCGAAAGAAGAATGAGCTCATGTGAGAGGTGAGCTGCAGCAGTAATTTGGAGGTGTGGTAAAGTACCTGGTAGTTAGCCTGCCTGTTCGTAGTCTTCTCCCCCTTCTACCTCTTCTTCTTAACTACCCATCTAACATGAACATGGACAAAATGCAAGAGCGAGCATACGGCAACAACAAAAGCGGAAGGAAGGTGTCATTCATCGTCTCATTTGGGGTTACACAAAGCGCAATTGTAATGACAGAGGCCAGGATAAAAGTGGAACCCCAGATGGAAAGTAAGCAAGCACGTAGGTAGGTAGGTAGGTACCTGTACTTGGTTGGGTACTTGGTAGAGGCAGCTAAAAACAGAAGTATTCAATGTCTTGCCGTACACTACCTGCTGGTTCGATGCTTAAGAAGAACTTGGAGCCTATCTACCTACCTAGGAAGGTAGATAGGTAGATAGGTAAGCTTAGGTAGGGTAGAAACAAGGTACCTATGGAAGTACAGACAGACGTTGTTTGAGTCAAGCGCGCGTGTGGTGTGCCTGCCCACCCACCACCGTAGGTGCGTAGGTATCTGGTATTACCGTACGTACGTACGTAGGTACGTAGGTACCAGGCATACCTACTGCTGTATGTATCCCATCCCGCAGGGCCCGTTCCGCGACCAGTTCTCAGTCTTGTCTTGTCGACATGATCGTCCCGAAACTTCACTGCACCACACACAACCTCACCATTGTTGGGATTGGTCGGCCTGGCTGACCGAGACGCTAGGCGGCTCACCTGCTTTTTTCTCGCCATATTTGCTTGCTTGTTGTTCCACAAGCTGGCTAACTAATGCCTCGTCAGAATCCTTCGGCCCCCTCCTTGACCCATCACATCAACCCGACACTTCATCCAACCTCCACCTACAGCTGCGGGACGTCATCCGTGCTTCTCCTCACCCTACAGCTTACTTACACGACTGTTTGTCCATCGAGGAAGGTGTCGTCGTCGTCGTCGTCGTCTCGTCAGCATCCATCCGTACCCGAACTGTATTTTCACTATCCATCACTGACGTTGCCGCCAGCTCCACCTCACTCACCTGTGCCCGAGGCCATGTTGCTGCTGGATGTCTATCTAGTCCACCCCGTTTACCAAATCAACAAACGGCCGTCATGCGCCATTCTCCTTTTCCTATCACACATCATCACCCATCACGGCCCGGTGTTTCTCCAGTCAAGACGACGGATGACGACGAGCTGGGCGAGCCTTGATGTTTATTTACCCTTGTTGCACGGATACACTATCGCTTGTTGCTCCTTCCTCATTTCACCAGTACGATACTCCCGGCAAACCCTATTTTTCTGGCCCCGGCAAGCATAATCTTAGCCCTCAAGCCTGTTTCTCCTCTCCTCTTGGTTTTTGGCGGGCCTACCCCGGCCCATTGTTGGTTGAGTGGCCCCAGGACCGTGGTCATGGATGATTAGACGGTGTCACGGAATCCAGAAGCGCGCTTCGAGTGACCACTTCGCATGACCACACCCCAAAGGTATCGGAGGCTGTCGTCGCAACTTGGTACTCGGACGCACTCTTCAATCCCCGCCTCCTGAGCCATGGCCCTGGCCCTGACCCTGGCCAACGAAGCAATCTTCTCTCTCTGCCGTGGGGGTTTTTCTCGGGCCGCTACTAAGTCTTGACTGCGTCGTGTCGTCTGTCATAGCCTTGGCTCTCTGTCACACGTCGGCCGCCGTCTGGCGGTGTCTGCGTCTGCTTACCCGTCTTACCTCACCTTACCTAGCTAGCTAGGGATACTGAGGCACCTCTACGCCGGCGGATTCTGACGCCAATTTCGTCTGCAGAAGCGTTGTGTAACCTCGTGCCTCCACTTCTCGTGTTTTCTAGTCGCAAGTGCATGACTCCCCAGGTGGTCAGCATAGTATTGATGTAAAAGTCCGTCTTTTTCATCGTTTGCCGATTCCCCTCCCCAGCTTCCAAAGCTAGGACGACGGAGATATTGCCGCTCCGTAACGCGTCGGTTACATCGGGATCCATCCATCCTTCCCGCCCACCATTTCTCATTCCATGGGTACATACACACACACACACACACACACACACACACACACACACCTACGGCCAATCTGCCATCGCATCAGTCAGACGGATGTGCCCCAGACCAGACCAGGAACCGCGGGGCTCTTGATTTGATTAATCGCTCCCACCAAGACCCACCACATACGGTGAGAGGCGTGGCGGTCCTTGGAGATTAGCCGCTCGCTGTTCGTCTTCCGATCACCTCTTGTACTACCTCACTCACTCTTACATACACCTTTGCTCAAGTTCGGCATACTCAAGTTATGCATCCCGCCAATGATGCCCCCATGCAGATCCCCTTCATTCAAGATTTTTATCTCCCTCTCTCCCCTCTGCTCATTTGTGTCCGTGTTCCATCCAACCTGGCAGGCTAGCTGGTTGGCCCTGTCCGCTTAGCCGGTCGCCTCTGCCACACACACACACATACCCCCACTCCTTTGCTGCTGCCCTGATGTATTCCCTCCCACACCTATCAGGATAAAGATCTGTGTCGAACCCACCACCTTTGACACTCCCGCCTGCTACTAACCGGTCATAGTATGTGCAACCTGTCTTGCTGCTCTCTGGAAATGCGCCTGCTAACATTTAGTCTTACTATCCCCTCCAGGCTTACCCTACCGTAGTCCGGCCAATGTTGTATCTACAGCAATCTTTCCATTTACTGTGTTCATTGAAAACGGTCCAAGACTTTGCACCTTACATACCGGACAGTGAACGGCACTTATATCCGTCTTGACCGCTGTTACAGCTTCGCTCAACCGCAACACACCGAATTACGTCAAATCTGGGGTTTCTATAGTGAACCTTGTCTGACGCCAAACGACTGGCAACCCTTCATCTGGTTCATGCTCATCACCTCGCCCGTACTTCCTATCGGCAGCATCATCTCTCATGAAGTGAAAAATCCAGTATATTGCTAAATCGCTGAGTGGTCACGGCTCTCCTCTACGGGGTTGCTATCATCTGTTCAGGCGGGCCTGAGCAGAAAGGGTGGCTTTGAATTCGTCCTACCACTGCATGTATGGGCTTATTCCTCCCCTGGTAAGAATCGAAGCCTTTGGTCCCGATATAAAGCTTACTTAACTAGCACAACACTGGTTCGTGCAGCCACGCACTAACTTTGGATAGGAATGAACCGAGAGGTGCCGCGCTCTTATATTGCTGTCCTGAGATATTCATCGGAAATGCGGATCGACCGCCATGCTACGTTCAGAAATAACACAAACCCCAAGCAAAACCTTTCAGCCATGTTGTTGTGGGACCGGCAATACTGCATCCCCTTGAGAAAGATACTTTCCGAAGACGACATCATCGTCCTTCTCACGCCTGTTGTCGTGCCTCACAACAGACTCGCAGACAACGACAAGGACCCATTCGAACCATTGGGCCGTGCCATTGCTTCGAGGCACCCATTAGTCCGACACGTCCCGTACACGAAGCGAGGGGGCATTACCAGTATTCACTTTGAATTCATCAAGAGAGCCAAAGCCATCATCTTTGTCATATCAGGGGCCCCTGTAGGCGACGATGTCTCGCAAATCGACTTGGCCGATGCTGCCAGGACAATGGCAGACGAGCGCCCTCAAATCATAGTCGCATGCTGCAACCTACAAGCCTACAACCTGCATGTTGATCATTTTGCCACAATTGTGCAAATTCAAGGCTATTTACCGTCGGAACTCGAGATGGCCGCGTCGGTGATTTTTGGGGATGCTCGACCTTCCATGGGACACGCGGTTCCCTTGCAGAATCTTGTCATTACGCCACAAGTATGGCCGGTTGAGGTTTGCGGTATCGACATGGCACCAATCCACCAGCTTTGGACAGAATGTCTTCCGCCCAAATATCACCTCCCGCAGTATGCACTTGTCCTTCTCCTCCAACGAGATGGCTTTTCCAGGCATTACGTTGTCCGCGAACCCGAGAATAAGCAGATAATCGGCTTTTGCGCTACATACACCACGTATCCCGACGGAGGCCAGGATAATCTGCTCGGTTCACTGGCCATCCTGATGGTCAAAAACTCGTATCGAGGGCGTGGGGTTGGGCTTAGTCTTCATGACCACGCGCTCAAACAGCTGCAGAGGACCCGCGGCGTGAATAGACTGCAACTCGGCTCAGCCTTTCCGCGCCTTCTTTATGGTGTTCCCTACGACTCCTTCTCGGTAGACTGGTTTTCGCGTCGGGGTTGGCAGATGAACGGCGTTCAGCCTGGCCAAGGGCTAGGGGTTTCAGATTGGCTCCTCAAGTTTGATGATATGCCGGTGAAGACCTTCTCGTCAGCTGGACTGACGTTCAGGCGATGCGGCATGGTTGAGTATCACCAGGTTTTGGACATCGTGAGCCGAGATGCGGCCCGCAAGGATAACATGGGGTGGTACGACCAGTACTATACACTGGATGGCACGCCACACATAGAGGATATCATCCTTGGCCTAGAAGGCGACACCATCGTGGTCATTGCTTTGACCTACACTCCCAACTCTGGGAGTCCAGCAGACAACGACATCCCA
Source organism: Colletotrichum graminicola M1.001 (assembly GCF_000149035.1). Classification (NCBI taxonomy): domain Eukaryota; kingdom Fungi; phylum Ascomycota; class Sordariomycetes; order Glomerellales; family Glomerellaceae; genus Colletotrichum; species Colletotrichum graminicola. The sequence goes on along the minus strand of NW_007361020.1, from coordinate 156,186 downwards.
TGGGCGAAGGCCATTGGGCCCGATGTTGGGGGGGTGACATGCATTTGCATCACAGGTTCGTGACTACGCTGGGAGACTTTGGGGGTTCTGTTCGCTCACCTCAACTCAGATGATCATCCCGAGATGGTGAACAGCCGAGACTCGGTCATGATCAGGTTGCTCGGCACGTGTGTCAAGCTGCTAGCCGAGCAAGGCATGCGGCAGATGTTCATTGATGGCGTCAGGGGAGGAGATGCAGGGTTTCGGTCCCTGGGTAAGTGCCAAGCTAACAAGTTGTGCTCAGTTTTCTAATTCTGCCATACAGGCTTCCGGGAATGGGCGAGATATAAGGATGTCTGGCGAAAGGTTTGAGGAGAGAGGCACTCGTATGTAATGCCACACGGTCAACGACTCCTCTTCCGGGCCTAGATGCGGCATGTTGCAATCTGCAGACTCTATAAGCGATCTCAGGAGGCCGTGGAGCCGCTCGATCGATCTCCTAGGCGGTGAAGTCTGACAATCCGTTCACGACATCCATCTCCTCACGTTGAGCGCTTGGTTAAGTTCATGTCAGCCCCCAGCTGGTAAATCCTGTTGGCTCATCCATACTTTGAAAGGCACGGTAGTGACATCGGTACCAGCCGCCAAAGCATCCATGTTTGGAAGAAACCCACACAGTGAAATGCACCTCGAATACCAGCACGGATTCACAAACCAGCAGCAGGGTGGCCATTCTCTTCTGTGACCTTAGACAGGGGCCGCGGGACAGTAAGCAGAGCGCCCGGTCGAGCTCCTTGGCTCTGCTGACCGTGTCTGACATGGGTACGTGACGGGGTAATCGTGGCACCTGTCACGGCCACCCTTCATTGACAATGGTCACCTCGATTTCGCCCTGCCGTGAGTCCTCCTGTCAGTTGACTGTTCATCTCCACCTTGATTTGAGTTTTGGCCTGATGTCATCCGCCTTACGCTATTCGTCACCCGAACATCAGGACGCATGTTTGATACGTCGGCACCTAGTTCACTTGCAGCTGCCTTTGCCTGGTTCGAAGGCTCTGAATTGAGCCCAACAAAATTCGTTGAGGGTCGGCGGCAAAGAGATGCCTGGGAGGGATCCTTGAGGGAGGTCAGCAAATGGATGTTTGTCTCTGACAGCCATCCATCCAAACACGCGGGTTACAGAAAAAAACACGAAAAACACGCACACTTTAAAGCCCACTACCGTAGATACCATCAGTCTACCTATTGTTCAGCAATTATCTAAGCATCAGCTTAACTGAAATTCTCCTACAGATTAATTAAAGTTGACTATAGGCTATTGACGCTTATAATTAATTGTTTATCTTTTGTATTGGATATGTATAAGCACTGAGTATACCTTATCGTTCGGTCAAGTTCACCGTGACGTAGACTTTTCCCCCGTAAATTGCCGTAAGCCGCCATGCCAACTCAGTCCAGACACACTTGGTATAAGGAGTAAAACCCGCACATCCAGATCCTTCATCGCCGGACTTGTCCGGGCTGCAAGCCCGAAATTTGCCTCAAGCTGGGGGACAGAACTTGGCGAAATACCTAGACTGGGGGCTGCCGAGACAAGCCGCTGACGTCCGCCACCCGGTTCGGAATGGCGGAGTCATCTCCGCTCCATGGTCCGTCCACCTATCCGTACTATGTAGTTTATCCAGATGTGTATGGCCCATGTTCCCCAGACCCCTGGTCGCATGCTCAGTCGCGGTTGACATCAAGAGCACAAAATGAAGAACTTCTGCTGCAGCAGCCCCGCTGAAAGTTGCCACCGGTTGGACTTGCCCGGTGCCGGTTCAACAACCGCCAGGCGTCCGGGATACATACGTTGGTAATTCAAACACCACGTAAATGACTGAAGGGCGCGTGGGGAAAGCAAGAACACGGGAATGTACACATCTTGACGACGAGCCCAAAGCAGCGGCAAAGGATTCTTAAGTGAGTCATTGAGCACACAAACTACCACTACTGCGCCATCTAAGCGGCGCAGCGGACTTGGGGAGACCCCATGCCCTAAATTTTATTTCTCGAGCCCGTGGCTGCTTCTGTACCCTTTGACCAACCAGTACAGAACAGAGCCCTCCCCTCGGTAGCCCATCTAAGGGGTAAAGTAAGTGACAGAGGCCGCCCTAGATGCAGAACTGAGCCGGAGAGCCATCCCCAACACCCTTGAAGCGACCGGTTAGCAATGCTGACGAGTAGATGACCAGGGTCAGTGGTGGGAAAGGAGGGTGACAAGGGCTCGAGAAGGACGCTACAGACCGTGGGTGTCCCCGCGATGCGTTGGATCACCTCTTGTGTGGCCACTTGTCGAGGTCAAGCGCCTGTCCCAATAGACACGACACACATACGTACAATCACCATCTACCCCAAGGCCTCAGGCTAACTATACCATTTTCACCGTCGGGTCAGGGTATTATAGGGGCCTGCGTGAGGAGCCTTCGAACGCAGACCATCGCTGGACCCGAGCGAACTTCACAGCCAGAGAATCTCCCCAGCAAGTTGTGGTGGCTTTGGCGGGGCGAGCAATCCCATCTCCATCACAGGTCCGTAAGCAAAGAGCATCGGCCACCTGGCACACATTGAGCAACTTCTTGGCATACTCGCCCACCACCGAATACTGGGTTCGTGTTGGAGACAGGCTTATCTCCCCCCCGCCCCCCCCTTTTCTCTCTCGACACTATTAAACTTTCCGGCTTGCATATTGCTCTATCATCAATCTTCGGGACAGACGGGCTCCTGTTGCTTCCAGCACTAGAGTACTGGAGCATAACGGGGACAAAGCTACCTACACAGGCTTTGAAACCCAAGCGGCATCAGAGCGAGCCCGAAGCACACATATCAGCTGCCGGGATCACAAACAGTCGCCGGCTAAGCGGCCTTGGCTTTCCGACTTGGTAGTACTGAGGCTATTTGGTGCTCCCAGCATCCAAGCTCGCCCACCAGTGCCCTCTACCATGATTTTGTGTAATCAATTTGCCTGGCGGAGATACAGCATAACACATTCTAATGATAGGCTTATTCGTTGCTCAACAAGCGGCAGTGTGTCTCTTAGAGCGACGGAAGTTGGAAGGTTGGCCCTGAATCAGTCCAGCTTATCGATCTTGCTCAACACGGCCGTTGATTTCGACCCGGAGTAGCATTCTCACGACTGCCCGTAATTGCAGAGGAGTCAATCCGAAAAATCAAATGGCCTGCAGGTTTATTTTGCGAAGGTGCCCTTTCCGGAGGGACGCCACGGCTGTGCTGATATTGGCCCACGTTTGAGCCGGCGTTTTCAGAACAAGAGCGCACCCCCGTTAGGCAACGGGATGTCCGAGGTTAAAACTGTGAACTCAGGCATAGCTTATCACGCTTGGTAGACTGATAGACGCTGGTTTGCGCCGCCTAGACAACCTTCTGGGCTTTTCCCAAGCTGCAGAAAGTTGGGAGAGGTTCCCACGGGTGGAGTATGTATTTTGCTTAGAGAAAGAGGAGAGGAAGTTGCCTATTTATAGTGGCAAAACCAAGCTAGCTACGTGGATGAAAGGACAGTCCCAATATCCACAGCTAGTATGTCCGTTTCCTCATTCCTGGTTTAAAATGCAGTATTGAATAACTAATAAAGGTACCTCTTGTTCTGGTTATCATCTCCGGGGAATTTTAAGTGGAAAAAAAATCCATTCATTGACTGTTGGTTCGTGGGGATTGTACAACAACCCGGGCCGGTCTCCCATATCCTACCCTCAACCCCTCCGATGCCCAGCGATGACGACCAACGGAACATGTTGGCTCTGATCTGCAAACAAGTGGAACCGTAATTTCAGGGAGAAAAAAAAAACAGGTGACTAGGCAGGCGTGGATCATGAGCAAGGTCGAAACATCGAGTTCGTCACGTCAACAGGCCAAGTCGCGCTTCGCGAGCTGCTGTTCACGCCGAGGCGGACAACGGCACCTAGAAAGCCTTGCGGAGAGGGGCAAACACCCTTTTTGCATCGACCGACTTCTCCGGAGGGTCACGGGGGCCGTATAGGTTTTACCAGATTATAAAAGAAAAAGGGAAACCTTAGTCGCACAAACTGGAAGCGTGCCGCGGGAGGGGTGGACGGGAAGATGTTCTAGGCCACCAAGTAGCCAATGAGCACTGAGGAGCGGCAGAGGGCACTTTCAGGGAACGTCGGTTTATACAATTTTTTTTTATTTTAAATTCTTTTTTATAGTTTGCCTTTTTGGCTTTGCCCGAAAGTTTGGACTTGGACCAGTGGCTGGAGCCCTTTGGATAGGTGTAGGTATCCAACAACAGGATGGGATAGTGCGAGCCTGTAATGGGGAAGAGGGATAGACATGGGGCGAACGTGAAGCCCAGGACACACGATCAGGGCCCCTAAGGCTGCGAGTGGTGGCTTCAGCTTTGATGCTGGGTAAGTATGAATCTTGGATCGCCCCTGGGGCGACGAATTTCACCTACCGAGTCTATGTCGGCATCTATCCGAGGGCATGGGAGCATCGAACGTAGGCCTTTAGGTTCGTCGCAACCTTTGTGTCTTCGACCTTGACCCGACAGAAAGCTACCGTCATTCTATTACTGATATCGGCTTGTTTACCTGTGACTTCACAAGGCACTTTTTCTCGCGGGCATATGACCACGTTCCGTCTTCCTCACCGCACGTTTCTAGGGGGGCCCTTCTGACAGCTTCACTATATGCATCTCGTTGGGAGATCCGGCTTGTGTCCTGCGCCGGGGGATACCGAGAACAGCCCTTTAACACTTTATCACTTTCTCCTCTAACTTCATCGCAGGAATACTGATGCGCAAAGCAGAGCAGAGTCTCGCAGTCCTCCCTCGTTGTCTGACGTCGCAGCTGTTCACACCTTACCTCCTACTTTGGAAATAGCCCAGACTTCGGGATAATGGGCTATTTGATCTCGGTGCCGAGTAAGCACGTGGGCGCAGTGTCGCCATGTCCTTGGGTATCAGCCACGTACGATTGATGGGAGAGGCTTCATGCCCGTTACACAGCCAACACAAGAAGCGGGACACAAGATGGCATTGAGTTTGGTTGGAGAAGTGGAAGAAGTCTTTTTCACGTCAAATTGGCCTACACACAAGCAGGACTCAACAATTTCTGGAAGAGCAAAGAACAAGAAAAAAAAACTTTTGGTGGTATTCGTTCCCAAAGATCCGCCGCCCTCATTTACCCCGCCCGCATTTCCGTACCTAGTAAGAAGTCGTCAAAGACGCCATGTGTTGAGTGTTTTGATCCGGTTTTCGTCTTTCGCCATTAAGTCCAACACACACGTTAACACCTGTTTTTTGTATTTTGTTTTTCGTCATGGTGATTTGAGAAGAGATGACATATCACTGTGTTACGCCCACTTGGAAAAGTCAACCGACTCGACAAGGGACTCGATGCCGTTTCCTGGTGAAACCTCCGTGTCGTTGGTCGTGGTAGAAAGCATTGAGCTTCGGTGACTAGTCTGTTCGCTTGTGCTAGTGAAGAAGGTAGCAACCGAAGACCGACGCAGGCTGCTAAAGCTGTCGCGCACATTCGCCGAAGACTTGGACGCATCCACACCCTGGGCGGCGGAGAGGCTGTTGCCAACGACTGCGCCACCCAGGGATGTCGGAGGCGGTGAGGGCGTCGAAGCGCTGTTGATATGGCCGAAATGAGAATGCGACGTCTGATGCATGCTTGGCGCGTTCTTGGGGCCGTACTTCTCACGCAGCCGCTTGATCTCCCTGAGCCTGTTGCGCCAAGAACTTACATGTTCGCCACCTTCTCGATTGGCCCAGACCAGACAAAACACGGAAGCGTTGAGTGCCAGCAACCGAATGAACCCTGGCAACGCCCTCAGGCTAACCATCTTGGTCTCGGATGCTGGGGAGATCTCTGGGAAGCCTGGCTTGCTCATGACTTGAACTTTGTAGAAAGGCGGATGCTTTCCTTCGCTCGGCGGGTTCTCCCTTATGGTCAAAAAAGATGCTCTCGCCTCTGGGGTGATGACTATGTTGACATAGTTGAACTCGCTCGGGAAGGTGTCGAATCTGAAAGGCATGCCAGAGTCGTTGAAGATGATGTTGACAAAGTCGTTGCCAATGTGGCGTTTTTTCAGGATGCATTGAGGATCCCGTTCCAGATTGGTAGGCATCTGAGTGATGACGTGGAACACCATTTCTGTTACCTTGTCACGCCAACAGAAGGTGTACTCGCCGTCGGTATCGTATTCTCTGTCTAGTCCCTGGGTATTGAACTTTGAACCCTTGAGCCTCGTCAGTGTGCCCAGCCCATTGAGGAAAGCCACGTAATCGCTGCTGCCCGAGACATTGGCAAGGATCTCCGTCTCTTGCGTTTGGCCTTCACCGATGTACACCACACCGACCTTGTGCCCATCCACAGTCGAGTTGCGGTCAAAGACTCTGATAGCTCTCTGGATCGCGTCGTCGTCTGGCAGAGGTATAGGCCGAGCGGTCTCCTGAGTTTGAGGAGTAGAGGTCATCAGCTGGACCATTAGATGACTAGGCAAGATGTTGTTGTTGGTCAAGTGGCCGTCTCTCGATACATCGGAGATGTACTGATCTTGGTGCGCTGGGCGCGGGCGGAAATTCTCGTGGACGATGTACGAAGACGTTCCCGAAGGCTGTCGCTTGGTGATTTGAGCCCATCCAGTCGTTGTTGATTGCTCTATTGTCACGATGCTGTTGCCCATCAGCCATCTTCGCTTCAAAATCTCGCCGAACCGCTCTCTAGTAAAGAGAAGATCTTCCGAAGATTCGTCTGCGTCAGCAAAGGCAACTCTTTGCATAAAATCGAGCGTGACCAAGGCTTGCTCTTCAGGGTTCTGTCCGCCATCCACGTCGCTGAGCAAATTCTTGGCAATCCATCCGACGTGATTGGCACGATCTGGTAGCTTCAAGGCTAGAAACCAGTACGTGATGACATGGTACGCCAGAGCATACACATACTGAGGTAGGTCGTCTGCAGCGTTCGGATGCAGAAGATCCGGGGTGGAACTAGTCGGCGTCGATGCTTCGCTGTGAAGACTGCTTCGCTGTGTTTGTTTTTTGTCTCGCACGTACTGAAGGTAGCGGACGCAGATTCCAAACACGATGCGGTACTCATCTTCGCGGAAGTTGACGTACAGATTCTGCATTCTGCTCAGGCAAGCAAGAAACTCCAGAATGTGCATGGCCACATGGGACTGCGTGATGATTTGTGCCATCTTCTGCAACATTTGCACCAGCGTTTTGCTCGTAGATAGAGGCAGTTCATGGCAGCATATTGAGAGTGCATGAATACAATACTTGGCGCACCGCTCCCAAGTCGAAATACCCTTGACGAAAGCCTGTACAATTTCGTCCTCTTGATCCTTGAGAAAAAACTCGTGATAGCTCAGAATCATGGTCAGGCTGTGGAAGAGACAGATAGCCACGTCAGCACGCCGCAAGCCTGTAGATGTCGGTGGCTCCTGGAAGTTGTTTGTCCGTATCTGCTCGCACGTCACTCGCCGGAGCTCTTGTATCTGCGGCACAGCGCCACGGAATATCGCATGGTTTGTGAGTTGTGAGGGCAAATGAACCAAAACCATACTATACACCTCCCACTCACAGCCGTGCTCGATGATGTGTACAATGGTGTCGAGCCAAGCATTCATGTTCAGTACGATTTGCTTCGCTTCAACAGCGGATGACTCGCTTTCCTCTGCGGTCTCCGAGCCCAGGTCTTCAACATGCGACGCTAGAATGGGGCTTGCAGTGGCGGTCGGAGTCTCAGGCAGGGCCTCCGGATCTGGCAGGACCCATAGTTGTTTGTAAGGATACGATGATTTTGCCCCGCTAATGGAACGGATTGGTAAGACTCTATCCTGGGTTCCGGAGCTGCTGAACGAAATGCCTCGCGTAGTCCGTGAGACGGCACCTTGTTCTGCTCTTGTGGCCCGAACGGGTTGCGATGCATCTTCGGCCTGCTTCCGTGCCCAGGAAGAGGCTGTGTGCAGTAGTGTGGCCGCAAGACCTTCGGATTCAGTGTCATTGATCAAGAAAACTCGGTTTGCCCAATCAGCTCGGAGTCGGAATAGTAGTTTCATCGCCGTAAGTCGAGCATCAGTCTTGCAATGGTTTGTCTTGGCGATGTTGACGAGAGTGTCGTAGAGTTTAATTGACTTGGCTCCGTCGAGGTTCATGCATCGCATGAATAACTTGACATAGCCCCTCGTAACGACCCCCGAGGCCGTGTGAGTCTTCGGGGGAGCTGCTTCGCCGCCGACAGGAGTCGTGGGCCTAGACGCTGATGATGTGATGGGAGACAATAGACGGTCGTTCACGACAATCGTCCTTAGCGTGTCGGTAATGTAGTTGAAGAGCTCCAAATCCGAGGAAACAGCAACAGAGACCATAAAAGCAACAACCGATTCCAGTACAAGAAGGTTAGTCTCATCAGCTATGTTATTGAGGAGGTCCTTGATAAGATTGGGAACGCAATCATTGTCACCGAGCTCTTCTCCGACGAGATCCATCATGTCGTAAGATTCAGTCGCCGCCTGTAGAGACAGAAGACGGGTTTCAGAACTCCGACTTCGGTTTGCATAAAATTCTTTCAGTACCAAGGACAGGTTCTCCTCCCACTGCAGGTCTGAAGGTGAACAACATCGGAATTCTTGGAAATAGGTCAGCACCACGCGTGCTGTCGAGTCCGGGAGTCGATTGTGAATGTCGATGAAGAACGTGATGATGGTCTGCCGCGGGACGAACTCGCCTGATTTGCGGCTAGCCAGCTCTTCCAGTCGCTTGATCAGCTTCAGCAACTCGACTCCGATGGCTCCATCAGGCCGGTCAGGCTCATTTGCGAGGGCAATCATTTCGCTCCCGACAACGATGCCTGGAGGTGCCTTTTTGGAGCATTCGGCGGCGATGGACAGTAGGGTTGACCAGTCCTCCTCGACAATCAGGCTATGAATCTTGCCATCGCCGTCCCGGAAGAGAGAGTTGATTAGCTTGAGGACAGCGCAGTGGACTCGGCCGGAATCTGTGCTGTGGACTGCTGCCACTAACCCATCGAGGAGCAGTGCGAATGGAACAGGAGGATATCCCCTCTCCGTGCTCTTGGTCAACAGCTTCTCCAAAACAGCCAATACACCCCGAATATCCCTGGTGTCCTTTCCTTTGCTGCTACCATCTGCTGGGAGGTGCCGCAACAGATCGATCAAGACTCTCACTGCTGCAGGGCCACTGTGCGATTTCAATAGAATGGATATAGTGTGCCATGCGGTCTTGGAAAGCCTTGGCACAAGACAGAATATCGAGCCCAGCACCAAGACGCACTCCTTGAAGCTTGCGGCAGGTAAGGCACCGAAAGTGACAACAGCGTCAATGACATTGATTGAGGCCCGCAAGTCGTCTTCGATGGTTGTGCTCAGACAAATGGCGATCAGAGTGTCCATCAGAGCAGACATTGCAGTTTCCTCAGCTACGTTTGAACTGAACTTGATGACCTCTGCGATGAAGGAAAAAAGCTGGTGCAAGTTCTTCTCCTCTCCCGCGGCAGAGGCTCTAGCCTTGCCGGCGTTTCTCTTGGCATCACGGCTAGCTTGCTTTCGCGCTGCCTTGACTGCCTGGTATACCTCACGGAGCCATCTTTGCAGCACCCCGATGACTTGATAGTCGAATCCAGACAAATCACGGCCGTGGTTGGTGAGGTCAACAACAGCAGCAAGCTGCAGGTGGAAATCTTCGGGATTCGCAAGAGCCGTCAGTGTGAGGAAGTACTCTTGGCGCTCGAGATCTGTAGACGACTTGTGCTTGACGCACTCCGAGAGGAGCTCCCAGCCAGCGGTTCGTTCAGCCTCCGACTTTGAGGCATCAATCATGCCCTTTGCGGCGTACCAAATCTCCAGCACTGGATTCATGGGGTATTCCGCAATGGCGTAGCGAAGCGAGTTGGCAGCCGCGATGCGATCGGCGACGCTGCCATTCCCGTTCTTGAGCAGCTCGAACGACTCCATGTGGTTCGGCGATAAGCCGGCTAGGTTCGTGCGAGTGGCATTTACGTGATCGGCGAGCGGGGATAGGATCGAGGAGGAGGACTGAAGACTCGGTGGAGGGGATTTCGTCAACTTGGCCCCGGTCAGACCCTTGAAGACGCTCGCCAGGCCGCTGGGGCGGGCCGGGTCTGGCGACGACGACGCATCGCCTGGCGAGGGCGACATGTGCTCGTCAGAGTGACGGTGCTCCGGCTAGTAGCCCTTGGACGGGGCTATGCGACGGAGCGTGTTAGCAGAGTAGCAACGCAGCAATTTTCATATCAACTTTGGGTTTTGGGACGGGCGGGTGTGGGTTGATACTATCATACGTGTCGCAAATGACGACGATAGACTTTTGGAGGGTCCACAGCCTGCAATGTTGACGGGAAGAGGCAATATGATAAGAGGCGGATGGGCCTCAGAAACGAGGCATTTGCAGATGACAACTTACGGGAAAAGGTCGTTTTAAATCAGCTGGGAAAGTTGTCGCAGATGCCTGGGAAGATGCGATGGCCTGTGATCATCCATTCAAGGCGACGAGCTGAGCTGCAGGCCAGATGGTCCCAAAGCGGAAGTGGGAGGGGTTGGGCGAGCAGCAAGGTCCCCGGCGCAAATGGGCCAGCAGGCCTAGCGAGAAGACGACGGGAGAGGATGGCTGCCGACGAATAGTGCAAGGATGGAAGACCAGCGACGTAGAATGGCGGTCAGCGATCGGTAAGGATAGTCTGTTTGGGGGAAAATTTGTGTCGGTTGTGCTGCTAATACACTATCACGACATGATATCGCATCGTGGGCTTTTGGTAGAGGTTTGGGTCGGTGGTGCAACTAGTAGGAAAAGTGACTGGGAGGAAAACTCGACGGAAGGCTGATCCCATCGAGCTGGTGCAGCTAAGGGGGGCGGTCTATGGAGGAGTCAAGAAATGCGGGTAGTACCTGCAGCAGGAACCAACAGTTCGTGAAAGCACCTGCTCTTTTCCACTCAATGCTATGCCAAAGAGAGCGTACCAGTGTTGAGTGTTCCCCGTTGCAGGTCATTGGGGCCCCACTTGCGAAGCCCAGGTGATCTTGCGTGCTCGGCACCAATATTGTTCCGGCTTAGAGGCCCGGGACCGTGACGAAATTCTGTGGCGGTGGCGTCATCCAGCGTGTTTGACGCCAGCCCGGACCCAGCATCGTGGGTGGTTAAACTTGGAGCTATGTACGATGTACAATACTAAGTAAGAGGTGGACGAAGTGGGATTGATTCTGGTGCTGGGTTACGCAGCCTATGTACGATGTACTCCGTCCCAACACATGGATGCTTCAGGTTGGCGTATGTCAGGAACTACAAATTCCATCCAATCTGCCTTCAGATGCAAAGATGCTACCAGTAGTGTTTGGCGGCAGATGAAAGGAGGCGGCGGCCAGAGAAGCAGGAGCAGGGGAGGAGCCCCGTGTCTCTCGTTTACCTCTTTCATTGTCACGTTGTCGTCCCATACCTTAGGTACCTAAGCCACCATGGAATCTAAGTACGTGTTTTGTAGATAGGAAGGCTGGCATTCCTAACCAAGACATTATCTTCGGCAGCTGTGGCTGTGGCGGCTTCATCTCTCTTTTATCCGCATACCAAACAAACAGTTATCTGGATGTACAGGACTCTCCCCCTCCCCTCCCCGCAGTTTTTCCGACTGCATCTCACCCGGACAGGCACTTGTCAGTGTCTTGTCGGTCACCAACCAATAACGGCAAGAGCCCCACAGCACCTTCCATGTCTTTTCCACCAACTAAGGTACTATGAAGGCAGCCTCGTCCCCCACAGCAACACATCCCATCCCAAAAAGTTCCGCGCAGAAAAAGAGTCCAAGAACAGACACTTTTCACCACCCCTCTTCCTCATTACCATCTACACGACGCTGTGAGCTCTGTCAAGATGGCCTCCCAAATGGGCACCATTGCCCAGCTGCTGGATGCAACTTTAGATCCCGGCACCCATAAGAAAGGTACACCAACCCGCCCGCGCTGCCCTTTTACCCCGCCAAGTTTGTTTGCATGCTGATAAACAAACGTGCAAAACAGCCGAGCAAGCCCTCAAACTCGAGCAGGCCAAGCCTCAATACTCCCTCCACCTGCTCAACATCGTCGCCTCAGAACCTCTTCCTCTCAAGACCCGTCTAGCCGCCGCCCTGGCCTTCAAGAACTTCATCCGCTCTAACTGGGTTGACGCCGACGGCAACTATAAGCTCCCCGGCGATGAGGTGCAAACAATCAAGTCCCAGCTCATCGGCTTGATGATTTCTTGCCCGCCCACTATTCAGACCCAGCTCGGCGATGCTATAAGCATCATCGCTGACTCCGACTTCTGGGAGCGCTGGCAAACACTGACCCAGGAGCTCGTCGAGCGCTTCTCCCCCGTCGACCCCAAGGTCAACATTGGCGTCCTCGAGGTCGCCCACTCTATCTTCGTCCGCTGGCGCCCTCTCTTCAGAACCGACGAGCTCTACACCGAGATCAACCACGTCATCAGCACTTTTGCACAGCCCTTCGTGCAATTGCTGATCCAAACCGACGAGCAGATTACCAAGAACACTCAGAACAAGGATGCCCTGAAGAGCTGGTTCGAGGCTCTCAGTCTCATGATCAAGATCTTCTACGATCTCTCCTCTCACGACATGCCCCCGATCTTCGAGGAACACCTGGCTTCCATCTCCGAGCTTCTCCACAAGTACCTCACGTACACGAACCCGATTCTCGAGACCGACGACGATAGCGAAGTCAGTGTCATCGACACCGTCAAGGCGGACATTTGCGAGGCTCTGGAGCTATACACGCTCAAGTACGATGAGGACTTTGGAAAGTACACCGAGCCCTTCATCACCAACGCCTGGAACCTTCTCTCCAGCACCGGGGCCGAGACCAAGTACGACTTGCTGGTGAGCAAGGCTCTGCACTTCTTAACCGCGGTCGCTGGCACGTCGCAACACTCGGGCGTCTTCGCCGATGAGAACGTTCTGGGTCAGGTGGTCGAGAAGGTCATCCTACCCAACGTTGCTCTGCGTGAGTCCGACTTGGAGCTGTTCGAGGATGAGCCCATCGAGTACATCCGCCGGGATTTGGAGGGCTCCGACACCGATTCCAGACGGCGGTCTGCTACCGATTTCTTGAGGAGACTTCAGGAAAAGTACGAGCAGCTGGTCACCGGCGTTGTCTACAAGTACATTAACCACTACTTGGAGCAGGGCAAGTCTGATTGGAAGGCAAAGGACACAGCCGTATATCTCTTCATCTCCATCGCTGCCAAGGGCTCTGTCACGGCTGCTCAGGGTGTCAAGACGGTCAATTCGTTGGTCAACGTCGTAGACTTCTTTGAGCAGCACATCGCAGCGGACCTGATGGCGAGCGGAGGCGTCGAGCCCATCTCCAAGGTTGACGCCATCAAATACCTGCACACGTTCCGCAGTCAGTTGACAAAGGAGCAATGGAAACTGGCGTTCCCTCCTCTGATCCAGAACCTGGCTTCCGACAACTACGTCGTTTACTCGTATGCCGCAATTGCGGTTGAGCGCCTGCTCTTTTTGACGGACGATTCCGGAAAAGCCATGTTTCCCCGCGAGGACATTCAGCCCTTCGCCAAGGACTTGCTCGACCATCTGTTCAAACTCATCGAGAAGGAGAGGACGCCTGCCAAATTGCAAGAGAACGAGTTCTTGATGAGATGTGTCATGAGAATCCTCATCGTTCTCAAGGACGGCGCTGCCCCTCTCGTTGAAGGTGTCCTGACTCACTTGGTTGCTATCACCAACATGATCAAACAGAACCCCAGCAACCCGCGCTTCTACTACTACCACTTTGAGGCTCTCGGTGCGCTCGTCAGATATTGTTCTTCCACACATGCGCCCCTGTTCAACCAGCGCCTCTGGGAGCCGTTCAACCAGATTCTGGTCGAGGACGTTACTGGTGCGTTACATTGTTTGCTTTGGGGTAATCACAGAACATCGCTGACGGCTTTACAGAATTCTTGCAGTATATCTTCCAGATCCTCGCACAGCTCCTGGAATCGAGCCCCGCAGATGCCATCTCAGACAACTACCGGGCCTTCCTGTCCCCTCTCCTTGAGCCGGCGCTGTGGGATACCAAAGGCAATGTTCCGGCCTGCACCCGGCTTCTCTCATCAATCATTCCAGCGACTTCGGCCTACGTTGTTTCCGACAACAAGCTCGAGCAAATCCTGGGTATCTTCCAGCGTCTCCTCGCCCTCAAGAAGTACCAGTTATACGCCTTCGATGTCTTGGAGTCGGTTGTGAAGTCTCTCGAGCCGTAAGTCATCACTTCGCCGTGGTTTTGTCGTACTTTATGCTAAACAGTTCCAGTGGCGTCGTCGACCCGTACTTCGGCACTATTCTCAGCTTGATATTCACCAAGCTACAGGGTAACCCTCCCGACTCGCTGAAGCTCCGCTTCGCTCGGTTCTTCCATCTCGTCTCGGCCCGCGTCGAGGCTGGTTACGGAGCCGACTACTTCATGCAGCACTCGGAGAAGATCCAAGAGGGCATTTTTGCCAAGGTGTACCCGCCGTTCGTCTTGGCCGAGACGGAGAAACTGGCTCGTCCTGTTGACCGTAAGCTTGCAGTGGTTAGTCTTACCAAGACTCTCTGCGAGTCGCAGGCTTTCGCACAGAAGTTCGCCAAGGGCTGGGCCAACACGTGCAAGATACTCCTTGCCCTGCTCGTCAACCCACCTGTTGTATCGGCCGGACTTGGAGACGAGATCATCGCCGAGGCCGATGTCGACGATATTGGCTTCGGCCTATCGTACACGGCGCTCAACACCTGCAAGCCGATTGCGCGCGACGATTACCCAGAAGTCACAGCGGTGGCTCCCTGGGTCAGCGCGTATATCAGCTCCGCCAACCAGCGCCACAATGGCGCCATCGTCAACTTTGTCAACACGCGTTTGACGCCCGAGCAGCAGCAAGCACTGCAGCAGTACTTGCAATAGGAGACGCTACCGAGCGGTGGGATGGGTTTACCGGACGATTGTGCATTCTCCACGGCCTACGGTGGATGGAAGAAGCTCCAGTAGGGACCACAATGTAAGGGTTGTAGAGGAGACTAAAATGGTGCAGGACAGCGTCGGCAGTGAGGTAATGAGAAGAACAGGGAAGGGGCTTCTAGAAGGAACCATTTGAGTTATGGCGTCTGTCGCGAAGGAAATATCATGAGCAACTCGATCACGGCCTCTGAGCAGATGATATCAATCGGCCCAAAAGACACTGGGCTTGCCGACTATGCTCAGCTGTTGTAGTATTTTCAGCGTGAGAGTATGTTGCAGTGAGCTCATGGAGGTGTTGACAACAAGCGTCTCTACCCTCTTTGGAATCGAGCATAGAAAAAGTAAAAAGCAATTCGTTACCCAAAAGGCTTTATTTAGCCTATGCCTCCCTCCGATGTCAGTGCCGGCATGTGCATATACGTGCGTGGCCTTTGACCGCCCTAGTGGGGAGCGAAAATGGCTCGGCGCCAATCCTTACTAGGGCCAGGAGGCATGTCGTCTGCATCACCGGGCGCCGACCGCCGTTTGCTCCGCACGGCCCACGCCGATCCGGGCCGACTAGGCCGGGGACGGAGAACTTTTTATCCCAAACCCTTGCCCCCCCCCCCCCCCCCCCCCCCGGATGTTCGCCCCCTGGATCCCCGGTGTCCGAATGAAGTGTCTGTCGTACTACCCAGGGCCTGGAACTTCGTCGCGGCTTTCATCCAGGGGCAGGGCACTTTCCTTGTGGCGTGTATCCGTAGACTGGCGAGACTTGGCACGTCAAGCTACGGATAGTGTCTTCCACCCCCTCTCCTAGGGTCAAGAAGCCTAGACTCTACCAGAGCGCATCATCATCACCTTCAGCCATCACACCCCCTCCCCTGGCCCTTGAACCTTTTCTTCATTCATTCCCTTTTCCCCTTGTCATCATCGGCGCGACAGATTCGGTTACCGTATCCGCGCGTTTTGCCCCTCTTTTTCTTTCTTTTTTTCTTTTCCTTGCTTTCGTTCTAGAAGGTGTGGAGATGGTGGGGGAGGGGTGCGGGGGGAGGTAACGAGGGAGGGAGACTATGTTGAGGAAAATTCTTCACCGACTCCAGGCCCCTGGTCCTGGAGCCCGTTTACGGTGACAAGGGCCATGTCATCAGTTGGCGGCGAACCCCTAGGAGCATTGTTTTCTCTGGGGCTTTCCCTGCTTCTCCCTTTCCACCGAAAATCATGATGGATACTCATCTTGATGCTCCGTAGTGGGAGAGGACCGGGGGTTAGAGGTGGCCAGGGCGCTGCTCGGCTCGTCTGGGATACCCTCTTTGTGGTCCATCCGCCTGCTTGGATTTATACACTAGTGTACTAGTGTCGAAAAGACACGGTGATGGTGTGGTGGTAGAGTCCCTTTCGTACCCTGGCTAAGAAGGGTTTTGCCGTGGAGGATGACGAAGCTATTGGTGCCAATCTTAAGCGCTATCGGCTATGGGGCCCCAAGGAATAGAGACATCATAAGATGAACGGTGCCACATGGGCGGGGCGTCATGGTTGGCAGTAAGGCCGTTGACCGCCGCTTCAATCTCCTTCACTGGGTGTTGACTCGTTCAGGACTTTTCAATGGGGATACCAAGCGTGGGCATGGCCTTTCTTAGAAATGATTCATTTACTTTGTATCATGCGTTGACTTTTATGTACTATCGTTTCTCTATGTTCATAAGAACGTAAATCGGTCTCAGATCAGAAAATCAGCACATCATGAACGTCCCACAGACATTCCACATTGTAATGAGATAGTGGTCTACACCGCTGTCTGTCGTGCGCATACCAGAGAAGTGTGTGCGGTACGAGTCTGTCAGACTTGAGCTGCTCCATTAGATCTCCGGCAATGATGCTTTTCAAGAACAAAACGGACGAGGGGAAAGTCCCTTCTGGAAGTCGCGTATAAAGCCGAGCTGCAAAGGCAACGCGGAATGAACAGAAGCCAAGATAAACGCCAGAATCCATTTCTGTGAACCGCAATCGTAAGTCGTTATTAGATGCGAACAATGGTATCGTAAGATCAGAAACCGTACAACATATGCCAACCATGCTGTGGCTTGTGTTGGGTATAAGGCCGAGTATAGATGGTAGTGACGTAAGAAGATCGAGTCGGGTCCGGCCAGATTTGATGATGATGATGATGATGATGATGATGATGACGACGATAAGCGTTGATGAAAGCTGACGGGCACCGTCAGATCAAGCCGCCGTCTGTGAATCCGACGCTGTTCCGCCATCCATAATGCCGCTCCTGTCCCTCACGTTCGACATCGTGAGGCTTCGGGGGAACACCCCTAGCGTTCAAAGTACCTTTGGGTGCCAGAGAGGGACTTAGGTCGTATTCGCTGCTGCGGCGACTGCTCCCACCGCTGGTGTTGGTCTGGACGAGAAGTAAGCTGCTGGTGCTTGAGAGACGCTTGGTGAACTCGGTGAAGCTAAGTCGCTTGGCGCTGGAGCCGGACGCCCGCTTTTCCCCGTTGGCTCGGAAGTTGGCATCTTCGGATGTCTTACCGGATGAAGAGATCGGCACATCAAGCCTTTCCTGGCCCATGGACTGAGTCTGGCTGGTTGTCCTTTGCGCCACGCTCGAATGCATTTTGGAATGAGCCGTATGTGGTCGTGCAGGAGCCTGCAAGGGGACACTGAAGTTGGCGGGCGAACTCCTCATCACGGCTGACCGGGGTGACATTGCATCGTCTCGACGGCTGACGAGAAATTCGAGAGCGCGCTGAGCGTTTGGCGGGATCAAGGTCTGGCGGTTGCCGTTGACATCTGCTTCATGCGCGTACTCTTCATGGTCTTCGTCGTCGTCGTCGTCTTCATCATCCTCCTCCTCTGTCTCATCCTCTGATGAATCGTCATCCTCGTCGAATGCGCTTAGCATCGCCATCTTCTCGGCGTGCGCCTCCTTTGCCTGCTGACGGATCTTTTGGTCTGCTTCGCGCATCAAGGCATCAAAGCGGGCCAAGGAGGTGAGCTTCTCTTCACCCGGCGTCTCACGTTCAGAGCCAGGAATACAGCGCAGCTGGAAGGCTCGGTCAAGGATCGTCTCTCGTTGGTTTGGTGGGGAACTGGAGTCGGCCCCAGGAAAAGGCTGTGCGCCACCGGAGCTGACGCTGCCACGTCCGCGGATCGGCGAGCTGACTGTAGACGATCTCCCTTGTGCGACGGTCCAGCCCTCAATCAGTTCGCTTCTTTGATAATCGCTCATCGTAGCCACGGGCGAGGGAATATCGGATGGGAGCACCGTAGTGTATTTGTTGGGGTCCGGCATGGCGAAGCCTACGTGGGCTGGGTGATTGCCGCTGGTCGGCGAAGAGACGTCACTCGCCTTTGACCGTAAACTTGGGGAATCGGAGCTGTAGGTAGTAGGGCGATCCCGGCTAGAGTACGTCTGCACCGAGTTCTTGTGCTGCAAGGTAGTCCGTGGATTTGGGTTTCCGCTGGGAGGTCGTGGGAAATAATCGACATCCCGCGACCGCTGCTGTGTAAACGGATTGGTGAAAGATGGAGAGGCCGGGCTCTCGGGGCTCATGGGGAGCTTCCTCGAAAGAATGAAACGGGCCCAGTCGTGGAGACTAATGTGGTGATCATCGGGAGGTGTGCGGAACCACAAGGTGGTGGCGGTAGATTCTTTGCTGGAGATCAGACCAGCAGCCCTACTGGAGCGTCGCTTCTTCTCCTTGTCGTTAATCGTGATGACGAGAGTCGGCAGGACGGGGCCTTGTTTGCGATGGGCGAGCATTTGAACTTGGCAGTCCACAACAGAGCTGACGGAGTACTGATACGAGGCTTCCCAATCGTCCTGCAAGTTCAGGAGGCTTAGGTTGGGGCCAGAGAACTCCGTCATATTGAGCCTTACCTTGGGCTTGAAAATGGTTATGTAATAGTCGTCGGTGGCGGGAATCCTAGGCTGGATCTTTGGAGGGACGCCATTGCGGTTTATGCCTGTGGTTTGAGGACCAGTCGGGTTGGTGAGGGCTTCTCTCTGGACGTTGCGAGGCCCGACAATTACATATCGTGGCTAAAAAGATAGGGTATCAGAGGTTGACATTGTAAGGAAGGAAGAAAAGGGCGAATGGGCGAAAATAAGCAAATGCGTACCTTCCAGATGGCGCGGCCTAAGATCTGACCGCGGTCAGGAGGGACCAAAAGAAGTCCCTCGCAGGTTTCCATAGCTGGCAGGCTGCCTCGCATGGTGGAATGACGGAGCAGAGGTGCGATAGGCACCGTCGTTGCCTTTCAAGAGAAAGGAATGAGATGTCGAAAGTGTTAAGATGGTGTATTAATGAGGCATACTGGAGCAAAGGGGTCTCGGCGATAGTGGACAGGACGCAGTAACGAGGGATGGCGAATGGGCGGGCATGCGGAAGAAGAAACGGCAGCCGGTGGTGACGATGGTCGAAATCGGGGTTCGGTGTATGCCGGTTCTCTACAGAGGGACAAACCAGTTGTTGCTCTCGGTTCTCTGACTACCCCGGAGGCCCCTTGGGTTTGCACGTCGGGAACAGGGGGTTTGTGTTCAAACAGAGCTATGGGCGGCGCGGAGGAAGAGAAAGGAGAAGAGAGGCGAATCGGCCGGGAGAAGTGAAGGAAGAGAGATTTCGGAGGTGGTGGGAGAGTGGCCGTCAATAACAGAGGGGAGGGGGGTGGGGGATGGATAATCCAAGTGGAAGGGGTGTGGAAGTGTTCCTAGATGTTCTAAGCTTGAGGTGCAGGAATGCGAATGCAAGAGGTTGAAAAGAAAGAAAAAAACGGGGACAGAGTAATGGAAAGGAAGGCGGTTTCCCCCCCCTCTTCCCTTTCCTTTCTCTTGTTTCTTTTTTGCCTTTCTTCTTGTCTTCGACGGGTACAAAATTCTTTTTGTTTTAAGATTATCGTCATTAACGGCGAATGGAGTGGATGTGCTCTTGGGGGTGGGGGCGAGCGGGCGTTCTTGGATTACAATTGTTGAAGACGGAGGACCATTCCACACATAACCCACAATGATGGAGCCGGAAAGAGAGAGAGACTAAACCCAGGTCGGGAAGGGGGTTTGAAAAGGATAGGATACATACAGTACGGTACGGATACTAGTACGGATACTCCGTAGGTGGTGTACGGAGTAGATAGAATATGGGAAGGGGAGCGGCCTATTCTATGCGGTAGGCGAAATTAAAGCAGAATCGCGCACCTTCATGGGCCAACGCCTCTATGTGCAAGAGCTCTCCTAACAGGTAGGTAGTGCGGAGTCTAGACCCATATAAACCGTGTCTCTCACTGGTTAGATTTGTGGTGGATATGCATCATAATCTCCAGTATCCATTGCTGACATAATTGAAGAAGCGCAACCAGATACCCGAACAGAAACCGCAGTATCCGTATGCCTCTTTCATTTCTTCCCGTTCTCACGTTGCAATATCTGGGGCGAAGACATCCGAGGGTGGGTGGATGCGCCGCAATGAGCTCCCAGGGTCAGGGACCAGGCTAGCCGTCAAAATCAAGGAGAGAGAAGAAGAAGGAGAAGAAGAAGAAGAAGGAAATAAAATAAAAATAAAACTGGGAACCCTTGAAAGCCAATCAGCACGGACGAACGGTACCTGCGCAAAGCTAGGATACCTAGCAGGTGGGAGCTGCAAGTACCAGGACCCGGGCCAAGGCCGATTGAACGTGGGAGGAAACCACCCATCCGCCCCTGGGCCCCTGTCAATCCTGCTTTGAGCTCCATTATGGTGGACATCTGCCATGATGGTGTGGGCTGGCATTTGGCGCTATCCAATAGAAGAATGTTTTCGGGAAGGGTTGAATCGAAATGTGGATACTGCGGAAGAGGCAAGACACGAGACACGGTATACCTAGTTAGCAAGGCATACCGCCGTACACCAGCTAGGTACTGTAGGTACTTGGGTGAGTACACTACACTACGGGTACGTACTCTGTATCGCTCCTTCCTCCTTCTCCCAATCTCTGCTCTGCTCTGTCCTGTTCTGTTCTGTTCTGTTCTGTCTGAATTCGTACGGGCAGGAGGACTAAATGCCCCTCCGAGTCCGGTCCCGTCCCGTCTTACACTCACATACACGACATTCACGACATTCACGATTGCCTCCCAGGTATCTCCCCTGAACAGGAATGTGCTCAGAGTGGAGATGTCTGCAAGACGAGGAAGCCTAGGATGACCGTGGTCCTTCTCCTCCTTCTCCTCGGGCCTACTGTTATCACCGGGCATGGTGTGCCATCACCACCATCTCTGGGGATGGACTCGTCTCCTGGGCGCCCCGGCATATACAACGTCTCCTGTCGAATTCCCAGCACTGCTCCATACCGACCGACCGACCGCATCGTGACGCTTCCACTGTGGCTCCCACTGGGAGGGGCGGAAACAGTCGAAGGCTTCCATCGCTAAACAGAAACACACTATTTAACACCCATCGAGCCACGCTAGTCCGGGCTCACGCTCAGCCGTCCTGGTCGGTTCTTGGCACCTTGCAGCCACACCCTTAGGTACCCTGGTCGCCCTCTCTCTCCCCATGGCCGTTGATTAATTAGTCGTCCCGTATCTAGGGCCACTTACTCGCTGCCATCTGCCTGTTTTCAGACGACCCGGGCTCTGTTGCTACCCCAAGGCCGCTTGCAGACATGCAAACTGCCGCATCATGATCCGCCCAACGCCTCGGGAGTCAGTCGTCAGGCCTACGCAGTTGTCTTGTTCACGCCGCCTTCTCCCAACTCATTGCCGGCTTTTGCTGTCAGTGGGGTCCTTCACCTTCCACCCTTTCCCACACCTGGGCTACGCTCTACGGCCGGCCTTGTCGTACAGTTTCAGGCCGCCTTTGCTTGCCATGCAGAGCACCAGGAATGAAGGCACCCGGATCGCACCCGGCGTCACACAAGACCAGAATTGGGATACTATTGGAATTTGCTTGACTCACCTTGCCCCCATCAGCTTGTCCGACGCTCGATGATCACCGCTACGTCGGTACCGAGTGTCTTTGCACCACTCACTGCATGACGACCCGGTACGCGGGGGAGGGTTTCAACTCGTCGTCGACCTACGCATCAGACAGATGCAAGACATCTGCACATGGTCTTTTGATGGCGCGCAACCGGTGCTCGCTCGTTGGGCTGCTTCATGCACCACTCGCTAGGTTGTCGAGGGCGACACGTACAAGCCTCTTATGAAGCCGCGTCACACAAATCAAGTTCTGTTTTGGGGTTCGAATCGCTTTGCGCCAGCCCAGAAACGGGTTCCTGACGCTGGTTATCTGCATCACACTAGTCGTTCTGACATGCGGCCTCGAGCCTCCAATGCAACACAACACCACCCTTGGGTCATGCTCTACCGCATTTGATGGCTGCTCCTGCCGATCGTCGACGATGATGACCAAGGGAAACGAAAGAGAGTGCCAAAAGGTCGACAAGGGCTTGAGCGGACACTTTCGTCGGTTCGACAATGTGCGTCCAGGAATGATCGCTCTCACTCCAGAACGGTTGTCAGAGAGACCGACACGCCATATTCCCCTCCACCGCCACTTCCAAAGACAAGACTGAGGTCTCGAACCATGCCTCAAGCCTCCTCTCCTTCCCTCGCCCGTCACCCTTATTAGCCGTGCGAAAGCGACGTCCCTTGTGTGGGAATCTGCAGTGCGGGGCCTCACGGATGCCAGGGACCGAACCGTCGTCCCCTTCCAATCCCCACGCCCTCCCTCTCCACATAGGTTTCATTGCCCCTCCGCCATCATCGCTTCCGTTTGTCCACCTCGCGGTCTGGTCCTGGGCAGGGCGCAGGTTCTCGCTGGAAAGCTGCAGTTGGGCGGGCGCCCTCGAGCATGCAATGCAGCACATGCAGGCAGTGCGGAGCAGCGCTGTGCATCGCATGGCATCGCGTCGCATCGCATTTCCCATCGACGCTAACATGAAATAAAAATCCATGTGGTCTCTCTGGCTTCAGGCCACGCCGTCTTGCACCGCGCCTGACTGGCTAGTCGCCGTCATGTCATCTATATGGACTAATGAGCACTAGGCCCACGGCTGGTCGGAGTATGGACTTGGCCAGTCCGTCCTACGTTTGCCAATTTGCCAAACCCCTCGCCATGACGCTGCACCATTGCGGAGATTTCAATGCATGCAGCGTAGCGTACGTACCCAGACTTTCCGAGGACCCACACATTGTGCCTTGCCTCGAAATGTGCGCCTCCTGAACTAGGTAGGTAGACCAGCCTGCACCACCACTTGTTCCTGGCACACAAACTGGCTGGCCTGGGAGGCTAAAAGGTCGCTGGTGAGGTGCGGGAACCGAACCAGGGCCGTTGACGCTTGATTGTCAAAGGTGGTGTCGACTTGTTTGCTCTAGTGCAGGAGTTCCGGCAATCAGCTACGGACAACATTCTACTTTGGATGGGCCCATGCAGCCGGCATCCCCCTTCAGTCGTCTTGTCATTGAGATGAATTTTAACTCCGAAGTGTCACGGTACGAGACAGGTGTCACGACACCTGGTTCCTCCGACTGGCCGGTACTGTCTCCCCGTCATCTTGGCTTACATTTGTTGGAACGAATACTCAAGCCGCTGCATCCCCTAATACCGCCTGGCTCTCTTCATGAGGAACCTGTCAACGGCTGGAGTAACAACGGGTATGATTTTGCCTAACACAACCTTTGTGAAAGTTAGGCACAAGCAAGTGTGTGCCCCTGGGCCAATGTCACCATTCTCACGAGGCACGCAGGAACGGCAGCGTCTAGGATCAGGGGTGGCGCCCATCGGATTTACGGGAAGCGCCACAATCCGGAGCCGAACATTGGGTCTCATCTGTTGTCGCTGGAGCAGTTCTCGGGATAATTAATAGCCAGACCATTGGAGACAATACCGACATCAGCAGACAACCTCGCCGCTGTTGTCTATCTACCCCTAAGCCTGCTCCTGATAGCCGCCCGAAGCCGTTCGCAAGCCTCCCGCTTCGCGCACGAGCAACAATCATTGTCGCGGCTTATCACCGCGCCACCCTACTCACGGTTGACCCGCGATGGCGTCCGCCAGTGCCTCAGATTCAGCCTCTCTGCTGACAACAGCCGTAATACAAAGTGAAAGATGCCGAGGTCCCAGGGGTTCGTTGCAATCGGCACCTCACGTCGAAGCAACTCACTTTCTTTGTCCTCCTCCATCTAAGCACATAGAATTGAGTGCCTTGCATGATTACCAATTGCATGACGACATGGCCATGGCACCGACCTGAAAGCTTTTGGACATCCAGCTTACGGGTGGCATACCAAACATTGCCCCCTCAAGGCCCGCCAAGCTCGCGACCAACATTGAGGTTCTCGTGTGGCTTACAGCATGTGCCGATAGCACCCGTCTGCTTACCCGAATGCCTCACTCTCCTTCCTCCCATTACTCCATCTGTCAGCTGTGCCGCTGCCGCCACCTCTCTTGCATGCGACGGCGTTGGCGATCTGAGGAGCCGTTTGGCCGGCAGAAAGTTAGCGCAGGCACACGCCCTGCTTTCACTACCTAGAAGGCATGTCTTGTATCAGGGAGATGAATCCGTTCTTATCGTCCGGATACAGAACGCCCCCCCCCCCCCCCCCCTGGCCGCAGACAGGAGCAGCCACTGTCTTCATAAGCCAGCAGTGTCTCACAGGCGAGCAAACCCCACGAATGCGATCGATTGTGTTGTTACTTTTTCCCCCTTTCTTTCCCGGTCTCGTCTTCATCGCCATTGATTGCACCCCTGCCGATGAGCACACAAATCGCCCTATAAGCACTAGCCAGCATGTTGTCGCATTGGGGGCATTGTCTTCAGAACGTGGGGAGACAGGGATGTTGACTCGTATTCTGTGCTAAAGGCCTAAAGCACATGGACGACTGGGGTCATCGCCTCCCTTCGGAATCACGGAGCCCTCCTCATATGGGAATTTCGCTCATGATGATTCCACAGCGGCTCGTCGCACCGACGATTTTGTCTGAGACAAGAACTTGAATGCCTGCGCATCAACGAGCACCACCCCTGAGTGAAGTCCTCTCCCAGCCATCCGGTCTGTAATCCACCAAGGCGCCAGCACGACTTGGACAAGTTTTGACAACCGAACAAAGTTCAGCTGCAATAGTATCCAATCAACGGGGTTTGTGTCACATAAGAGCTCGTCCCCCGTTTCTAGTTTACCGTGCAAGCTGAAAATGCTCGCGGCAGAGGGGGCAACTTGTGTTAAAGATTGATAGCCATATATATCCACCCCTCCCAAGCGAGGACGATCGCGAAGTCTGGCGAGTGCACTTGCCACAAGCTAACTTGCGCCCACTTTCTCCACGTCATTGATCATTGATGGTAAGCTTCCTGCTCTTATCAAACACCCGGAGCTAATCCTTTCGCGAGCTGACGGACAACGCCTGGATCGCTAAGCGACCGAGGGACCTGGACAAGCCCAGCTTGGTATCGAGTCAATTTCCGTGTTGCTCACTAAATCCTGAGTAAACATGGCTTGGACAAGGTCCAGGAAAGCTCCGACCCCATGCATCTCGGGCTCAGGCTGCACCGCCTGCCTTGGAGCCGAGAATGCCTGCCGTGGAGAGTCTGTGACGACCCGGTGCCTGCCTCCGAGGCGTCAGCTGTTGAGAGACACCATCAACGAGCTCGACGAGCAGGTTGCGGACCCCCCCTCCCCCGAGTTAAGATGCATGCTTCTTTGTCTCCAGTCATGCACCTTACGTTTGTGGCTGAAAGCCATTGCAACGTTTGTTTGAGGCCGGCACGAGTTGAGAGGTCATGGAAGCAGGGGGAGAGATGTGCTTAGTAACGATGCTTGGTTGCAAGGCCACCAGCAAGATGAGGAACGCACGAACGCGCGAAAGGGTGTCAGGATTGTACTAATTGTTGCACCCCCCCGGATGAACCCGAAAGTGATTGATCTTCCCTAGTCGAGAAAAGTCCGGGTGAAGACATTCATACCTGCAGAGGCCCAGGCGGAGAGGTAGGTAGGTCATGGAGGCGATGGAGGCGATGGGCCGTTGGCGTCTATTGAAGGTCTTCCCAGCTGCAAACAAGCCACCGCAGAAGGCTGCCTTCGATAGATAGTTGGCGCTGCCATTTTGTAGCCATCACTCTTCCGGCGGGCTCGAACAGCGTGGAGATACCTCGTATACGTGGGGAAAGGCTGAATGTGTTGACATCAGAGACTGGAAGGAAGCCATACGTTCCGACGTCGAGGCCAACATGACTGCGAGATGTCCCTGGTTACATTCGTGTTTTGTTGCAGTATCCCTCCGAGAATACTCTGATAGCGTCGAGCAACGTATCTAGATATTACTCAATGTGTCGAACTCCATGTGTTCTCACCACGTAAAGCAATCACTAGTGCTCCTCTTTTTTTTCTGAACCAAGATTTCTTGATTCCCCCCCGTTTCCTCCCCGTTTCCTCCCTGTTTTCGCCTGGACCAACTCCTCATCCACGAGGCTTGAGTGATTCACGCCTCTTTTGACCATAAGTCTGCACTGAATGGTCTGCCGATATGTGGCGGGTCATCGAGACTGGGCATGCAAAACAGACGCCTCTCGGCATTCCGAGTTAAGATTAAAAGGGTGAGCAGGTCGGTTCTTGCATTTGCTTGACAACGTTTCTTAGCCCGAAGCCCGCTCGGTTATTCATAGAGAGACAGATGCAGGCTGTCCGACGTGCATCTCCAGACGAGAGGGGTGTTCTCGTCTGGTGAGTTCGCTCCTCTCGTCCATGTCGACTAGAATATCTACAAGCCGAAATAAAGGGGAAAAGTCATACAACAGTCTCATCGTTCTTTCTACCGCATACGCCCTGGTGCCTAGCCACCCTGTTACGCACCGTCTCAATACAGGGCTCATGTCCTATCAATACCATAACCCTTGGCTGTGCTCGATGGTGGGTTTGTTGTTCGATGGGCTTTCACTCACGTATTCTCTTTTCTTTAGTTCACCACTTGCTCCCAACTACACCTCCGTACTGAATGTTGACGATGCTCACTGGTTGCCTTCCCCATGCGGAGGTCAAGGCTTGTTTTACCATTCGCCACAGTATAACTTGACTACAGGTATGGACCTCGTCGATCGGTGTACGGGTTGTCTTTGTGGAGGTGGGGTATCAATAGCACATCTGCCAAGCCCGGCATGCCTCGGACATCTTTTGAGTGGCAAGAAAAGAGGCTATTCGACTGCGTACGAACGACACTTCTCCCATGGCGAGCTCCTCTTCTGACGTTGTTGCCATTCACTTCATCGTGGTGTAAGCGGACAAACCAATCGTATCTGACGCCCTTGCACTTCTTCTGGGCCTCGATGCGAGGACGTGAGATCGCCGCTGCCGGGCACATCCGAAAAACAAGCTCGCGTCGTGCCGGCCAAGTTTTCTCCAAGCACATCCAGCGACGGGCAACAGGTTTCTCAACCCCCCCCCCCCCCCCCCCCCCCCCCCCCTACCCCCCCTCCAGGGTCCTACCCTGCCTGCATCAACTTAACGCTCACCAGGTGGCCCTTCTGGCTGGTTGTGATTTGTTACGTGCGCACTGTTCAAGGGCCTGCATCAGCGTCGTTGCATTTAGAGAAAATGGCCCAATGCACGGGACACCCCGGATCGGCGCTCATCCGGCATTCGGTTTTGGGTTGGTGGACTTGGAGGGCCTCCCCCCCAACAACCTTTTCCGCGGGCGGGTCGGTGAACGGTAGACGAGACCAGGACTATTGAGAAAAGGGGGTTTTCTTGCTTTTTTTTTTTTTTCTTGTATCAGAATTTCTCCTGTGAGAGAGGGCAAGAGAAACGGTGTTTGATTGTGTTCTGTTTTATTCTTTTCCCTTTCTGTCTCGACCAGAAGGTAAGAACAGCGAGTCTCGGAATTCCCCCTTGTCCCTTGACACTTCCACTTTGCCTTGCAGCGAGCGTTGTTCCGGATCTTGGATCGGATCAAATACGGCTCAGCTAGGGAACGGGTTCGGGAAGTGCTTCCGGCAAGTTGCGCAACTCGGTGTGCTTGGATGGCGGCCCGTCTGGCTCCCAGGGGTTCCTAGCCCGTTTTACGGCCTTGGCGATACAAGCCAAAGTACGGATATTGGAGGGAGGACAAGGTGGGCCATGTCCGCTCCTCTCTCGACTTCGGCCCTGAGGCGGCGGCTCCGGACGGCGATAGAGGACGATTCCGCCAGGCGGCGGTTATGGAGCTGGGGGAGTGTAGAAGAGTTTGGGAGGAAAGCGGAAAGGGAGACTTCGCTTCTGTCGTGGGAGGAACTCCGTAAGTATCCTCTGCCGTAACACTTGTGATCAAAATCGTTTTCTAAGAGGTTGTACAGCCGAATGGCAACAGTGGGTCATGTGTCAACTCCTAGAGGGACAGAGACTTATAGCTGTGACAGATGCGGGAGCGATCACATCAAGACCGGGTATCGGTAGGTCAACTACCCGATGGCCATCGATTGAGACTGGCTTACAAACTTGGTTTATAGAAAGGCCTGCAATTCGGTGCTTGAATGCTTTGCGAGCTGGGCTTATATCCACAACGAGTCGAGTAGGAGACACTGGCCCCTTCGTCTTGCGGCTTCACCGAGTCTAATGCTCTGCGCAGTCAACATCTACTCTCATGTATTTGGCGCAGTTTTATTCGTCTTGCTGCCGTTCTACGTCTTCGGTAATGGGATCCCGCCCAGATGGGGCATCGCCTCGACAGCAGACGTTGTCGTCTGCAGCGTCTACGCCCTCGGCGTGACCGTCTGCTTCGTCCTCTCAGCGGCGTGAGTAAAGCCTGTCCCTGGTCTTTAAGCTGGCCCTAGTCTTCCATTGTGCCTTCTTCTAGTTCTGGCATTGGGGGGGGGGGGCTTCGGAAGAGGGTCCAGGTCGGCCGTCAAAGTTCGGGGGACAGCATTCGTTAACCCGCACAAAGCTTCCACACTCTCATGTCCCACAGCGAGGCCGTCTATCTCTCGGGCATCAAGGCCGACTTCCACGGCGTCCTTGTGCTGATGTGGTCGTCCGTCTACCCCCTCGCGCACTACGCGTTCCCGTGCAGCCCCCGCACGCGCGACGCATACGTCGCGTTGACGGGCCTGCTCGCTGCCCTCTGCGCTGCGGCGACGGCGCGGCCGGACCTCGGGGCCGTGGACCTGGGTCACCACCGCGCGGCGCTGTTCGCGGCGTTCGGACTCGCGGCATTCGTGCTCCCCATCGGGCACGGAGCGGCAGTGGACGGCGCCGGGGAGGTGTGGGAGCGAGTGGGTGGCGGGTGGGTTCTGGCGACGGCCGGGTTCAACCTCGTTGCTGTTCTGGTGTATTGGGCCAAGGTGAGTCGCTTGCTGCGAGAGCGTTTGCGGCGTTTGGTTTGGGGGTGGGGGAGGGAACGAATCCCGGCGGTGTTTTGCTAACTGTGCGAGAAGTTTCCTGAGCGGTGGTTCCCGAGAACTTTTGACTTGGTAGGGGCGAGCCATCAGATCATGCACATCATGGTGAGTGAAAAATGTCCAAGTCGAAGGGATACCGGCAGCTCCTGCATCGAAGACATAGGTTGCTAAGTGATGATAAGGTATTGGCTGCGGCTCTTGCGTACGCTGAAGCAGTCATTGTCGCCTTCGATTATAGACATGGACGAAGCCTGGTGTGTTGAGGGTCAGCCCAACCCATTGTAAACCCCTTTTGAACATGCAGAAGGCGGCCCGTGTGGGTAGTTTTTACAAAGCATGGATGTTGGGTTGCGGACAGCAAAAGAAAGGCAGCCCGCCATCCCGTACATATCAACAGTGTTCGATGATGAGGAGCCCATTGTTTCTTTATACTCCATATATGCCATAGAGATATAGAACGATGACGAAAAAAGTTACAGGGTACAGCATTCTAGTCGATTCACGCCGCCGTCAGTAAGGGGAAACGTTTACTCGCCGTCAACCTTGACGACAACCTTTCCTCTCGCCCTCCCGCTCCCAACGATGTCATACCCGTTCGCGACCTGCTCGAAACCAACCTGTTTCTCGATGACAGACTTGATCCTCCCGTCTGACAGCATTCCCATAACCTCCTCCGTCAAATCCTTACCGGGGTCCATCATAGCCGTTGCCGCCCACCGACGGCCCGTGCCGCCCAACCAGGTCGGACGGGACCAGAGCGCGTTCATCTGCATTTGCCAGGCCACCTTGGTGAAGGCTCCATACGAGAGAGCCGCCGGCTTGATCCCAAGGGCGGAGTAGACACCGTCGGGGACTAGATAGGCGGCGCAGTTGATGTGGACGTCCTGCACGCCGACGCAGTCGACCACGGCGTCGAACCGGCTTCCTTCCCGGCCGAACCTCTCCCTCAGGGACTCGTTCTCTGGCCCTGCGTCGTCCACGGGCGACGCATCCTTGGCCATTGTTCTCGACGTTGTCGCCGCCGGGCCGGATGCGGACCCGGGACTCCACACTTGGGTGACGGTCCCGCTCAGATCCATCTCCGGAACGGCGGTGCTTGCGCGGGCGAACCTGGGGATCAGGGAGATGTAGAACTGACCGCCTGGGTTCAGCGCGGCGTATGCGACAGTTTGTGCTGTCCTTACTGGCCTGCGTGACGTCAGAGTTTTGCGGTCGTGAGACATGTTAGACAGACAAGACAGCCCAGCCCTGGACGCCGTTATCATAGCTAGGTCCCTTGGTCACAGACTCGATGTTGCGGTTCTCTCATGATTGGCAGCATCCTCGCTCAACAACCTCTGGACAGAACGGCCTTTACGCTGGTGAACTCGGCGTATAAGGCAACAGGATACCGGTATGGGATGGGGGTCGGTGTTTTCAGACTCGTCTGGGGTCCGGACGATTGACGGGATGGGATGACGGGGCTTTGAGGGCGGTCCGTCGTCTGAAGTGAGCCAGCCCAGTGGTCTGCATCAGCATCGGATGCTTTCTGGGGCAAAGAAAACAGTGACTAAGGCCAAACGAGAAGTGCGGCATTTGAATCCCTGCGGCGTGGCACCAAAATAGGACTCGGTCTCGCCAAACTTGGTATCTGTCGCCACGCGTCCTTGGTTCAGAGTGGGCGACTGGCTAAACAAACCACACAACAAAAGCCAACATGTCCTTGACACGGCCACTGTGTCCGAAGCCGCGGCGAAGAGAACAACGACAAGGAAAACCCGATGCGTATCTGGCAAGGCTCGCGTCGCCGAGAGCCGGGCCGGGTTCATTCGCATGAAGCCGATGGCACGGGAGACGTCTCGATAGTGGGACGAGACAAGCCAGCCGTGAGTCGTGACGAGGAGAGCCACGCCACGCCAGCGCCACGCCACGCCACGAAGCCAGCTGGTGGGCAGATACGGTACTTGGAATTCAATACATACCTAGGTACCTTGGTATTGAAGCTCAAGTGGGTAAAATAGACTAGGAATAGACAGTGTCGAGATTGACAAAGCTAAATCCCCCAACGATGACTCCCTCCCACCTGGGGTGGGTGGCCAAACCGTCTCCCTCATTGGGTGGCTGACGCCGATAGGGGGGGGGGGGGGGGCTGAGGCTGCCCCAACACGACACGACACGACACGACAGGGCAGGGCAGCTTCGCTAGCGGCTCTGCATTTTGATGTGCATTTTGCATTTTGCATTCTGCAATTCAATTCTGCCCAAGTACCACGTTTGACCGAGTGTGACGGGGCGCTGGGTGACCATCCCGCCGTCGGATATTGGTGGGGGAAGAGGGGGAAGGGAAGGGGTGTTGAAAAATAATAAATAAAAAAAATAGAACTAAAACATACCATTGGGCCAAGAGGACCCTTGGGATGCCGGTTCCAGGGCCTAGAACCTTGTCTAGCCAAAATACAACATACCTACTGTACCTTCGTACCTACTGTATCCGTACCTCCTGCGACATCACAACGACGCCTGACCATTCCTTTTCCAATCTTTTTCCTTCACCTCCACTCCCCGTGATCGTCTCTCGTTGATTTTGTTTGCGTGTGTGTGTGTGTGTGTGTGTGTGTGTCTGCTTGGTTCGTCGTGCCTGTCTGGAAGTTCGCTCACTCGCTCTGTTCTGCTCTACACCGTCTCCATCCATCTGTATCTCCGCATCTATATCCATAGTCGATCCTACTCTGCATCACCAGCCCCCAACTGAGGACATCCTCTGCCTCCCCTCGAACCCCCTTGCCTCTATATCCAAAGCAAAGCATCAACACCCGAAAATGTCCATGCCAGGCGCCTTCTCCCCCGACTTGCCACCCTTCGAGCCCGACTCCAAGGAGGACGCATCCTCCTCCAATAACCCTCCCGACCTTCGCCTCGACCAGCCCACCGACGCCTGCTCCCTGCACACGAACGATGCCTACTTCGACGACGTCGTTGCCTCCTCCTCTTCCTCCTCGGTCGCCGCACGCGACCTCCCGCCATCATACACGGATGAACCCCAAGACCCGTCCCCCGCCTCCAAGAGCCACCCCATCACCTCAACCACGACCGCCCTCCTCGCAGACGAAGCCGGCCCCTCCCCGCTTCTCTTCCGTAAAGACCCCGTCACCGGCGCCGAGATCCACACCTCCCGCCGCCTCGACACCGACCCGACCTACCTCGAATCTCACATCACCGCCCTCGCCGAGCTCCCGCCCAGGCCCTACGTCCGCGTCCGCGGCACCCACACCGAGAGCGTCCGCAAGCGCGACGATAAGACCGAGTCCAAGACCGTCGTCGACTTCGACGTCCGCCTCGACCTCACTCCCTTCCTCTACCGCGACATCACCGCCCGCCGCTCCTGGCGCGAGCTGCGCACCGTCGACAACTTTCAAAAGGTCCGTCGTGGCACCGTCTTTCCCACCCGCGCCCCCGGCTTCGGTGGTTCCTCTTCGTCCTCCCACACCGCCGCCGACGGGAACAGGCAGCCCACCCTGCGCGAGTGGTGCCACCGATACTGCGCCTCCCACGCCGGTCTAAAGTCCTTCACCCTGCTCCGCACCGTCACGGGCTTCGACGAGGACGAGAAGCTCAAGGGCCGCCTCGAGGACCTCGTCCGCGCCACCCACTACCGCGGCCACATTGACGTCTCCTTCCCCGTCCAGGACGCCCGCGTCGACGTCTACAACACCTGCCGCGTCAACCGCTGGCGCTGGACCCCCTGGGTCCGCTGGCTGTTCTACCTGACCTTCCTCTGGCTCTTTGCCTGGCCCTACCTCTTCTTCCGAACCAAGCGCTTCGAGGTCGTCGAGGCCGAGTGGCCCTTCTCCCGCCGCCGGAGGGACCCGCAGACGGGCAGGGTCACAGGGCGCGAGTACGTCACGCTCTCCGAGCTCGACTGGTACAACATGTGGGGGAGGGCCATCTCCAAGGCCGTCCTCGAGAGGCGCCAGGGCGAGCTGGACCAGCGCGACCTGAGGGACGCCGAGGGGAGGCAGGACACCAGCTTCGAGGAGGTCCTGGCCGGCATGGAAGGGGGCGCGACGAGGGACCTCGTGATGGCCGGCGTGAGCGCCATGAACGTTGTCAACCGCCACTTTGGATGGGGAGGTAACTGCTGAGCGACACGCCGTCGAGGTGCATGCTCGGGCATGTTCTTGACTCTCGACTCTTTCGCTGTATGGTCTATTTCGCATGCCATGGGTTTTTTTTTTGTCCTTTCTTTTCCCGCACGTTTGTTTCTTGCTGTTTTTGTTTCTCTCCTCATGGCCGGAACTGCGGGTGTCTTTTGGGTTTTCTCTCTCTCCTCTCCCTCTCTGTCTCTCTTTCTCTCTATCCGTCTACTTGCATCACCTCAAAACGTTCTCCAGATTGACGCCTTACGAATTTCGTTTTCTTTATACTGTCTCCTTGTTTCGGTTCTCTGGTGTTGCAAGGCAAAAGATCACTGCTGTCGAGGATAATAGCGAGGGTTGGGAATACTTACATTAAGGAAAAGCATAACTCGATACACCTACATATACATGGTCCAATCGTTCCGCCGTGAAGAAATATGGCTTAGCAAGATAAGAAATCAGCCGTATCGTTAGAGGTACCTGTGTCTGAGAGGATGTTTGTACAAGTCAAACTCGGCATACGACACAACACAGAAAGAGAAAAGGGAGGTGTTTAAATAAACAAAAAAGACGCTATACTAAGCATGCAGCAGCCGGAGCTTCCGTACCACGTCGTAAGGTCGCTTGCTCTCCTGCTGCATGCTCGGCCCTAGGTCGGGAAGGTAAGCTCCCGGCCGAACGTTTAGGTAATCCATCCCCCACCCCCCCGGTCCTAGACCCTGCGTCCCGTGCCCCGCCATTCCCTCTCCCACCTCGCCGCCCGGAACCCTCATAGCTGTCTTTGATGCCTTCGTCACACACCTGCCAGACAACCCGTAGAAAGATCGACGGAGAATGGATATCAAAAACCCGCGCCGGGTCCTGGCTGTCTCGCTTGCCGACTCGAAGCAGCACCTGAGCAGAGTCATCAAAGGTGAGTCCCGTCCGAGTTTCCTTATCTTATCAACGCCGATCCTCTGGCGCGGGATGCGTCCTGCCCCGCCGTGACGCTCGAGTGAGAAAGATCAGTGAGAGTGAAGGCGATCGTCATGAGCTCGACGAGCCTCGCAGCCCCCCCCTCCTCAGACAAAATTAAAAGAAAATGAAAAAGAGAGGCGGGAAAGTAGTTCTGGTAGAACCGACAGGAAAGAACAGCATCTGACGCAAGAGGCAGACCTGACGGGCAACCACCCGGAACCCGCATCAACCACCCTCGCCGGCACAACGCACGTCCTCTCCATCAAGACGAGCTACTACAGTGCCGACGTTCCCATCTGGCTGGATCTCATCTCCTCGCCGGCGGAATGGTCCGAATCTTTCCTCTCGCCCGAGGCCAAGGAGGTCCTCTCCGTGCTCGGCGGTATGGCTGTCGTCTTCGCCCTGCCCTCGACATCATCGTCCGGCACGGCCGCACCCGTTGCTGACACATTTCCGGTGACGGCTACAGAGCCTGCAGCACCTCCGGCACCGCCGTCTGCAGACGAGACCCGCGCCCTCATCACCGAGGTTGGCAGGGTCGTCCGTGAAGGGCTCGGCGGCTGGGGGTGGGACGGCGTCAGCCTGGGCATCGGTGTCGGCGACGGCGACGCGGACGAGTGGGAAGAGCTCTGTGCCGAGTGGGGGCTCGAGTTTGTTCAGGTCCGAGGAGGGAAGAAGGACGAGGGAAAGAATGAGTTTGGAGGTTCGTGGGTTGATCCTTCCTTCCTTTCTTTCCTTGATTTCTTCTACTATTACTTCAACGCCCCCTCCCCCCTCTCGTTAAGCTCACTCATTCCGAGCCTGTGGCCTGGCACATGGCGGGCGGTGTTACTGCGAATGAATGATGATACCGAGAATGGACCTGTGCTGACACGATGGCCTAGAGAAAATGGGCATCCCCCGAGTCCTCGAGGCCCTGGAGTCCAACGACTGGGACGCTGCAGACGACCTCGACGGCGGGCTCTCCGACCTCGACTCTGACGAGGAGCCTGCATCGGGCCTCCCCAGGAGCCGCAGGCCCCTAGCTGACGCTGACGGCGACGGCGATGAGGATGAATTTGATCTGGACCCCGAGAGTTTGGACTTTGGCTTCGACAAGTCTGACTTTGAGGGTTTGAAGAAGACGATCTGGAACCTGGATCAGGAGCAGCAGCCCGAAACGGATGAGGCGGACGATGACGGCGACGATGTTGGCAACGAAAACAAGGGTGCCGCGCGAGAGGCCTCGGCCAAGAACAATACCGAAGAGGGCGCCGGGAAGAGCAGGGACGGAGACGATGAGGATGAGGGGCCGGACGGCGACGAAGTGGAGAAGATTGAGCGGATGATGCGGAAGCTGCAGGCCGTGAGGGACATGAGCGCGGGGTTGCCGGAGGAGCAGAGGCGAAAGATGGCCAAGAAGGCCGTTGTGGAGGTGATGAAGGAGCTGTGAAAGCCCTGGGATCAAGTTGTCCCGGCTGTGGCTCTAGGGCAGGATGCAGAACGGCGGACCGCCTCAAGCGACTTGTTGCATACCGACATCTCTGTCTCTATTCCTCGGGCGAGCGAGGCCAGCTGCTCTGGAGACCCGAATGGATGCATCCATGGCCCGACGGGCTTCCAAGCTACGACGCAAACTTGCACTTCGGGCGAGCGTTGAGCGTGTCTGGCTTCCGAGCGGGACACAAGAAGGTCCCTGATCACCTAGCTTTTGCTGTGAGCCCACTATGGCTGACTGAGCTTGATGGTTCCAGAGTGGACCGTTCGACACGAGGAGTTATGTATGTATACACACATATATATACGAGGAAAGCTACGCCAAGTGAATGGACATTGCGTCCACAGTCGCAACTGCAGCAAACACATCTTCACGTTTTGAGCTATCCGCGCATACACTAGCCTTCCATCCAATAAATATGGGCCTAGACCGTATGTCGCCTTCGATATGCGTTGCAAGACTTGATGTTGAGGTTTAAGAAGAAAAAAAGCACCCCAAAACTTCGACACGGCGCAGAAGCTTGTCTCGCAGGGCAACATTTGGGACCTGTGTCTGAGTAACCCGTCTTGCAGGTGCACATTGATATCTTGCGTTTCAAATTCTCTGATATCTCGGAGGATTGCATCGAGAGAAGGCCTCGAAGGTTTCAAGACTCCCACACACATACCAGTGCTTGTTAGCACGGGGGGCTCGACGCTCGAATACTCGAGCGAGACCACTCGGCCCGGTGCACTGGGGAGTCGGCAATCTTGAGAGCCCGCTGTCCACCTCTCTTGTACGTTACTTGATCCAGCTGTGCTCAACTCCAAGAATTCAACCTTCCGGCAGATGTAGACGATCGTAAAATGTAAACTCCGCCGGCCCATTCTGACGCTTATCGAGGCCGAAAGAGTGGGATTTCAACGGCGATCCATGCCTGACAAGGTTGTATTCGCTGTACTTATCTAGGCCTATTCCAGGTTATTTCTCATGTACGAGTGTCGATGGAGCGAGGAGGAAGGTTTCCATTGCATCAGATGAAGCGAATGCGAGTCGTGCTAACCTGGCGACTGAATATCTAGGCCGAGCAAGTAGCATTTTGGTGTTTTCTTCTGACGGCCCAGGAAGCCGGCATCGTGGTCTCAACATTCAGCCATTGTAGCGCTTTCCGTAGCCCTTTACGGATGCCACATGTAGCTGCTCCCAAAGTTCCTAGTCGGCAAGTTCCGAGCGTTGTCGTGCTCTTTCCCACACGGACCACCAACCTGCTACGACGCTGCGCAGGATGATGCTTGAAACATTTATATCGTTGTCTCTTATACGGCTCCCCCGCCACTGTCGGACTAGGATCTGTCGGACCGAGGCGGTACCTTGCTAGGCAGATACGGTGATACCGGCAGGCATACATACAAAGGCAGACCTTATGCGGATCGGATTACAATGCGGACGGCAGACTCACAAGGCGTGCGTAGAGGTAGTTGGAGTCATCAGACAACAAGATATCGCTCTATCTTCTGTAGGTAATTCTTGAGTAGCGATTATCCTAGTGGGAGCGTGTTGAGTCATGCACGTCTACCGCTTTCGGATGGGCCGAGTCTCACAAGAAGCTGGGACTACCCAGAGGCGATGAACTGGTCCAAACGATCTCGGCCCTCACACTCCATACCGGCCGAGCAGCTGTCAACGGCAGGCCAACCAGGGGTCCCGTCTCGGAGAGGGCCGGTGAACACCAGACGATCGATAGCGTCGATCGCTGACAAGCCTTGGATGTGTGATCTTTTACGGATGCGCGACATCGACGTCGCAGACAGAGGGCGACAGGGACCACTCCGGTACATTCTTCCTCCTGAGGCCCACACACTTCATGCTGCTGTGGTCTCCTCCCCCCCTGAAAGCCCGAGCACGGAGGTGTTGGCAACAATGTTCTGATGCGCATCGCAAAACAATACGGCGGAGCCGCGTCGAAGCTGGTGTTTCTACCCGAATCCGCTTGCACCAGCGGGGGAGCTAGATGAATCGGAAGTTTCTCTGCGACGCCTGCAATGTTTGTAGAAGAAGCGAGGTCTGGTCAGTTTCAGCAGACTTAATTGGGATTGCTTGGCCCGGTGCCACGACAGATTTGTATGCCCTGCCAGTTCGTCACATTGTCAGATTCAAACTTTTAGACGAGAAATTTTCCGAACAACCTCAGTTGACTGGTGTGAGTCATGATCTTTGACTCCATGTCGGTCAGGGTCGTTTCGTAATGCCAGACTGTTCCCGTAATAACTGATACGTTGCGCGCAGCACATTGTCGGGGCGAGTGTATCGATGAGATATTTAGTAGGAGTCGATGTTCGAGCTCAAAGAGATACGGCGGAAAAAAAAAAACCCGAAATGGGCGTGTCGGGGCGCGTTCTTCAATGCCGTACTGAGGAGGCGTGGTGATCTCTCATGCCTCAATGGGGTTCTAGGCTGCCGCGACCCAACCACTGTTCAAAGTCGGGTGTTCTGCGCTCTTGATACTCGCAGTGAAAGCTGATGCTCATCTGGTAAGATGGTAACCTGCAACAATGGGCACGAACCTTGGTTTACCACCCCGAATATAGGAAAAGGCGGCTGTTGATGCGCCACATTATCGTCAAGCCAACCGCCTGTCTTGAGGCGCTGACGGTGTCCATTGCTTTTTGACCCGAGTCTCCCATTTTCCAGTTACTACAGCGCAGGTTTGATGGTGGCCAGCTGTCAAGTACACGTCTGAGAGACATACCCTGTGACGCCGCATGTTCGTGATGGCGGCTTGTCAGCAACGGACCTCCAGGCCACTGGTTCGAATAGTGGGCCAGTGCCACGGACGCCGCAACGGATAACGTCAGATCAGAGATACCTCTGACCGCCCCTCCCCCCTCTGAGCAACTTGCTTGCAAGACGCCTCGTCTACTTCATGCGGCAATATTACGCGTTATCCATAAAGGGCCCTGTGACAAGAGTCGGTCGTCCCAGGGCTTCCTGTAAGCGAAGTTTAACTTAACAGGGCTTCAGATAGGGGGAGGGGCAGGTCAAGGGAATAATCCAGGGATCTCAGGTTCGTAGCGTTCGACGGTTCTTCTGGAACGACTATGACCGACCAGGCGACTGGGGGTCTGGTCCAGTGGCTTTGGTCATGGACCCTGAGCGAAACGGGCAGTTGTCGGCGTCATAAAATTCCATCGTGAGAGCAGCGGGTCTATGTCGTACGGAGGATACCGTCGACTTCCGCGGGCTTCAAGGGCCGAGTCAGTAAAACAGTCCTGGAGTTTCATTTCCTTTGCATCTACTGTCTACACTAGAGCCGTCAGTGAGTGAACTTTGCACATTGACGATCTCTCCAAAGTGCACGGGGTATTATTACATGCGGCTGTCGCTCGTCACCGCTCGACCGCTTGCCCCTTTCTCCTTTATGCGGCGACAGTCCTGTTTAAAGACACCGATCAATGTGTCCTGTCTTCTCCAGGGACCTTGGATGGTTCTGCGGAGAAAGAAGAGCGGCCGCGGTTTGATGGGGCTCTGGGAGCCTGACAAGTCGGTGTCGAACGGGAGCAGAAGGCAGACCGGGACTAGGGTGGTAGGCGAGAGAACCTGAAGCGGGAAGAGGAAAGATCAGATGAAAGAAGCACGGTGGACACCGAACTTCGACGACTACGGAGTATGCCCACTCACCATTTCCTTGCCAGGCTCTGTGTGTCTTGTCATTTTGCGCAAGATCTATGGGCCTCGAATCTTGAGCCTTTAGCCTTGAGCTTCGAGCCTTGAGATGCTACGGTAGTGGCTCTCTTGGCCTCCCCCATTGCTTGACTAACCCGGTAAGGCAAACCTTTGGCGATCTTTCGCCTGACTCAATTCGGGCAAGCCCCAACTGTGAGAGCCAATGATGACGACCCTCCGGTCAACCTGGTCAATACCCTCGTCGGCTGTTTCGAGATTGGTTGGCTTGGTCGCGACGCCCCTTGAGATGCTGTGAGGTACCGACACCGACACTCAGGGGTAAAAGTGGACATTGCTGAAGACAAACCTGGAACCTTGATACCTGATGAGGCCTTGGGAACAGTCTCATGCATTCATCAGCACTGTGCTGCACCACTCGCGCACGCATGGTGGATGTCATGGATCCTGCCAGCGAGGCTCCTTCTAGTGCAGGAAACGGAGCCGATCCATCATGCGTGGCCGATTTCAATGCCGCCTAGGGAGTGTGCTCCGGGGATCCGTACGGTTTCGGGGGGGGGGGGGGGGGGGGGGTTTGGTTGTTTTTTTGGTGCTGGCGGAGGTGCTTTCTCGTTCTAGCATAAAGCTCGCTAGAAATACATTTGCTCCTTCACAGACGTATGCATTCGACATGGACTAAGATGTGGTCGTCCAGAACAATGGCAGTATCGTCATGAAAGTCTGGCCTGACTGAGACAGGAGACGAATATGAAGATGAGCCGGTGAGCCGGTCCATGGGTTTCCTGCCGCCGAAGCCATCCGGTCCGTTGCAGAACACCTGGATAGCTAATCTTCGCCGACGTTGAACAATCTGAGGAACGCCCGACGCTACCACCGATCTCCGGATGTTGGACTACATCGTAGCCACCTTTGTAGGTGCTTCAACGGCTTAGTAGTAGCGCACTGACGCGTGCGTGAACACATTCCCATCGCATGAACCGTCAGTCGACGGCGTTACGCCCTGCGAGACGATGCTAGCGGCAGCGTGCGCCGGCCAACGTTTGGTCAGAAGGGTGCGACTGAACCCGGTGTGCCTTCATTAGCGGAGAGGATCAGAGCACTCGAAAGCGATCTGATCAAATACAAATCAGCAGTATTCGTAGTTGATGCCCAAGCTTTGGCACTTGTACCCGGAAGCCGACTGCCCCGTTTACAGCGGTGAATTGCCATCTAGAATTGGATTCGAAAGGGTGTCTATGGGATGGTTTGTATGGAGCTGGTTGAACGACCAAATACAGTTAGCGCCGCTGTACGAGTGTCTTGGGCGCATGTGGGACACTGGCGTGTGGTGGTCAAGCTGCATGACGCTTCTGCAGGTACGATGCAAGACAAGCTGCAACCTCTCGAGAATCAAGGCCGAAGAGCAGTGCTTCGTAGAGCTTCCTGCGAGCGACGATGACGGCAAATCAGAACCTGCCAGCTAGACATGGGATGCGGAAGCAGCGGAGGGAGCGACAGGGATTCCACAGTTCGTCTCGAGTCTTGTGCAGGAACGGCGACACAACCCGCCTTGGACGCCATAGCGGATGGTATTGGCTCTTGGGATGTTTACTGGAACGCTTCGAGGTGGACACAAGGCCCTCGGCCGTGGACAGCGGCCTTTGTGATGCCCTGTCTGAGACATCCCTTTGGTTCCAAGAGGAATGGCGAAGCAAGCGCCTCGACGCGTTGTTGTCCGATATTGGCTTTACAGCTCCGTCCCAGGCGTGGGACGGACACTGCCATATTACTTAAGGGAGACGCCGAGCATGCAGCTGCGACCAAAGCCGAAGGGCAAAAAAGACCAATGTCAATTGTCCATGAACCGTTCCGTTCGTATAGATCAGGCGACCGCGACTTGAATTGGCGTGACAACCCCTTCCCAGACATGCCGTTCGTGGACGTCGACGACTGGCTATCTGTTCCGGGACGCGCCGCCAACTGAGCCATTGTGGAAGCTCTTTCAAGTCCAGTCTGTCGTCTCGCACGGAGATGACTGGGGGAGGGGGGGTTGGTAGCCTAGTAGGAGAACAGCTTCCGGATCTGCAGCGCCTGTCTTGTCGACCCTCGAGTTGAGCAGCCTCGCAGCGACGGGAATCAAGCCAAGGGCACCGACGATGTCAGAGAGCCGCCGTCAATCAGTCGACTAAAGCGATACGGAGGTGAAGACCGAGGCCGCCTGTCTTCTGCCAGCCCGCCCAGCCTGACGGGTGGCGGCGGCATAAGCACTGTGGCGGACAGGCAGGTGCGCGATTGCCAGGGGCGCGAGCGGACAGTGTGGTTACGATCATGCACCAGGTCATTTCCAACACTGGGTTGCCTTGTCTGTTAGTCGACTTCCGATGCTTCCGAGCGCGCCAACGCCGTTCTGTGCATGGCCAAGTCGGCGTTCTTCGTTGTCGACCAAGTCCAAGCCGGCAACGCAGCTTTTACCACCAAGACCTTGCAAGCACTCGGCGATGGGCGTACCAGCGCAACTTGAAGCTCTACTGTACATAGTTCGGTCCCAAGACGGATGGATGAACCCACTAGGCTCGCAAAATCGGGACGCCAGCATCTGAGCGGGCGCTTGACTGCCTGCAAGAGCCTCGTCCTCCAACAGCTTGACCATCCCGTCATCGGATGGCAGCTGTCTGCGATGCATTGTTGTTTTGCCACCGCCAGCGCCCCCTCTTTCGAAGACTCCGGAAAGCTGATTATTGCAGATCCAAGCTCCAAATGGTGTGTGTGTGGTTGAGGAGGGGGCAAAGGCGGGAAATCATGGCATCGCCCTCCACAGGTATGCGTGGGACGAGGGGTCGGATGGAGCAACGTTCCACGGCAGCAGGTGCGCGATGAGGCGATGGGTGGTGCACTTTGTACGAATACTGGACGATGATTGCTCGAGGCGGCTAAACGTGCTGTGCTATTTCGAGAGATGTTCAATTGATATGGTGCCCTTGCTGACGTTTTGTTTGGGATCGGCTGCAGGACAACATGTCGGGATGCTGTTGGCTGTTGACATGCTGCGAACTTGTGGCTGCTGCCGCCATTGTGCACTCATCCGGCGAGACCTGACACAGCTCGTGTCGTGTGAAAGAAGAAGACGCGTCTTGGGTCCTGGAGACTAGAGGGGACAAGCGGAGAGCCGACCAGACACGGATCGCCAGAGACAGGGACAGGCTGGGTACTTGGGAGAAGTACAGTGCGGGCGCACAGGTTGACACACGCATCGTGCATCAAGTATGGTGGTGTACGATGTACACTACGCTATGGTATAGGTAGGTAAGGCATGGGCGCGCAGGTGCATTGTTCAATTGCCCGTGCAGTGATGCAGAGCGATCGACCAGCGCCAACCGAGAACGACTGTGGAGCAAGAGAGCATGAGAGAGAGAAAGAGAGAGAGAGAGAGAGAGAGAGAGAGAGAGAGAGCGAGAGGGAGATCCCGGCGGCGGCAGAGGAGGATGAGGGGGAGGAAGAGGGAGCAGCCCGACAAAGTTCCAGAGCAGGAAGGGACGAACGGACGCCAACGGGGGACAGGGGTCAAGCGCCGAACGTCTGTTGTGACGGACCCGCTTTCAGTCAGCTGGGTGTCTCTCCTTCCTGTGACTTATATACCTAGTGCAAATGTGAGAGTAACAAAAGACGGGTTAGCCGCGCACAGCGAGCTAGCTGGCGTAGGCCCATCGCTGCTTCCTCACGAGTCCAAGCCCTTCTCGTGACTGTCATTTCACAACCTACCGAATTCTAAGTTGCGGGAGTTTGTCTGTCTACCTAGGTACGTATGTAGGTAGGTAAGGTGCCTTTGGGGTAGGAAGCAGGGCCCAGCTCCGCGTAGGTAGTAGTTTCCCCATGTGGGCATGAAACTGCAACGCAAGGCAGCCCAGAATGATGGATGGATGGTGGGTTGGTTGGATGGAAAGTGCGGGATAGAATGGAGTATGTGCATACTATGTCTCCGTACTCCGTACTAAGGAAGGAAAGACGGGATGGATTGGCGGGACAGAGGTGCACCCGGGTACGCACGCACATACTAATAGCACAGAGCACGATATGGCAATGCATACATAGCAAACGACATTATAGGTAGTCTAGGTCTTCGTAGCGCCCTCCCTCCCTACCTTTATGCCGGTATGGGCTAACGGTTGGGATGTTTTCGCAGAAACAAACCCCTGCTCGAACAGCCCCGACGAGACGGCAGTGGCTTTGCAGTACT
Organism: Colletotrichum graminicola M1.001; assembly: GCF_000149035.1. Classification (NCBI taxonomy): domain Eukaryota; kingdom Fungi; phylum Ascomycota; class Sordariomycetes; order Glomerellales; family Glomerellaceae; genus Colletotrichum; species Colletotrichum graminicola. The sequence continues at coordinate 112,412 of NW_007361020.1, read as the reverse complement.
TCTGGCGTTGCTTGAATCATCCGCCTTTCGCATGATTAAGACCCAGTACCGTTGCTTCGCACGAGAGGCGGCTCCTCGGGCGTGTTTACACGGATGGGTACGAAGCAGTATACCTACCTGCCGCTCTACTACGATGTCGGTCCTTTCTTGACTGTTTCTGTTTCTGTCCTGTCCTGTCCTGCCCTGTCTTCTTCCTCCCATCTATCCCGTTCGCTGGAGTGACATGAGTACGTACCTCAGCGGCGTTACTCACTTCTACCTACCTACGGATAGTGTACTGTACATCCCTGACCGAATGCCCCACTCGGCCCCGAAGAGTCCGTTCTGACCCACACAGTCCCTCCAGCCACAACAGCACATAACTTTTTTCCAGGCTCAGTTGAGCAGGTTGAGTTATGCACGCTGGATCTTTCGTCCATCGTTCCACTATCGACTCTGCTCTCCCCCATGAACGAAAGCGATCGTCTGCACAAGCACCAGACACACGCGGATCCCGGTCCTTCGACCCCCCTGCCAGTGTGAGCAGTGGACTGTCGTCTCTTTTCGGATGCTGAGCATGAGGCGTTGCAGCAAGTGGCTTCCCAGACGGCCCCCAAAAAGGATGGGGACATGCCCGTCTGGTGAAAGAGCACCATAGCACGCACGTACGAGGCTCGCGGGTATCGCAACACATTTGGCGTGTGCCTGCCCACCCGGCCCGGCCATGGTCCACCGCGTTTCCTTCTCGACGACACAATGAGCCCAGGCCATATCCTTCTGACCTCGTGTGCATACCATCCGTCGTCAGCTTTCTCAGTAATGCATCTGTCCATCTGCCAGCTTCACCGAGTACTTACCTGGCGACCACCACAGTTCGACACGGATGCCGCGATTCAAGACGGCAATAGTTGGTGAAGTTGCAAAAACTGAGCCATTGGCCCATTGGGGACGACGCGCTTGCCGGTGTCTCTCCCTTTTCCTTGCCCTCCCGCCTGCTGGGATCGGCGGTGTCTCCCTCCGCCGCTGCGGGTTTCTGCTTGCCCCCACCTTTTCATCGACAGCCACTGGACACAAGGAGCAGCCCAGTCAGTATCAAGACGGCAAGGAGCTGCAGCAGACGGTGCAGGCCCGCCAGGTTGTCTAGCAGGGCCAGTCCATTGATGATGGGATGCAATGATGCATCTCCTACATAAAGCTAGTACCAACAGCCCCGACAAACCAACGGGCGGCGGTGTGGGAGCTGGGGTGGAATAGAGACCCAAGCCGAGAAACCAGCTTGCCTGGAGCATACGGACAGTGATACACAAGCGACATGGCATGGTATGCCATGGCACGTCAAAGGAAAGGGAGACGGAAGTCGAAGAAGTACCTTTCTTTCTATCCATCCATCATCCATCCGCGCAGCGTAAGCCTACCCAGCAGACAGAGAAGCTTGAGAAAAGACTAAACGGGGAGGGGAGGGGGGATATCCGCCAAAAAGCCACTTGAAGCACGGTTTACCAGCTTGAAGCAGGCAGAGGTACGTACCGTTCATCGGCCGCAGGTACGAACGGTAGGGTGGCTTTTCCCCACCAATGAGAAAAGCCGCGTACCTGACACTACCCCTGTTTTTTCCCTTGTCGTATGTGTGAGAGGGTGTGTGTGCCCCGTTCGAGTTGCCCACACATCCAGCCCCGGTCCACGCCCGCGCGCCATCTTCCACTGCTGCTTCTCCGGCTGTCTGGCCTTTTATATTTTTTTAATTCCCCCGAACTCTCTCCTGTCCTGTTCCCTCCCCTCTTTATCCACCCAAAGTTCATATCCTTGCGTATTCTCTCATCCGCAGTAGATATCTTAATTGCCGTTGTGGATCGTCTCTGACAGTAGGAAAAAAGACTGACGAGCCAGACGAAACGAGAGAGGGAAAGGGGGAGGAGGGGGCAGAGGTACATGAAGTTGTCAAAAGGGGGAGAGGGGGGAACGGGGAGGGTTATGGGAGTACATGCTTAGCCTTGGCCGATGTGTGCGGTCTCCATGTACCTTGCTCCGTACCTCTCTGACTGGCGATTGTGCAGGTTGTATCCTTCTATCCCATCCCCATCCCATCCCGCACACACTACTGGCTACTGAGCCGTTGCACACCCACCCAACCATCCATACCCCCCCTTGTCCCCACCCCAGCTCACGCCCCTCGTCCCTCACCCATATTCGTAAGCGCACAAACACATACACGCCTCGCTTCTCTAGGGGGCTCCTCGCTGGAAACCGACTCGACTAGGCTGGGCTGGGCTGGCTGTAGACTTCCCTGGGCTATGAGGGGAGGAGTGTGGGAGGGAGGCGTGAACCGTCCCCGACAGATACCAACCAGCCTAGCTCACTCACACCCACCATCAGAGGAGAACGAGTGGACTGGCATCGGTTCTTTCGTCCGTTCGTCTGTTCCCTTTTTTTTTTTCTTTTTTTTTTTCCTCTTCCCAGCTGGGGGGATCCGCCCTCCACCTCGCGTCCTTTTCCTTTTTCTCCTCTCTTGCCCCCCCATCCCTCCTCCTTCCTCGTCGTCCCATCTATCTCCTCATCGTCATCCTCGTCGTTCACGGCAATCCCTTCCTCTACTCTTCCTCTTCCCCCACTCCTTTTTTATTTCCTTTTCACAGTCACTCCTTCAAATAATTCAACCATAAACTCAGCTTCCGAATCCCGTCACTCCTTTCCGGGAATTCTCGTTTACGTTCCTTCCAGTCTGGTCGAAGTTGAAACATTCATTCTTCGCGAACCCACGATACTATTTACACATCCCATCTCCTGATCCTCTTGTTGGATCTCGGACCACGCTCCTTAGCATCTTTGCCTTGCGGCTCCTTCTATACCTTCCCTAGCTGTGCAGCACACCATTCTACCACCTTACCCTCCACCTTATGCGCCTTTGAGCGTCCACGAGAACCACCTACTCTATTCGAACCCTCACGTCGCCTTCCGGACACAGTTTACACCGAGACGACTCGCAAACCACCCGTACCCTGACCAGACATACTCCGCGCTAAAGCGATCAACCACCTTGCCTTCCCCTCATCGAACGGAGAAGCACGAAAAAGATTAGCTATGGCTACTGAGATCGATATCCCAGTGGCTCTTGCCCACAACGCCTCAACTCCCGGCGCTTCCTCTCCCCAGGACACCTCCCCCACGTCCGCAAGCAAGATGAACCAGACCCCTTCTCCCTCGGCTTCAGCCCAGAACGGCCAGGGTTCCTCCTCGCAATCAAGGCGCCCGCCTCGCAAGAGCACCTTGACCCAGCAGCAAAAGAACCAGAAGAGACAACGCGCCACCCAGGACCAGTTGACGACTTTGGAGATCGAGTTCAACAAGAACCCGACTCCTACTGCCACCGTTCGTGAGCGGATAGCGGAAGAAATCAACATGACCGAAAGGTCAGTTCAGATCTGGTTCCAGAACAGGTATGCTGCCCGTCCCTCTACACCATGTCCTCCCCGCCAACGTTTCTGACCCCCTTCGCAGACGCGCCAAGATCAAGCTTTTGGCGAAGAAGAGTCTCGAGACTGGAGAAGACATTGATTCGATCCCCGAATCCATGCGAGCCTACCTCGCCATGCAGGCGATGGAGTCTGGTAAGGGCCTGGGCGGCCCCTTCCTCGGCCGAACCGGCCTTCTGCCCTACGGCCACAGCAACATGCTTGTCGGCGGCGACCCGAACGGCCAGGGCAAAGTTTGTAAGTGATGCTAGGCTTCGAGACTATTGAGGTATCCTACTAAACATTCACAGTGATCCACCATCTTACCTGCCGTTCTCTCAGCATCGGCAAGTGGACTCGCGTCGGACAGAACACGATGGATCTCATCATTTTCTACTCCCCTGACAAGTGCACCATGACCTACTACATCAACAACGAACAGGCAGGTTACAAGATCGAATATCCCTTTGCCTGCATCAAGAACATCTTCCTCGAAAACCAGGAGGGCGACCCCAACAAGCCTGGTGGCATCGTCATCGAGCTGAACCGTCCACCCAACTTCTTCATGGACTCGTCTCCTCAAGCAAACGGGTTCTTCCAGTGTGGCGACTTCACCGAGGACCAGCAGGCCTCGCAATGCATGGTCCACCACCTCGGTGGCAACCCCAAGGTTCTAAGTGGTCAGTTGGCCAAGCTCGTTTCCCTGGAGGCTTTCATGAACCGCAACAACCCTCACCAATTCATCGACCAACAACACGCTCTCTCCGTGTCCGCGCCCGTGTCGCCCACCGGACGTCCCTCGTCCCAGCCCAACTTCGCTCAGCCTCACATTGGCATGTTCCAGGAGTCTTGGGGCATCAACAACATGCATCCTGGCATGCGTGGTCCTGGTCACAAGCGCCAGCGCAGTCGCTCGGTGCCCATGGCCGTTGACTTCTCCATGCTGCAAAACCCCATGCCTTCCTTCTACATCCAGCAACCGGGTGAGATGTCGGCTCCTCAGACTCCTGGCCCCAACATCTACGCTCCGATCCCCCAGCAGCCTGGTGGCTTGGGTCCGAACCTGAGAATCGACACTCAGGCTGGATTCGGCCTGGACATGAGACAGTATCCCATGTCGGCAACGACTGCTTCTCCCTCCGACTTCCCGACGAGTCCCAACTTTTTCTCTCAGGGTCCGGAGCCGAGCCCTCTCCCGGCCTCGAGCTACAACACGCCGTACGGCACCGCTTTCCTGTCTCCGATGGCGAACCATTCACCAAGCATGATCCCACCCTCTGTGTCCCCTCTTTCATTCGGAAGCCATCACGGGGAGCCTTCGATTGTTGAGCAGTCGCCTCCCTTTTCCATGCCAGGCAGATCGGCCTCGGCCGACATCTACCAGCAAGGCGACAATGGGTCATGCGCAGTATCTGACGACGGCACCGGCCTGAACGAGATGTACTCGAAGCACACCATCAACCTGCCAATGCACCCTCACTCACCGGCATACGGCGACCAGGGCCACGCCGACCTTGACATGAACCAGCTGGTTCAGTTTGACACCGTCGACCCCAACTCCATGTCCCCCGAGTCCATGCATCAGACACCGCACTGAGTGGTTCTGTCTACAACCTGGCAGAGCTAAGCATGCCAGAGTTGACTGGGAGCTCCTCGGTGTAGGACAACATGGCGTACATACAAATTTGGGGCGTGCTCCCAAATGCTTTCTTGAGAAAGAAAGGGGAGTTGGCTTGCCTTTGGTCATTCACAGTTGGCGTTGAGGCGCTTGATATATACCAGATGGGTTTCGCTTGGTTTGCTTCCAACACCGATGATTGCATTGCGCGATCCAGTTCTCGCTCATTCACCCATCGGCCACGACGACTCTGCATGACGATACTTCTATTCGGAATCTCGATCATGCATGTCTGGCACAAGCGATCGTATAATTTGCACGTCGTTTGGATACTAATCCAACATTCTCGAGCCATTTATTGTCGCCAACGAACACACTTTGCGTGCTACGATGTTTAAGGCATATGTTCGTGTCATACTTCGTCATCATTATCATTTTTGCCACGCCGATTGCGAACAGACGACGGCGTGACCCCTAATAACAATTCCCTTCGTCCTCGGTTGGCTTGCGCTGCACATTACTGTCTCGTTGATCTCTTTTATATTTTATCTATTCATTTCATCTGTCGTCGTTCATGAAACTCAGATGTCCTTGGCTGCGGGCTTGGGAGGAATGCAAAATTTGGAGAAGAAGCCCAGGTGGCTTGGGATTTCTCCTGGTTCTTAATCAGTCACACACACACACTTTTGTGAGGATATACAACTCTCAGACGCACTATTTTGTCTCCCTTATAGTGTTGGGTATTTTCTTGGGTTGATGGGCTGTGTGGGGGAGCAGGGGCTTTTGTGGCTTGTGTGTTTGTATGCCGGCATCGCAGCGGCGGTTATGGGAAACCGCCTGCTCGAGGGTCGAGCAGCGAGGAGGCTTAGCTGGCTGTTGCTCGAAAGAGACGGCTAGCTTATAAGTATTGACGATAGAGTTGAGAGACAGATGGGCATCGAATCCCTGTTTTTCCCACTTTACACCGACATGAATGCTTGATTCCGTGAAGTTGAAATTTGCCCATACAGTGAGTCGCGAATCGTTGGGGATGTGGGGCCGGCCGTGAAGACCGGCGATGATTTGCGACTAGTGCAAAGACATGGGATAATGCTCCACGGCGTTCGGTTGATTCAGCCCATGGCAGTGACACGATGCGACAACGTCCGGGGCGAGTCAAAGCCCGATGTCCCAAGGCAGGTGACAAGGGTTGATGCGAGATTGCAGAGTTGGATCCGAAGCAGATCGGGGGGTTAGGGAAGCGCAAACCAGAGTCGGCTGTTGGTTGGTACTGCAACCGAATGTTGAGAGCAGACGCAACATTAGACGGACCAGTTTGTTCTAGAAGGCGCGTGTGTGCTCGCAAGGCGCGCGGTTGTCGCCATTTTTCTCACGTAAACGGTATGGGTATTCATGCCAGGTAGGCGCATTTGAGCACGGCTTACGTATAGCAATAGTATAAGGCTGAGTATGCGAGTCAGTTTACGTTTTACGCAAGAATAAAGGGGGGGGGGGGGGCACCGCCAGCAGCCTTGTTGACGCCGGCGTGTCCACCCCCCGTTTTCTCTCGTATATCTTTTCTGATCCAAGGCTGTGAACCTTGTGTGTTGAGTATTGGGCATGTCACCCTTACTGCGTTTTCCGGACCGTGTTACTGTATCATTTGTGGGCTCGTGAGGCCCCGAGAGGGACCGACCGCCTTGGATACGAGCGTCTGCGCCACAATGGCAGCCAGAGTTAGTTCTGGTATGTTGTGACATTGTTGGTGAGCGTGACGGGGAAGACGGCCGGAACGAGACATGGTGGTCGTTTTTTTAGCTCGTCTTCCTTGCCTGGGGTTCCCCTGTGGCAGGACCCGACATCCTAGCTGTGCGGCCACGTTCGTCTGAAGGTTGAAGGTTTCCGATGCTGTCAGCAGAGGGGCACCTCTGGCCGCCCTAAATCAACGGCGGGCTAAAAATAATGATAAAACGACAGCAAGAAGGAAGAAGGGGGAGGGGATACATGGGCCATGATGGTGAAGGCTGACGGCACAAACTAGTTTATTTGCCTGCCAATGCCGCCATGAGATGGGCGGCGGATGTTTCGGAAAAAAACACAGAAACAAGACGGAGAAAGTGTGATGGAGGTCATGACTGTCGCCAAGACGTTTATGCTTCTTTACCCAATGCAGCATGCTCTCTGCTGCTTCTTCCTTCCCGCGGCTTCCGTGAGCCCACTCAGTCGGTTGAAGTGCAGTCGCTCTGGGAGGGGGGGGCCTTGCGCACCTCGCATTCTGGTATCTTCTCACCCAAAAGATGAGCATGATGCGGGGCACGCAATACGTGAGATGCTTACTACTCGGGCGAACTTCATGAGGCATCAAGCAAAAGGGAAGAAAAGTGATGGTGGTGGCAGTGCTGAATGCGGGCCAAGACTCGTTGGAGCCACCAACACCGACTCGAGCGTCGTTCCTCACCTCGTGGTTGGATCCCAATGGTTATCTCACTGGCACCCGCATGACAAAAAAGATGGCACACCTAAAGTACTTTCTCACACCACATCTACCCCAAGACTATTGACAAGTGTTTTTTTATACACTAACACAGCCACAAGACGCAGTAAGGATATAGGAAAAATATATTTAATAGTAGGTAGAACATACTGGCATTAATTTTGACTATTTTATATAGGTATATCTATGTATTTAGTGCTGTGCTGTTTATAATAGTACAGGGAGTGTTTAGGTGTGTCATCTTTTTTGTCATGCGGGTGACTGGTTACCTCACTCTACCTACCTAGGTACCTTGGTAGTGTACCTATTACTTACCTAGGTTCCCAACTCCGACGCCTTGGCTCTCCCCCCACTCCTTCTTTCCCTTTCCAATCCGTCACCCCCTCCTTCCGAATATGAGCCACTGACATGTCTTGACTTTTTGCCAAGCGCCTTGTTGCGCCCGAATCTCTTGCGTGCCAGTGACCCTATCTACCTATATGCTGTCCTTGTCTTGCCCCATCCGCCGCCTTCCCCAAACGTGCGATAGAACGTAGGATCGGTCGGTCTCCATTCACGGGGTCTCTTCGCCGCCAACGCTTACTTCCGCGACTTTCCTCCTTGTATGGGAATGCAGAACCAACCGCCCGAGCTTTCCTGTCTTGCCTTTCTCTGTTGCACTACATTGTCTTCTTGCCTCAACTCGCTCAAACTCTGCTCTATATTAAAGTTTCAGCCCTGCAAGCATATCTCCCATTCTTCGCCCGCGGCCCTTGGTTAAATAATTGCGCTGACCCGCACCTTGTAATCCTTACGCTACCAGCAGCCACGCCAGATCCAGAAAGGAACGCGCCACCACAACCGCGCCGGGGCCCAATGAGGAGTGGCTTCATGGCAGAGTCACTGTTGTGAATCCGGGCCGCCATCCTAGGGGATCTGGAACAAGTCCAAATTCGCTCCCCGTCGAGTCGCAAAAGACAAAAAAAAAAAAACCACTAGGTAGACTCAGCCACTAACCCCGAGCGCGCCCCTCGATCTGCGCTCCTGGCGGGTCTAGCCCGAGACGGCCACGATCTAGACGGCAAACGGCAAGCCTGCTCCCTCAAGAATGCCCCGACGAGACATGGCCGACGCCCCTTCGCAGCAAGATGAAGACTGCGACCCCGCCACCACTGTCCCGTCGAGCTCGAACCTCTTCGACAACGGCGCCCAAGAAGATTCTCATGACCTTCCCCAGTCCTCAGTGAACCCGGCGCATCGCCCAGCGCAACGACTTCACCCAAGACGAGCCGTCACCGATCCGATGGGTAGCAAGCGCACCCTCGACGGCGGCTATGTCCGCTTCTCGGACGACCTGCCTCGCGACTTTGTGCGCGGCTTCGACCCGGATGAGTCCCACCCGAATATGAGCAACCCGGGACTCTACACGATCCCCTCTAGAGGTAACCTGGAAGGCCATCTCCCGCCCGAGCCGTCCTCCTCGCGGCGCGCCCGCCCAAACAGCGACCAGAGCTTCGCCCAGCCCTCGGATACTGATCTCAAGTATCCCGTCTACCGCCCAGAACCCACTAAAAGGACGAAATGGCGTGTTGCTAAGGAGTTGATGAGCGACCAGCTCAAAAAGGCTTATAATGTCTACATCGTCCAGGGGCTGTTGCGCCAGAAACCCCTGCCCCCCAGCGCAGACGGACGACACATCCCGCTTGACTTGTCGAGGAAGCGAAGCGACGTCCTCGTTGATGAGCGCACCAAGAAACCGTATGCAAGCAACTTCATCCGATCTAGCCGATACACGATATGGAGCTTCTTGCCGAAGCAGCTCCTGTTTCAGTTCAGCAAGATGGGCAACTTTTACTTCCTCCTCATCGGTATCATCCAAGCCATACCGGGTCTCAGCACCACGGGACAGTGGACAACGATTGCGCCTCTCGCCGTCTTCGTGTTCTTGTCGATGGCCAAGGAAGGCTACGATGACTACCGTCGCTATCTTTTGGCCAAAACAGAAAATCTGAGCCGTACCTGGGTTCTGGGAGAACGGTCGAAAAAGGCGATGGCGAGGATGAAGAGCCGTAAGGGACTCGAAATGGCCGAGGCTTCGGTGGACGGGTGGACCGAGATTGAATGGCAAGACCTAAAGGTCGGTGATGTGGTCAGGCTTCGCCGCGACGATGACGTTCCGGCCGACATTGTCCTGCTGCATGCAACCGGACCGAACGGCACGGCCTACATCGAGACCATGGCTTTGGACGGAGAGACGAATCTCAAAGCGAAGAGGGCATCCCCAATCCTGGCCGAAAGATGTCAGACTGTGGAGGGAATCAAGTCTTGCCAGGCGACCATTGTTTCCGAGGACCCCAATATGGATCTCTACAGGTATGACGGCCGTGTGACCGTCAAGGAAGAGACGCTGCCGTTGTCACTCGACAACGTCATTTATCGCGGTTCCACCGTCCGAAACACCACGGAAGTGATCGGTATCGTCGTCAACTCGGGCGAGGAGTGCAAGATCAGGATGAATTCCCATAAACACGTGCGCACCAAGGCGCCAGCCATGCAGCGCGTTCTCAACAGAATTGTCATCTGGCTCATCTTCGTGCTCCTTGCGCTGAGCAGCGGACTGACGTTGGGCTACTATCTCTGGAGCGACCCTACCGAGGCGGCGTCCTGGTATCTCATGGGCGACAGCATCAGCATGAGAAAGATATTCATCGCCTTCATCCTGATGTTCAATACCCTGATCCCGCTATCTCTGTATATCAGCTTGGAGATTATCAAGATCATCCAGTTCTACATGATGGGAGATGTCGAAATGTATGATCCTGTCACCAACACACCGATGGTTGCCAACACTACAACTATCTTGGAGGACCTTGGCCAGGTCAACTACGTCTTCTCTGATAAGACGGGTACTTTGACCGAAAACGTGATGCGCTTCCGAAAGATGAGTGTTGCCGGTACTGCCTGGCTGCACGACATGGATATCGAACGAGACGAGCACGCCAAGCAGAAGCTTATCGAGATGGCCCGAAAGAAGCGTAAGGGAAAGGGGAAGGATAAGAAACGCGGCAAGACGACAACCGACAACGAGCATGGCTCGTCTCAGCTACAGCCAGCCCAGGGACGTCCGTCTACCAGTTCCTATGGCCGAGGGCAATCCGCCAGCAAGGCCCCTCGTGATGAGCCTGAGCTGAAGACCGAGGATCTACTCGACTACCTGCGACGCAAGCCGGATACCGCGTTCTCCAAGAAGGCCAAGCAGTTCCTGCTCTGCATCGCTCTCTGCCACACCTGCCTACCCGAGGCCAAAGAAGACGGCAAAATCGATTACCAAGCTGCGTCCCCTGACGAGTTGGCCTTGGTCGAAGCAGCGCGTGACCTGGGATACCTCCTCATCGATCGACCCGCACAATCGGTTGTTTTGCAGCTGCCAGAAGCCGACGGTACCATCAAGAGGGAAACGTACCAGGTCCTCGACGTGATCGAGTTTAGCAGCCAGAGAAAGAGGATGTCCATTATCATTCGTATGCCTGATGGTAAAGTCTGCGTCTTCTGTAAAGGCGCCGACAACGTCATTCTGCCTCGTCTTAAGCTCGGTACCCTAGCCACGCAAAAAGCCAACGAAGTCAATCGGAGAGCTTCAGTCCGCAGAAGCGTCGAAAAGGACAAGGCTCAGCAGCAACGCCTGAGCACCGGCGGCACACCTCGCAACAGCTTCATGATCGGGAGAACGTCAGTGTCGGACCGACGCAGCATGATGAACCAGAGGATCTCGGGGGACATTTACAGACGTTCGAGTGTCGTCAATGAGGATCCTGAAGCCTGGTCCCCACGTAGAGGGTCGGCAGATATCCTCTCACCCATGGGAGCCCACGACATGTGGTCATCCCCCCGTCACAGCACGGCAATGTCGGCGAGTGAAGCCGAGGTCGACGAGCTCATTGACGAGACTATCGCGCTGAATGAGGGCGCAGTGTTCGAGCGGTGCTTTCAGCATCTCAATGACTTTGCCTCTGACGGTCTGCGGACTTTGCTCTACGGTTACAGATACATCAGCGAGGATGAGTACAGCTCTTGGAGGAAAATTTACCAAGGTGCCACTACCAGTCTAGACAACCGACAAGAGAAGATCGAGGCCGCCGGTGAGTTGATCGAGGATAAATTCGATCTTGCCGGGGCCACAGCTATCGAGGATCGCCTGCAAGAGGGGGTGCCAGACACCATTGATAAGCTTCGTCGTGCCGAAATCAAGGTCTGGATGTTGACGGGAGATAAGCGCGAGACCGCCATCAATATCGGACACTCTGCCGGACTGTGCAAACCGTTTTCGGACGTCTTTGTTCTGGACGTCACGATGGGCAACTTGCAAGACTCTATCCTGTCGACCCTGGGCGAGGTTTCGCGTGGTATGGCCCTTCACTCTGTGGTCGTGGTCGATGGCCAGACTTTGAGCGTTATTGAAGGGGACGAGGACCTCAGTTTCCTCTTTTTCGATCTCATGGTGAGAGTCGACTCGGTCATTTGTTGCCGTGCCTCTCCATCACAAAAAGCCTCTCTTGTGAAGCGCATCCGTCGACAGGTGCCACATTCCCTGACCTTGGCTATTGGAGACGGAGCCAACGACATCGGCATGATCCAAGCTTCTCATGTCGGTATCGGCATTTCGGGTCGAGAGGGTCTGCAGGCTGCTCGTATTTCCGACTACGCCATCGCACAGTTCCGCTTCCTGCAGCGTCTCCTGTTCGTTCACGGACGCTGGAACTACCTGCGAACTGGCAAATACATCCTCGCCACCTTTTGGAAAGAGATCGTTTTTTTCCTGCCGCAAGCCTACTTTCAACGATACACGGGATACACCGGAACATCTCTGTACGAAAACTGGAGTTTGACGGTGTTCAACACGTTCTTCACTTCATTGGCGGTCATCCTGCTCGGTGGGTTGGAGAAGGACCTGCAGCCAGAGACGCTCCTCCGGTTCCCCGAGCTGTACACATACGGCCACAAAAACAGAGCTTTCAATGTCAAGCTTTACGTCGGCTGGACATTCCTTGGCCTGGTTGAATCGTTGATCATTTTTTGGGTGACTTGGGCTGTCTACAACTCTCTGCCGTTCGACCAGGACACGTCGCTCTACGCGATGGGCAGCGTTCCCTTTACCGTCTGTGTAGTGTTCATCAACATCAAGCTGATGTAAGTCAACCCTGTATGAAGTCGTACATAAGTCCCCCTCTAACGTCCACCCAGGGTCCTGGAGATAGAGAACAAGAACGTGATCATCTTGATCGGGTTTCTCATCTCAGTTGGAGGCTGGTTTCTCTGGAATATCATAATCTCAGCCTCTTTCAAGAATATCTTGCGCATATACCAAATTCGCCACGCTTTCCTGCAGAATTTTGGTCAAACACTAAGCTTTTGGACCACGATGCTTCTCGCGCTTGCGGCTGTCATCTGTCTCGAGCTAGTCGTCAACGCCATACGCCGCATCTACTGGCCCTACGATGTGGACCTGATGCAGCGTCTGGAGAGAAGGGGATTTGATGAAAGCGATAGGGAGGCCGGACACGGGCACGCTTCGGGAACGATATCAGAAGTCATGGGAAGCAAGACCAAGTCGGCCGCTGGCCAAGAGGAGGAGGTGCGGCTGTCTAACTTGGATGGGGCACCTAGATTGAGCCATGCCAGAAACCGACCGTCGTTCCATCAGACACGGCATTCGAGAATGTCGAGGGAGGAACATGCTCCCAGGCTCTTTACGCCCCCGGTTGAGGAGGTCAATGGAAATCTGGAGGCGGAGCAGGATGAGCAGAAGCCACCCAAGAAACCACGGCTTTCTCTGGCAACAAAGTGGCTGGGTAGCGTCAAGGACACCCGTACGGATGTGCCAATTGAGTTACAGTCTGCAAAGTGATGAAAGAGGTTAGGTTGGACGCATTCACGCGATTAAAGATGTGTATGACATGAGGGTTCCTAATCTCTTGGCATGGGAGTTGGGGTCATGATGGATGGTGAACATACGTGATCTGTATATACAAACAGTTGCACTTGGGGAGGAGGGCTTCAACCTTGTAGCAGCTTGGACTGTACTTACTACTTTGCTTTTTTTCTTTCTTCTTCTTTTTCTCTAGATACCACACAGAGGGAGACCTAGGGTCCCCGTGCCTAGCACATGTAGTAGGCCGAAAAGTCAAACATTCAAAACAAAGGGGCTGACTGAATGTATTGCACGTAGCACCAAGGTCGCAAAGAAATAGAGCCTCTCTCCACTTGAACCCAGCAACACGGGTTCTCCGCCGGTGTCCTCTCACCTTTGGATTACTCACGTTCAGGGAGACAGCGGCGGCTGGCAGGATGACAATGAGTGAAGTCAATGGGGTTCAGCACAGGGATGTGTGCCATTATGCATTAGAAAAAAGGGGGCAGACACAAAGTGTCGGTTTTATGTACAAGATTATAGTTGGAGCAAATCCCTCTGCCCTCCCTCACAATGGACAAGTCGTGGGTCTGTTTTGTAGCGTGATTGTGGATGCTGAGAGGAAGCCTGTCACAATCATGATTGCGCGGAGGTTGAGGCCGGCGGTGGAGGGATTAGTTGTCCTTCTTGTCCTCAGATTGCTCCTCCTTGTCGTCGGACTTGCTCTCCTTCTTGGAGTCATTGCCCGACTTCTTGTCGTCGGACTTTTCCCCCTTATTGTCGTCGGGCTTTTCCTCCTTCTTGACGTCGGACTTGCTCTCCTTCTTGGAGTCATCGCCCGACTTCTTGTCGTCCTCGGGCTTCTCCTTGGGCTCGTCGCCGGACGATTCTTCCTTCTCAGGCTTGGAGTCTTCTTTCGAGTCCTCCTTGGACTTCTCTTTGGAGCCGGACTTCTCCTCTTTCTTCTCCGTGGGCTTGTCCTCGGATTGTTCCTTCTTAGAGCTATCCCCAGACTTCTCTTCAGACTTGTCCGACTTTTGGTCCATCTCCTCCTCCTCCTTGGGTCCCTCCTCAGCTTCTTCGTGCTTTTCGTCGTGCCCAGCGTGGGCGCCGTGGCTCTTGGGAGACGGGCTGTTCCAAGGTTGGATAACGGCAATGCCGGCAAGGAAGACGGCTAGTGAGCCAATGGCACTATAGTGAGAATGTTCATCAGCAAAACACGCAGAAAAAAGAAAGAAAGAAAAAGGGGGGTAGAGGCAAGGTTGGCGTACAGAGGAAGCTCGCTCTGGGGCTTTGCGCCGTGTTGGCTGGCATAAGTCCTCTGGGTGAGCTGGGGACGGTACTGAGGCCGAATTGTACGACGCGCCGAAACGCGGAGGGCGGAGCGAATGGAAGCAGCTCTGGAGAAAGACATGTTGACGAAAACGGGAATTGAGCTTTAGAGAGAATCTATAAGTCTTGTAATTGCAGGAAGGTTAAGTACAAGAGCTTAAATACCAGTCAATTGAGCCGGTGGAGACGTGTCCCTGTGATAATCATGGAGCGGAAAAGGACAAAGAATCAGAAAGGTGTGTTTGGAAGAAAGGCAAGCAAAAGCAGCATTCAACTAACCCAACCCGGAGCGGGAGGGATTTCGGGCGGCTGTCATCCGCAGTTGGGAGCTCGGAGCTGCGAGCTGCACAAAATCAGCCACAAAAGCTGGGGTGAAAACTGGATGGGGAACGAGCTTGGAGAGCATCGACCAATGGAAGCTAAGAAACTGGATGCTTCCAGATGCTGGGGGTGGGCTAGTTTCCCCATAGCTTGTGGTGACGACATTGCCGGGGTCGGGGTGGGAGGATGGAAGCACATGGGCACAGACCGATCCCGACTCAAGCCCAAAGCTCTGATCGATTATATAAGCAATCGGCGTCGGGAGCTGGATATACCAAATTTCCGATACCTCCTGTTGACGCTATTGCACGGTGCTCCCCGGCGGCTGCTTCAGTCAGCGGAGGTCATTGCGGGCAGGTGGGGTCCACTCCGCGGGGCAGGAACGTCCCGTAGCAGACAGTGAGGGACCTAACCTTGCCTGATCTCCCACCCAACGGAGCCGGACCATTCTGCCTGAGCTCGCTCGCTAGGAAGACATCACGAACCCCACCTCACAGCACCTTTTGACGAGGGGTTGATCTACTACACATACAAACAACAAATTCCCCCAATCCGCCTACCATATCCTTCTCAAACACTCACCAATATTCTCGCAGGACGGTCCAGTTTATCCTCGTCCTCTGCATGGTTAGAGCCACCGAGCCCCGCTAACACGCCACCTGCTGCGACCTCCTCCTCCTCCTCCTCCTCCTCCTCCTCTCACGTCTCGCTTCCTCCCACCGCAGTCGATAGATACCCCCGTCAACCTACGCCAACGAGATCATCAAGATGTCTTCGTCTAGCGTACCCCAGAACCCGACGCCCCAGACGGTGATCCAGCTCGTCCAGAAGCTGGGAGATGCTGACCCCGACTTCCGCTTCATGTCCCTCAACGACTTGCTTCAGGTTCTGGCCAACGGCAAGCCCGACTTCTTGCACCACGACTACAATGTTGCCGCACGCACCGTCGATAGTATTATCAAGACCCTCGACGACCAAAATGGCGAGGTCCAGAACCTAGCCATCAAATGGTGCGAGCAGGACCCACTCTCAACCCTCCTGACGCCGTTGGAAAGAGCTGACCGTTTGCCGCTGCAGTCTTGGCCCGCTGGTCATGAAGGTCCCCACACCTATTATTGCCCCGATGATCGAGAAGCTCTCCGCCATCAAGCTGAAGAACTCCGTTGACAACGCTGTGCCCTCGTTGGCCCTGCGCGCCGTCATTATGGCCCTGCCGAAACCTACACCTGGCCTGCCGCCTTCGAAAGAGGTCCATGAGTCCTATCAGGCCGTCAGCCGGGTGCTCATCCCGCGACTGCTGGGCCCCGGTGGCAAGGTCCAGCCCCAGAACCCTTCCAGCAACATTCAATTGCCGCCTGTTCCGCAAGGGCTCCTCAAGGTGGACAAAGACCTGAGCGCAGAGTCGGTTGATATTCTCATCGAGGTCGTCAGGTGCTTTGGTACAATGCTGTCCGCCCTTGAGGTTGAGGCGATGCAGGATGCGGTCATTAGCTTGCTGGAGAACGATAAGACATCCTCGGTCGTCAAGAAGAGGGCCGTGGTGGCGATCTCGATTCTCGCTGTACATCTATCGGATGATCTGCTGAACCAGTTGGTCCAGCGGATGGCCAACGACCTTGGCAAGCCCGAACTCTCCACCGTAACGCGCCGCCTATACATCTCCATTACCGGCTCTCTCGCGAGATCGATCCCCGCCCGCTTCGGTACACACATCGCCACGCTGGTGCCCTTCATTCTCCAGGCCCTTAGCGAGGACGAGCTTGAGAAGCACCTGGAGGAGATTAGTGACGGAGATGATGTCGGACAGGACTTCAACGAGGTGCGGGAGTCTGCCCTCGTGGCCCTAGAGTCATTCTTGGCGGCGTGCCCGACAGAGATGCGCCCTTTAACCGACGAAACCATCAAGGCGACCCTCAGATACCTCAAGTATGACCCCAACTACGCCATGGGCGACGACGACGAAGATATGGAGGTCGACGAGGAAGAAGACGAGGAGGATGCGGACGACGAGTTCGAGGACGATGCCGGTTTCGATGATGACGACGACGCGAGCTGGAAGGTCCGTCGTTGTGCCGCCAAGGCTCTGTACACTCTCATCTCTACCCGAGGAAGCGGAGACTTGCTGGAGAATGGTGTCCTATACAGCCAGGCCGGCCCCACGCTGGTTAAGAGATTTGACGAGCGGGAAGAGAACGTACGTCTCGAAGTCATCTCCTGCCTGTCCCTGCTTGTCCGGAAGACTGGCGAGGGCATCTACCCCACCGATCTATCGCTCGACGACCAAGAGCCGGAGGCTCCTAGCTTGATCCCTGTCAGCCGGAAGCGTAGGCGCCAAAGCAGCGGTGGCGGGTCTATGAGCGCTCCCCACACTGCCACTGGTCTGACATCTCCAACCCTTGAGAGAATCCCTTCTAGTGGCCCTCGCGCTGACCTAGCACGCTTTACGCCGACGATTGTCAAGGCTTCCACCAAGCTGCTCAAGGGCAAGGTAATCCCTACGAAGCAGGCCATCATCAACCTCCTGGACGACATCATCACGGTCCAGAGGGGCGGCCTGTCAGACTACTTCAACGATGCTATTGGTCCCATCATCGAGTCAATCAAGCCCACCGGAGCTTCTGCTCTCGCTTCGTCCCTTGCGGCCTCTGGCGGAAATGCGTCGGCCACGCCCAGTACCCTGCGTGTTGCTGCTCTGAAGCTCACCAGCGATATTGCCAAGACTCATTCTTCGAGCCTTCTGCAGCCGTATCTGACTAAGATCGTTGCCGGTGTGACCGCGGCAGCCAACGATCGGTTCTACAAAATCTCAAGTGAAGCCATTGGGACGATTGAGGAACTGGTGAAGGCAATCACACCTCCTCGTTCGAAGATGACGGCACAGAAATTCAAGGGCGAGCTGCAGAAGCTTTTCGACACCATCATGGACAGAATCACCGCAACCGATGCCGACGCCGAGGTCAAGCAGCGTGGCATCCATGCTTTGGGCGTGTTGCTGTCAAGGACTTCTGGTGCCGACGGCGCTGGTTTGATTCAGCAAGACAAGCGTCAAGCAGCCTTGGTTGCTCTGCTCGACCGACTGAAGAATGAGACGACCCGCCTTGCTGCTGTCAGAGCTGTTGACAACGTTGCTGCCTTCAGCACCAGCAGTGGACAGCTCGAGACGTCGTGGATTCGGGAGGTTGCTTTGGAGCTAGCAGGACAGCTGCGCAAGGCCAATCGATCCCTTCGTGGTTCCAGCATCGTCGCTTTAAAGCACCTCGTCGTGTCGCCGACGGCTAGAGGCGAGCTAGACGCAAACACCATCCAAGGTCTCGTCTCGGCGTTGGTACCCGTGGTTAGCAACAACGATACCCACCTGTTGGGGCCAGCCCTGCTCATTCTTGCAGCCCTTGTCGAAGAGAGTGCGGATCTTGTTGTTACACAGTCAATGACTACTACCATCTGCAGCCTCCTCAAGTCTAGCTATGCAAGCATTGTCTTGGACCAGATTCTCATTCTCGTCACGAAAGTGGGTGAAAGCGGTGCCGGCCAGCCCCTCATGCAAGGCCTTCTCAAGGATGTGAGCATCGAAGGCGACCCAGTCGTGGTTGGCAAGGTCATTGGCGCGCTTCTTGTGGCCAGCGGAAGCTCTGCTGGTGTTACGGTCGAGAGCTTCATCTCCGAGCTGCAGACCAGCTCAAACAACAAGGACGACGCACGACTGAGCCTGGCACTGGCAGTGCTCGGTGAGGCCGGTCTTCGTCTTGGGGCCAACTCGCCCTTGAAGCCGGATCTCTTCTTGCAGCAGTTCCATGGCGAGCCCGACAAGGTCTCGATCTCGGCCGCAGTGGCGCTCGGTCGTGCGGGCTCGGGCAACGTTTCGGAGTACCTCCCAGTCATTCTGGAAACCATGCAGAAGGGTGGCAACACGCAGTACTTGCTGATTCAATCGATCAAGGAGATCTTGCAGCAAGTCACCGTTCTGTCCTCGGAGGTTTCCAAGTTTGCCGGCGACATCTGGCAGCATCTTCTCTCCGCTTCAACCATCCCCGACAACCGTGTTGTTTGCGCAGAGTGTGTGGGCCGGCTGACCATCATCGACTCCCAGACGTATATGCCCCAGTTGCAGGTATGTTGACACTGTTCGCGACGACAACGAATGTGTGCTAACCTTTGGCAGTCACTTTTGAGAGACCAAAACCCGGATATTCGCGGCATGTCGGTGCAGGCCGTTCGTTACACGCTGCCTGACAGTGATGAAGCCTTCGACGCTATGCTCAAGAATGTCCTTGTTGACATGCTCCTCGTCATGCTCCAAGACTCGGAGATGGACAACCGCCGCCTGGCCATGTCAACATTGAACTCGGCGGCCCACAACAAGCCCGACCTGATTCTGCCTCACCTCGGCGAGCTGATGCCTTTTGTGCTGGCCGAGTCGGTCATCAAGCCGCAGCTGATTCGCGAAGTCATGATGGGCCCCTTCAAACATATGGTGGATGACGGCCTTGAAGTCCGCAAGGTATGTTTCATCGTAACACACGGCTTGAGACTATGCTGACCATGACTAGAGCGCATACGAGACTTTGTACGCTCTTATGGAAACGGCTTTCTCAAGGATCAACAACATCGACTTTTACGACCGTGTGGTCGCTGGTCTGAAGGACGACAATGATATTCGCAGTCTCTGCAACCTGATGGTGTCTAAGCTTATCGTCCTCGATCCTGATGAGACGAGCCGTCGCCTGGACTCTATCGCCGAAGCGTACCGCGCCATTCTCTCAACGAAGCTGAAGGATGGTGCCGTCAAGCAGGATGTGGAGAAGCAGGAGGAGGCCAACAAGAGCGTCCTCAGAGTGACGCTCCTCCTTGGCGACAGGCTCAAGGGTGCCAAGGGTGGTCCTGGCAAGGCGGCAGCAAACGCTAACGCGGGCGGTGCCAGCCAGACTTGGAACGCCTATTGGGAATGGGTTAATAAGGAGTTCCAGACGCAGCTTAGAAATTTGCGTGAGGAGAGCAAGGAGAATCGCGTATTGTAAAGGGAGGAAAAGTTTGAGGTCGGTCTGGGACCCATCAGGCGTCAATTATAGCGATATGAGTAGCAGAAAAGAACCAGATTCCTGCATTTCCCTGGTGTTTTCTACACCTGCGCGACTTTGCCCCTGACTCGAAAGGTAGACTAGCTGGCTTTCTATATGACTGTCTGCGACATAAGAATACATGCTTGAGGTTTGTTACAGGCACACACTTATTCTGAGGAGAGATTTCGCTTGATAACTATCTACTCTAATTACCTACAAGCGCATGCCCACCTCACAGGCCCCGATCACTGCACCAAGATTACATTAGGGTTTTCTTTCATCGATAGGATAGGGGTATCGTGTGCTGCTCTACAAATGACAAATCCGGCCACTTACCTTTTCCAAGCTCTGTTGAATCTGTTCGTACTCGCTTTTCTAATCTTTCTTCGTCGCTCCGGGCTCCGACCCAACAATTGTCACCTCATCCTCCTGGCGAGAGACTGCGTTGCTGTCCAGCCCGCTTTCCGCCTTGGCTGGAGCGACGCCGCCATCCACGCTTCGTTCCCGTACCTTCTCGTCTTCCAGCTCCTTCTCACTCTCCTCATCAACTTCCTTCTCCTTCCGCGCCTCCCCGGCAACCGCGGCCGCACCGATCCCGGAAGTCCCGCCCACCGCGGCCCCAGCCTGGGCCGCTTCGACGTCTTCGGTGGCCTTCATCGTCGACTGCTGCCCCTTCTTGACGCTCTTCCACTCCATGCCGGCCGCGCCGATCAGCGCAGAACAGGCCAACACCAGGCCGACTATGAACACGACCCTCAGCGCGCCGTTGTAAGCCTCCAGCACGGGTCCCCTCACGTCGGCTGGCAGCTTTGTCAGAGTCGTGGCCCCGGACCCCTTGAGGTCGACCCCTTCGAGCCCTGGGAGGCCTCTCATGCGCTTCACGAGCTCGTTGTTGAGCACGTTCTGCCCGACCGAGATGAAGACGGCGCCGCCCAGCGTCTGCGCGAAGAACATGGCGCTCGCGCCGATGGGCACGTCCTTTCTATCCAAGACCGTCTGGGCGGCGAGGTTGGGCGCCTGGAAGCACATGCCCATGCCGACGCCGTAGATGACCTGGTACCCGATCCACTTGCCCGGGCCGGAGTGGACCCCGAGGGTGGTGAGGAGGCCGGCGCCGACGGACATGACACTGACGCCCACGAGCATGACGGGGGTGTAGTACCCGATGCGGGTAATGATGCCGCCAGAGACGCCGGCGAATACGGTCATGGAGAGGACGAGCGGGAGGGTGCGGATGCCCGAGTCGACGGCGGAGACGCCCTGGATGGCCTGGAAGTAGATGGGGATGTAGTAGGTGAAGACCATCATCTGCGCGCCGATGGAGAAGGCGGCCCAGGCGGCGAAGGCGATGGAGCGGTTGCGCAAGATGCGGGGCGGGATGGTGGCGGTCCCGGGGAGGAGGATCTGGATCGCGACGAAGGAGGCGAGGAGGACGAAGGCGAGGACGAGGAGGGCGATAATGCGCGGGTTGTTCCACTGGACGGTAGTGTTAGTCATTTGTTCTTAGGGAAAATGCGCAAGAAAGGATCCCAGAAGGATCCTGGGTGGGAAAAAAAGGGGGGCGGGGGCGGTTTGGATGAGACTCACTGCATACTCGACACCTCCCCATTGCAACGCGAGAAGTAGACACACAACACCGGGGATGAAGACGGCCGTGCCCGCAAAGTCCAGCTGCCTCAGCTTGGACCACAGCGAGGTGTCCTTAAGATCCTGGTCCGGCGGGCTCATGATAAGGGCGATGACGACCAGGGCGATGCCGCCCAGGGGCAGGTTGATGTAGAAGCACCACCGCCACGTGACCTTGGTGGTAAAGGCGCCGCCGAGGAGGGGGCCGACGACTGAGGCGAGGCCGAAGACGGCGCCGAAGGCGCCTTGGTACTTGGGGCGGCGGTGGAGCGGAACCGAGTGGACCATGACGACGATGGTGCCGGCGACGATGCCGGCGCCGCCGACGCCGGCGAGGGCGCGGCCGACGATGAAGGCGGCGCTGGAGGGGGCGGCGCCGCAGACGGCGGAGCCGACCTCGAAGAGGATGACGGACGAGAGGAAGACGTTCTTGATGGGGAAGAAGGCGTAGAGCTTGCCAAAGAGGAGCTGGAAGGCGCAGGTGGTGAGGAGGTAGGCGGAGCCGTACCAGCCTATGTCGACGACGGAGTGAAAGTCGTCGGTGATTTGGGGCACGGCGGTGGCGATGATGAGGCGGTCCTGCGGTGGTGTTAGTCTGGTGGACATTGGAGGAAGAAGAGGGGGCCTGCTTACCAGGGCGACGAGGAACATGGTTATGAAGACGGAGATCATGATGAGGAAGAGCTTGAGGCCGGCAGGGTACTGGATCTCGGAGCGGGATGTCGCGGTCGGAGTGAGGACATTCTGAGATTGCTGATTTTGCTGCTGCTGGTGTTGCTGGTCCTCATCATCGTGGATCTTGCTCGTCCGCGAAGAGGCGGGCTGATCGGCCGCCGTGGTCGTCGTCGTCGGGACGGCGGCGCCCTTGTCGTGTTTCTTGAAGAGCATCGTCGTCGTAAACGCCCGAGGGATCGGTACCAAAACAGGGTATGCCAATTTCGCCCTTTATGATGTCTCCTTTTGGTCTTTCGTGATACTGTTCATATGACTGATACTAGCGACAGGTCTCACACCCAGGATGAGTCCGGTATGGAGGGGGGGGGGGGGGGGCAGCTCAGTTCGAAATTTGACCTTTTTGTTATGAAATGAGAAAATAAGAAGGTGTAATGGCGAGGAGAAGCAAACAGGCAAACGGGATGCCAAGGAGGATGTCGCGTCTATATGTTATGTCTCCCATCTTGATCGCTTCAGTCCTATTCCCCCCTTGGAAGTAATGCGCGCGCCTAGTCGAAACGAGAAAAACGAACACTAGGCCCCCCTGCTCCTTTCCCAGACATCCTAGTACGCCATTCGGCGGCGCAACCAAAGTCAACGACGTAGATGTTCCGCCTGTTCTTTTTTTTTCCGGCCAAGGGTTCCGTTCCCACGCTAGAAAGAGCCTCCAATCTTGGCTCCCGCCCTCCCTGCATGTTCCGGGCTGGACCAATCATAATAGCGCACGCGACGGGTCCAGCACCTCTATTCCGTATCTCTCCTAGGACGGCTGTGGCTAACTCGCTTACAGGGCCTGTTCCATGCTCTGCGAAAGACGAGATGGCATGGTCGGGTAAGCGGCGCGACTTCCCCCCGTCCACCGATTCATTCGCGTGTCTGGCCCCATTCCCGCCTGTTCATTGCCTGTCTATTGCCTGTCTGATGAGAAGCCACGACGGCGACGGCGACGGCGGGGTTTGTTCCATGCCCGTGACCGCTGAAAAGAGGAAGAGGCGCTCCCTATCAAATGACAAAGAAAAAGAAAAAAAAAATAGATGCAAACAGCCGTCAGTCAGACGAGGCCATGCGGGCAGAAAAGAAAATACGAAAAAAAAAAGGTATGCACACATGGCCTATGCATGCCAGCGATTGTCGGGGTGGCTACCTGCCCACCTAGCCTTAACTGGCGTATTCGGTCCCGAGCCTTACCCGGCGAATTCGGTCCCGAGCCTCTACTATATAAGGGAAGCGGCCGGACAACGGGTAACTCTAACACCGAACTCCGAGGCTTGTTTACACGTCGGGGATATGCAAAGCTCCACTCCGTCGACTATCCCCCCCTCCTTTTCTTCCAAGGCACGTGGCTCCCCCCCCTTCGAACACAACGAATCGCGAGCCGGCGTCTCGGAGCCGTTGAAGCCATGACATCCCCCCTCCCCCTCCCTTCTCGCGCGATGAGATCTCACGTTTGCATAGTCTGACATGGAAGCCCTTGTTCGTTGCCTTCAGCCGACTTCCCAAAACGGCCGCACAGAGACGTGTCGACGGGGATTGGGGCCAGACGCTGCGTCTTCAACGTGATTCGAAAGGTAAGACGGGATAAACGTCGAGAGTCCATGACGCACCCCCGCGAAGGAATATGCACGTCTCGTAACTTCACAGGTTGTTGGTTGGTGGGAGGCGCGCGTTCAGGCGCTGGCGGCGCTCGTCGCATCGCGAAATGCCGCCGAAAACCGCCGATAGGACCTGGCACCATTTCACCTTTCCCATTTCATTTCGTCACAAGGCCAATGACCCAAATACATCACGTAGAGCAGGAACACTTTACCGGTCTTCATAGTGCAGTCCGCAAGGGGCCTCTATAGACAGGTACCTGTCTTGTTTACCATTCGGTAGTTTCGTCATCTCATGGCACTATCGTTACAGATGGGGGAGAATTGTCACTTTGACGCCCAAACACCGGAGAAAGACGACCCAAAGCCAAAGGGTTTCCTGATACAGCCCACCTTCTCTTTTTCTCTCTCTTTCTCTCCGAATAACGAGACATGTCCAACCAATCAGCACCCACATGCCCCTTTCTTTTCCAGTGTCCCAAGCATCATGATGCCAACCCATGCAATTGATCACCAGCCTCTATTCGCCGGAGGCACACCAAAGTTTCCAAACTGCTCAAACATGTTTGCAGTGGACTGCTGATTCATGTTGCCGTTGGGGACCCCCAAGTCCGCCCACATGTCCAAGTCGTAGAAGTTTGTAGTGTCAAGAAAGTTGCCCAGGTACTGATCCATGGGTTGATCTTGCCTTTGCGGTATGTCCGCCTTCACCGTCTGCGCCGGGGAGGGTCCACACGACGACGCCTCCGAGCTCGACTGAGGAACGATCTCCTGCAGTCGCGGGATGGCGACGGGGGTTTCGTAGGGCAGACCAATCTGGATCAGTGCCCGCTCTCGTGCCCTCCAGGCTTTCAGCATGTAGACACCCAACTGCGTGTTCTCCTTCTTCGACATGTCCCACAGTTCCTCGTGGTACTGGTATATCCTGTCGACAACTCTCCAAGCGCGTTCCGCTAGTTTGCCGGTCGGTCTCTGAAACAGCTGCCCGGCCATGACGATGAAGACATCGATCTGGAAGTGCAGCTTGAAGAACCATACGAAGCCCGTGTTCTCCATGAAGCTGTATAGCTCGACATTGTGTTCGTGGTGCACCAGAGAT
This sequence comes from Colletotrichum graminicola M1.001, assembly GCF_000149035.1. NCBI lineage: Eukaryota > Fungi > Ascomycota > Sordariomycetes > Glomerellales > Glomerellaceae > Colletotrichum > Colletotrichum graminicola. Next base: position 87,265 of record NW_007361020.1, on the reverse strand, counting down.
ATCCGAAACATGTTGTCCTGCACGTTGAAAACCTCGGTGCCCCATTCCGGCAGTTCGCGCATCGGTATCATCATTGTCCGCAGCTTATCGATGATCATGGAACGGATCTTAGTCGCAACGATATGAATGTTGCCGGCCAAGGGGTCGCAATACTGCTTTTCCAGGGCAATGAGTTTCGCGTCGAGATTATCGACCAGAGTCCGGTACTTTGCTAAAGACGCCTGCAATGCCAGTTGGGAGTCCTGGGTGTCGTTTTCCATGGCGCCAAGGACAACGGCCTCGAAGTCGGGGATTCGGTTCTCGACGATGAAGCGGCCCACTTCGTACAAGAGCAGGCAGAATACCATTTCCGTCGGTCCTTCTCGGGGCTGGACGGGTTCGGTCGACCCGGGGAACAAGTCGGCGTCGTTTACGTTTTGCGGCGTCTGCGTATCCCAGTTCCAAGGCAGCAACGTGTCGGAGAAACCCGACACCAAGGCGTACTTGGTGTCCAGCATGATGATCTGCCACCAAAGCCTCCGTCGCATTTCCGTCTCGTACGGTGTTAGGTTGAGAAGCTCGCCGTCCCTGTGGAGACCCATCTTTTGGGCGATTCTGATCAGGATACCACTGAGGACCCAGGCTGCATGGCGGCTGTAGCGGCCCTGAAGAGAAATCTGGTGACAATTAGCAAGTGCGGCCTTTCGAATCCGATGCGGTCATGCAGACGAACCAGATACAATAACAAGGCTTGCAGCGTCATCAGGTCATGGTTCTTGAGAAAGTTGACCTTTGTCAGTGCCGCCTTGACGCCCGCAGTAAACTTCTTGAGCGCCTCCTCTCTGGAAATATCGAGCATCTGCCTCGCTTCTGACTCGGTCATGGTGAGAGATGCCACGAGGTAAATGGCAAAGAGCAAAGCTTGACAATTGTTGGCGACATTGGAGTGATTCGCAGCCGCCTCGACAACTAGTGGCTGTAGACTAGGCACGTGTATGAGTTTGGTGATGGGGTTTACCCTTTCCAAGAAGACCTGCCAGAGTCTGAATATCTGAACAGGGGAGGGCGTGACATCCTCCAGGTCAATCGTAGCAACATCGTTCAGGAGAAGGTCGACGTTGTCGTCAGGGGTAACGGCGTCGGACCCGAGGACGCTCTGTTCTTCTTCCTCAGCCTCGATGATTTGTCGCATAGCCGACAACTAGAAGCAGGTTAAAAACGGACTGGCGCAGGTTATGAGGCCACGGACGGGGATTACGCACCTGATCATGGACGGTTGCCCAGAGGTAGCTGTCCATGAACCTGACGCTGCCATCCTCGACCACCACTTTGCCAGCCGGCTTCCACGACGTCGTCGATGGGGAGGTATCCTCAGACACTGAAGCGGAGCCCGAGGGTAGAGGCAGCTGAGGTATGCTTGGCGAGGGACCAGTCGACGAGGGCGTGTTGAAGATTGTGGGTGAGTGGGCGGTGGGCGGTGTTGCGGAGGCGGTAGCATATTGCTTTAGCAGAGCCTCACATCTTGCCAACCTTTCTTGCAAGTCCTGGTTCGGCCTCCTCCTCTTACGCGCGGGAGCTGGTGTGGAGGGAGTGCATGTGACGTTTGCCTAAAAAAAAAGGTCAGCGCGCATCGGGTGGCGGCACAGTGAGAGGCGGCGCACCTTGATGCAGTTGGAGCATGGGGTATTCCGGTCGCATTTGATCTTACGATGCTGGCAGAGGACACAAGCCAGAACCCTCTGGCTCTTGTTGTGGTTCGGGTTGGTACTCATTGGCAGGAACGAGGCTGAATAGCCGAATGGGGATGCAGTAGCTGCCACAGCAGGAGTTGGAACTCGGACGAGGTCGTCCGTAAAACGGGGTTAACACAACCCAGGTTTTCGGAACGTGTGGGCACGCGGCCCTTATGGATGATTCCCTGACGGGAGCTGTCGGCGAGGTCGTGGCAGGGGTTCCGTTCCAGGTAATAAATGCTAACGGATCTGGACGCGAATGACGGGAGGGGCCCCTTTGGTGAGGTCTGCCGCAGTGGAAAGCTATAGAAAAAAAGGATCAAAAAATAAGAATAAAAAATTTCCCGACTTGGCCAGAAGTGAGATGCCGGGTTGCCTTGGGCGTCGGACGCTGTTGATGACCAAGCAAGGATAGGCGCGAGAGAGAGAGAGAGAGAGATACTTTAAGAAACGTTATGACGACGGATGAAGCGGGAAGGGAAAGGAAGCGAATGGGGGAGGGGGGAGGGGGGGGGTTGACTATGAGTCTTTGCGGACACTGCAGGCAAGGGTTGATCGCAGGTTGGGCCGGGAAGCGCGGGCGGGAGACCAGGCGCAGAGTCAAGGTTCTTCTGGGCTGGCGGGGTTGGATAAGTCGTCTAGATTGTGCTGGGGTGAGATGGATCAGGGCGCCTTGTTGGATATGGATGATGGTTCCTCGAGCCCATAGATTGGCTTACCCGGTAGTAAGCACAGATACCAGTCGGGTGTGAATGGGAGTGCGGAAATGGGCGTGGAGTTGGAGAATCGGCGGCGGAAATTCGAGGGTAGGATGACAGGCCAATGGCTGTTAAGGTGTGTGAATGTGAGTGTGTGTGAGTGTGTGTGTGTGTGTGTGTGTGTGTGTGTGTGTGTGCGCTAGAGAGAGGGAGGGGGAGAGGGAGCATGCCCGGTTGGTGGCGGTGGGTGATGTTGACAGCAGAGCGAAGGCGGTCGGCGCTAACACACAGGTGGCTCGGTCTGGCTTGTTCGGGGTTCCAGCAAAGCCGATGCAGCGCAGGGCAATCTACCTAGCCAAGATGTCGTATGCGTCTCACTACTAAGTAGTTGATGAGGGGAGTCTCTCGCCCGTTTGGCTGCTTCGTTTACTGGTTCTTGGAACCGGATCACCTGTAAGATGCCCCCCTACTGCTGACGATTTCGCGTCTGTTCCGTTGAGATGTTGACCAAGTAACTCGAAGAAGCGCGGCTCCCCTGCAATTCTCATAAGGACAGCATTGCTGTTGCAGGTACGAACAATTGGAGAAAAATAGGTAAGGGGCAGGGCAGGTTAAGGAAAAGAGGCAAGAGGGGGAGGAGGGGCTGAGGTTGAGGCCGTCGGAAGGAACGGACGAAAAGACCGAGTAATGACGCCAAACAGGTAAGACAACCTATCTAGGTAGGTAGGCAGGCAGGGCTGTGTAGCATGCAAGGAGCCCAGGCGGACTTTGTGCATATGCTGCAGTCCGTCTCCCTTTCACCCCTAGCACTAATAGCCAGCAAGTCCACAACGGGCGGCTGGCGGGAGGTAACAGAACTTTGAGACACCACTCAGCAGCAGATGGTGGTTTCTAGAAACACAGATGTTGTGCAGCATAGCAACGAGCGGATGCCCTGACGGGGAAGGGATCGAGGGTCGACGAGGGGTGTAGCGTAGACCAACTTCAGACTTCATTGTCATCAACTGCGAGGGCTCCTCGGTCGGTCCATCAGCCAGGTGCGATGCGATGCCCACTCGGGACGCCGACGCTGGCCGAGAGGAGAAAGTTGGATGAATGGAAGCCAGTCATCGCCTATAAACGCACGCTGCTGTCGAATGAATGTGACGCGCCACGAGGCCGGGATAAGGAGCTCGGGAACAAATGGAGGAAACGTGACAGAGATGGGCCATGTCAGCTGAGCCTTCCTAACAGACAGACCCCGGGTCAAAGAGAGGGCGATGACGGCTTGGTTTGCGGAGACGAGACGACGGACGAGGGCTGGATGGCGGGGAAAAAACCAAAAGCACGAAAGAGAGAGAGGCCAAAGATCCATCAGTGGCATGTGTCATCATGAGCCAGATCCCATCATCTTACCACACCTCCTCCTCATCTTACCTCCTTTCACATACCTCCTCAAGCTGCCTCGTCGAGACCGACTGCCCAGGACAACGGATAGCGCATCATGACTGTCAGCCGAGTAGTGCATGCATGCTGTCTTGGTCTATATGAACAGTGAAGCAAGATTCGGTTGCGCTTGCTTGCGTGGCCTCAGTCGTGAAGCACCAACATCCTCCCCCACCTAGGTAGGTACCGGGAGCTGTGTCAAGGTCATACATGCGTCTTTGCGCCGCGCTGTTACGCTAGCAAATGACCCAGACACCCAGAAGAGTTACGGCAGCTGCAGATCGAGCACAGCCTACCCAGCCATCTGTCGTTCCATTGCATGTTGCTTTGCATGCGGCCTATGTATTTATGCAACGCCAACTCCCGATCCGAACAAACATGTACAGAGTGGCAGGACTAGTAATGAGGGGGAGATTCACCAACAGCTAAGCTGGTAGAAGTACTATAGGAGGGGCTGATACCATCGTGCAATTTATGCAACCTAGGTAGTAAACTATGGTTACCGGTATTTTCACGGCCCCCTTCTGGTATTTTCACGGCCCTGTGGCTAATCCATTATGTCAGCCTCTGCGAAAAATCGCGCACAACAACATTGCGACTTACCTAGCTAATTAGACTATTAGATTTATAATAGCCCTATAATAGTTACGTAAAATTAAAAAGACCTTAGATTTAAGCGATTTAAGGCAAATTAGAGATATTACTAGTAACTAATTAATTAATTAACACTTTCTAACATTACGTGACTATTTACGGCCTGAATTACTCTAGCTACCTATACTGCCTATACTGCCTATACTGCCTATACTGCCTAGCGAAAGGTGGCTGTAACTACTGTAACTGTAGCTGCAGTAGTGCTAATTAGTAACAAATTTGCTGCTGTTACTAGGCAAAAAGGGCTGCCTCCTGCTGCTGCTGTTAATAAAAAATAGCAGCCTTATAGGCCTGCTGTTATTACTTAGCCTATAACTGCTGTTACTCCTATAGAGCCTAGTTATTATAAAGTATCTATACTAAGGTTGCTAGGCCTTTAATAGTGCTATAAAGACTATTAATAATAAGGAGCTAGTGTTATTATGCCTAAGTAGTACTATAGCTACTGCTACTACTACGTCCACTATGGCTGCTGCGTACGCTATAGCTGCTAGTAAGACTAGGCATAAGGCTTAATAAAGGAGTAGTAGTTACTTATAAGCTAGCCTTATAGGCCTTATATCTTTCCTATATAGAGGGCTTACGTTACGTATTAGTAAGGGAAGGAGATAGAGCCTTATTATTAGAGGGGTTAATAGGTATATAGTAACGCGCCTGTTAGTAGCGTATAATATTTAGGTTAGATTTAATAGTTAATAGTTAAAGGTAAACTAAATTTAGCTAGGCTTATTAGTAAAAAATAGTTTACTAATAAATATATATATATATTACTATAGTTAAGTTACTAGTAAGGGTTAAGATCCTCCTTCTAAAGAATCTAGCTATAGTTAGCACTTTATAACTATAGTAAAAGGTTATAGTAGTAAGGTATCCCCTACTACTAAAAAAAGGCACTAGTACAGCTAGGCAGGCTCTACTATTTCTAAAAGGCCTTATTAGTAGCTACGTATTACTTATAAAGTAACCTTAGGGTATAAAAAGAAACCTTATATATTAATAGTTATAATAACTAAATTTAGCTAGTAGGTATATAGTAGCGACGTTTAGCTCTATATTAGGTATTATAGTAAGCTATTTTCTTATTAACTATTTTATGTATTTTCTTATAAAAGGTGTAAAGGTTAGTAAGGCAGTAAGTAAGGTATAACTTTAACTTATAATATAAACCCTTAGTAGGTAACATAGTCCTAACGCTATAGTTATAGAGGTTATAAATCTTAAAGTTAGTAAATTTATAAAGCAGTAGGATATATATTATCTATAGATACTAAATTATTACTAGAGAAGTTAGCTAAAATTTAGGATTTATAGATATAATATACCTAGCTAATTAGTAAATTACTGCTTAAGGGATTTCTATGCCTTCCTATAGATATTAATAAAAGACGTATAAACATAGGCCTACTACGTGTTAACTAGCTTATCTAGATTATATAAAAACACCTTCTTGTTAGAGGTCTAAATATCCTCTTGTAGTTATTATTATTATTATTATTATTAATAGGTAGGATTAGTAGTAAGGGCAAGGGCTATAGCCGCAGCCTTGTTAGCCTTAGGGGCTTATAGGCCTTCTTACTTCTTCTTTATATTTAAACTTACGTTTTTTAGTATATACTATATGTAGAGCTGTTAATAGGTATTTAGGAATACCTCCTAGGCAGCGCGCTTTAATCTAGCGTTAAAATTAGTAATTATTACGCCTAGATTAGGAATATTACTATCTTATAGTAATTTATAGAGTTAGAGTAGCACTTAGGAGTAAAATTTAGTTATTTTAGTAGATATAAGGTAAAATCTTATGTTAAAAGTAGTATTAATAGCAGTAAGGCTAACTATTTAAAAAAGTAGTATTTAGAAGTAGTTAACCTGCTAAGGGCGCGTTAGAAAATAACTAGAATAGTTAATGTTTTTTTATATACCTTATATATATTATTTATTATTAATAGCTTTAGATATATCCTTAGTATATCTAGGTAGGGCTAATAAGTCTAAAAAATCCTATTAACTTTACTATTACTGCTATAGTGAATTTTATAAAAGGCTACGTTACTACGTTACTCTAGTTATTAAAGGAAGAGTTACGTAGAGGATAATAGGCTAAATTTACTCTTATAAATATTATATTAGAGGTTATATACGTATTAGCTATTAATAATAACCTTCTCTATACGTACTATTTAGCTAGTAATTTGCTATATAGTTATATTATTATTAGTAGATAGCTCCTTAATACGTTAGGTAATTATCTTTTAGTTAAGGCCTTTGTTAGCTATATTAAAAGCAGCCTTATCCTAACTTAACTGCTAGAAAGCAGTAACTCTACTAATATCCTTTTGTATAGTAGAAAGGTAGTTATATATATCTTTACTGTTAAGGACCTCTTATATCTACTTATCTTTATTAACGCGTTAAATCTTGCTAGTAAAGAGGCAGTTACTTTGTTTTAACGTAACGTTTTGTTACGTAGTAGTTAATAGGCGATTACTAGCTTAGTTACACTTAATATTAATTTGCCTGCTGTTTTTTAAATACCTTTCTTTTTATAGGGAAATACCCTTGTTGCGATAGTAAATTTGTACGTAAAGCCAGCACTCCTTAAAGGTTAAGGCCTTAATTTCGGGCATTGTAGGCGTCCAGCGGCGATAGTGGATTTACAGCAAAAAGCCTATTTTTTGCATGGGTTATGGACAGATATGGTGGTGGGCCGTGGCGGTGGTGGCGGGTGGGCCGTGAAAATACCAGAAGGGGGCCGTGAAAATACCGGTAACCGTAAACTATATCGTAGATTTTTTTGGGCCGCCGAGCTGCGGATGCTTCTCGACATGCGGCGGAGTTTTCTTATCCACTCGGTCTACGGTACCTATGGCTTTTTATATCCGCCATCCGGCTTGCTGCTGGGCCAGAACAACGTCGTATTCCGTATTCGTTCCCGGTGGTGGGTCGGGAAAGCAGCCTACATACCTACTTTGTACAGAAGCTGGTAGCAGGGGCGCACTGACATACATCCGTACTTCGTAGATGATCGTAAGTGGGTGCTGCCTCGAGTGACCTTAGCGATTAGATAACCCCGATAAGACATTGAGCTGGGGATGATTGCACTGACCAATGGCAAAGCTTCCGAAGCTGATTTCACCAACAGCCCGGTTGTTATTGCGGGAGTCCCACACCGGAAGCAATCGGCCCCCGCATTAAGACTCCAAAAGTTTGGGCCTGTGACACACGCCGACATCGCGACACGCCACCCGAAAAAAAAAAAAAAAAACAATTCACCTGCCACACCTTTCAACCAACGCGCGTTCGACCAGTACCCAATTCTGAGACGGCCAGACGGGGGGCCTCTAATTTGAAAGGCAATTGATACAATTGGCCTTTGTCCTGGCTAGACAAAGTCACGATGCTTCCTATCGTAAGTCTGCGGAAGCGTCTCCTCCCGCGCCGGCCCCAGTCATTCCAAGTCGCTATTGCTAACCATTCACCCCTGCAGAGACGAAGCGTGGCTCTTCAAGCTACGAGGAGCTGCCGCACTATCTTCCAGCGACAAATTGTCTCCCCACGAACGTTTCGTCCCAGCTTCTATACGACCTCGGCCCGCCTCCGTCAGAATGCGTTCCCTTCCCATACCGAGACCGGCCCTACCGCCACCGACTTCCTCGTCTCCAAGCCCACCTTGAAGATTGAGAACCCGCAGACCTTGACCGAGAAGATTGTTCAGCGATACGCAGTCGGCCTCGCCCCCGGCAAGAAAGTACGCGCTGGCGATTATGTAACCATCAAACCTGGTGCCTGCATGACCCACGACAACTCGTTCCCCGTCGCCAAAAAGTTCATGGGACTCGGCGCTGAGAAAATACGAGACCCCAGTATGGTCGTCTTCACATTGGATCATGATGTGCAGAATAAATCACCACAAAACTTGGAGAAGTATCGTTTAATCGAGGAGTTTGCCAAGAAGCACGGCATCGATTTCTATGGTGCTGGCAGAGGAATTGGTCATCAGGTAATGGTGGAGGAAGGCTATGCCTGGCCGGGTACCATGGCAGTCGGATCGGACAGTCACAGCAACATTTATGGTGGAATAGGGTGTCTCGGGACGCCCGTTGTCAGGACTGATGCTGCGTCGATATGGGCAACTGGCCGTACCTGGTGGCAGGTTCCTCCCATCGCCAAGATCACGTAAGTCGTCTTCTGTCCGTAGTAGGCCTAGGCGTGCTTACGTTTTGCAAGATTCACCGGAACCCTGCCTCATGGAGTCACTGGCAAGGACGTCATCGTTGCTCTGTGCGGACTGTTCAACAAGGATGAGGTTTTGAACCACGCCATAGAATTCGCCGGCTCTGAAGAGACCATGCGAAGCCTTCCCGTCGACGCGAGGCTGACGATATCAAACATGTCTACCGAGCACGGAGCGTTGTCCGCCATGTTTGTGAGTATACCGTCTCCTGAGGGAAGTCCTGTGCTGGCTGACTTACTGTTCCACTAGCCAATTGATGCGACCCTAGAAGCCTGGTTGAGGGCTAGGGCAACAGTCTCAGCTATGGTGAGCCCAGATGGTAAGGCTCACAGCCGTCTGAGCCACGAACGCATCGACAGCCTCTTCGAGAACCCCGTCACCGCTGACCCCGGCGCGACATACGCCAAGTCGCTGTACATGGACCTCTCTACCTTGTCGCCATTCGTCGCTGGCCCCAACTCCGTCAAGGCTGTGACGCCTCTCAAGGACCTCGAAGCCCAGGATGTCAAGATCGACAAAGCCTACCTCGTTTCGTGCACGAACTCCCGCGCCTCGGACATTGCAGCCGCAGCGCGTGTTTTCCGCGAGGCCTCCAAGAACGGCCAACCCGCCAAGATTGCCCCTGGTGTCAAGTTTTACTTGGCTGCTGCGTCTTCTCTCGTACAAGAGGCTGCCGAAGAAGCAGGCGACTGGCAGGTGCTCCACGAAGCAGGCGCGGAGCTTCTCCCGGCAGGGTGCGGGCCTTGTATCGGACTGGTAACGTTGACCGCCTTATTCTTGTACATCAATCTTATACATTTCACTAATTCCATCAACAGGGTACTGGTCTTTTGGAGCCCGGCGAAGTTGGCATTTCGGCGAGCAACAGGAACTTCAAGGGCCGCATGGGCTCTACCGAAGCCAAGGCATATCTCGCTAGCCCCGAGGTTGTCGCTGCTAGCGCCCTGCAAGGCAAGATTGCCGGCCCTGGCTGGTACGAGAAGCCGGAGGGGGTTGACAAGGTAATCATTGGCGAGGGCGTCGGCAACATGACTGCCGACATTGCAACGTCAATTGAGGATGCTCTCGAGAAGCTCATATCCCAGGCTGACAGCATCATCGCCGAGTCGGAGAAGGGACTCTCCGGCGCCCCTGCCGGAGATACCGCTGCGGCTGAAGGCGAAGAGACGTTGACCGAGATTCTGCCCGGATTCCCCGAGAAGGTGGAGGGCGAGATTGTTTTCTGCGATGCTGATAACCTCAACACTGACGGAATTTACCCTGGTACGTTTCACATCCCATGTATCCATCCCGTGAAGCGCCCACTAACAAAGCAAACCAACAGGTAAGTACACGTACCAGGACAACGTCTCGGTGGAGAAGATGGCCGAGGTGTGTATGGAAAACTACGACACCTCCTTCCGCGACATCGCCAAGGCCGGCGACATCCTCGTGTCCGGCTTCAACTTCGGCACGGGCAGCTCCCGCGAGCAGGCGGCGACGGCGATCCTGGCCAAGAAGATCCCGCTCGTGGTGGCGGGCAGTTTCGGCAACATCTTCAGCCGCAACAGCATCAACAATGCGCTCATGGGCGTCGAGGTGCCCAAGCTCGTGCAGCGGCTGCGCGAGACATTCAAGGGCGAGGACGGCGACAAGGTGCTGACACGCCGCACCGGCTGGAAGCTGAAGTGGGACGTGCGCAGGAGCAAGGTCACGGTCACGGAGAAGAGCGGCGAGACCTGGAGCGTCAAGGTCGGCGAGCTGCCTCCCAACGTGCAGGAGATCATTGCCTGCGGCGGTCTGGAGGAATGGGTGAAGGCCGATATCCGGAAAGAGAGCGCCAACAACTAGAGATGGCAGAGAGATGAGAGCGGGGATGAGAAAAAAAAGGGGGTGGGGGGATTTGGACGATGGATGGAAGCAGGGGATGGACTAAACGAACAGTACTGTGTCTTAAGTATGTACTGATACATATGGGAAACTTGGATAGGGGTTTTGTGTAAGTATGGGCTCTAAAAGACCCCTTGATGCAACTGAGAAGTTGACTGTTATATTCGGGATCTGGCCTCGTTGTGCTACCATCTGATGTCGTTGGTTCGCCATCGTGGCGGGGGCGGTCTATAGGAGTTTCGCATTCACAGCATTTTTAACCCACCCAGAGGGGGGGGACACCGAATAACTGCAACCTATAGCAGGCTTGGGCTCCATGTAGCCTTCCTCAAATGTCAATAGCTCTTCAGATGGGTTAAAAACGCGGCGAAATTTTCGTATCCTAGAGGCCCCCAAGGTAGATTGAAAGTGGCGCATAGGGCTGAACGGACGAGCCGATAAATCGTGGGCTCGGCTTTCCGCGCGGGTCCAGATCTTCACTCCACAATGCGACGCAGAGTTACATTAGAGGGGTCTGTGAGGATGTTGACCCTGTTCTGTCAAACCAAGACGAAGCTACTTCATATGGGGGGGGGGGCTTCCAAAGACAAAAAGTCAGGCAGGAGCGCGGGATCCATGACGAGGCGTCAAGAGGCGTGGTCGAGACAGGGAAAGGAGGTCGAAGTGGCAAGCCCTCGATAAACGAAACCGAGGGGATGCGGAGGGAGCAGAGCTGCCGAACGCAAAAGAGAGCCAGTGCGTAAATAGCGTTGGCTTCAACATACGTGGTCCGTCCTGAGGTGAGGGAGGAATCCTGGTTAGGGTGATGGACTGACCACATCGGGTGAGGAGGAAGGAGGGGGGGAGGCTATGGGATGTGTGACTGCAGACCCCCAAGACGAGCCAAGACACATACGCTTTTGCAAAAGGTACGGACACGTCAGATGAACGGCGAGGGATACCGAGATCAGCAGAATTTCTTCGTCTTTCTATTCTTCTGTTCCTTTTGTTATGTCTCGCTTTCTCTTTCTCTTTTCACTGCTTCCCGATCGACTGACGGCGTTCGAGATTCACGCAGGGGCATCGAACATGCCTAGCCCGCCGACCTCGGGGCTCGAGCCTCTATCCGCCACCACGACATCCTCCTCTCGCTTGGCCTCGACCGGGACGACGGCCAGCGGTCTCTCGGCGGTAGTCAGCGCCCTCCTCTTGGTCTTCTTCAGCAGCACGTTGTGCCGCCTGCTCTTGACGTGCTTCGTCCAGTCCTGCTCCGTGACACACGTCGTCTTACAAACCTCACACGTCCGGCGGCACAGCGTGCGTGCCGTTTGCGCCGTCGCCTCGCTCAGCACGTCCCGGGCCGTCTCCGACAGCTCCGCGGGCGCGGGCATCTCTTGGCCCTGGAGGAAGCGTCCGGCGATGTCGACGGCCGGGTCCGCGACGTTGGCCGACCATCGCGAGACGTCGGTGCTGTCCACGACGAAGAGGTGGTCCAGCGCGCCGGGCCGCTCTTGGAGGAGGGGCACGGTCTTTGTGCGGATCCAGCGGGTCTGGTACTTGGCGTACTGCCGCGTCGACGTCTTCATCTCTTCGAGGCCAGTGGCCTTGAGGGCCTCGAGGGCGGAGGAATCCGCGGGCGGATCACTCGCGTTGAGGGCCTTGAGGTAGGGCGAGAACTCCTTGAAGCCGATCGACTGCCAGATGCCGCGGGTGTAGTCCACCTCCTGGCCGGCGGCCTCCTTGGCGCGGACATACTCGTACATGGACTGCGTCTCATCGTTGAGGCCGGCGGCGAGCATTTTGTCCACACGCTTGTCGAGACGCTCCTTCAGAACCTCGGGGTCCGAGTAGACCCAGAAGAGCAGCGCCTGCAAGGAGCCGGCGCTTGCGGTCTCCGGCCTGCTCTCTGCTGCCTTGCGCTGGCGCTGTTCGGCGTAGATCTCGGACGCCGGGCGGCCGTGTTGCAGGTAGATCTGCAGCGAGCGCGAGATCTTGCGTCTGTCGTTCGGGTGCCAGCGGTCTGCCATGACGGGGTCTACCTCGCGCAACTTGGCCAGTATGACGTCAGTCGGCTCGTCGAGGATGGGGAAGGCGGAGGCGTCATCGTCAACCTTGACATCGTCGTCCTTTGTCTTGTCGTCATCGGCGCCGACAAGGGTGTCGTCGAAGAGCAGGGCGTTGGTGTAGTAGTGAGTGCCGCCGACGACGATGGGCAAGTTACCGCGGCTGCGAATCTCGTCGATGACCCTGTTCGCTTCGCGCTTGAAGTCCTCGACGATCCAGGTGGGCTGGTCGAGGCTGATGTGGTCGAGCAGGTGGTGGGGCACGCCGCGGCGCTCTTGGGTGGTGATTTTGTTGGTGATGATGGGCAGACCCTTGTACATCTGCATGGCGTCTGCGTTGATGATTTCGCCATTGAAACGGGTAGCGAGCTCTACAGCGAGCTATGTCGTGTCAGCATAAGGGCAAGCTGTCGCGTAGCCAGAGCAAAGAGGCACGCGACTCACCTCTGATTTTCCAGTTCCTGTCGAGCCCAGGATGACGACCAAAGGGTCCGAGGGCGGGGCATTTCGGGCTGTCATGTTGCCAACAACATTGTGTATGAACCTTCGGCTGATAACAGACCGAAGCGTCATGCCCAGGAAGCCACCGAAAACAAGAACAGCGAAGGGGCCTTACAGCATCGCGCGATGTTACTTCGTGTCCTGCGACCGGTGACTCAACCTTGGGCCAGTAACCGACTGACTGACTCTGCCTGGTTGACTGAATATCGCTGTCGCAAAATGTGGCATCAGAACGCATCGGAACGCGGCAGAAGGAAAAAATCTAGCGGGCAGGCAGTGGATTGGGCCACGGTAGGGGGGATTCATGGATCCTTGGAGCCTCCGAGACCCCTTGGAATAATTAAGCACTGGCCGGCCTGGGAGCTCTCATCCGAAATGTGGAGGGAACAGCGGTGGTGGTGTGCCCCCTCCCCCCTGTCTATGCCCCCCTTCCCTTCCCTCAGCCATCCATAACGGCTTCAAGAGGTGAAATTGCATGTCAATTGGCCGCGGTCACGTGTCATAGGCTCCACTGAATTTTGGACACATCGACAAAATGGCGTTTTTTGAAGCCAGATCGCAGCCGACCCTCTTTTTGTCGCCGCGTCCCTCAGGTCTCCAACGCTGAAGCTGTCCTTTTGCTTCCTCTCCCCTTAATAACCTAAACCTTCCTCTCTCTCTCCATCTCCCCCATCACCTCCCTCCCCCCCTCCCCTCGCCACAACCCTGAGCCATTGTCGCTCTCTACCTCACTCTCTTCTTCTGCCTCCCCTTCATCTGGATGAATTAAGTCCTTTGTTTATTGTTTTCTCTCAGTGTAACAACCCATCATGAGTTCCCGTAAGTTGCATCCCCTCCCCATGCTCCATGCCTATAGCTCCAAAAAGGACACGCGCGCGATAAATGTTGCAAACCTGCCAACCACGCCCAGCCCCCAAGACAGTAATCGCATGACATGGAAGAACATCCCAATGGCTAACGCGCGCGCTTTCGCATCACAGTACGGTTCCTCGATCTGGTCAAGCCGTTCGTGCCGTTCCTCCCTGAGGTTCAGCAGCCGGAGACCAAGATCCCCTTCAACCAGAAGCTGATGTGGACGGCCTTGACCCTCCTCATCTTCCTGGTCATGAGCCAGATGCCTCTCTACGGCATTGTCTCCTCCGACAACTCGGACCCCCTATACTGGCTGCGTATGGTTATGGCGAGTAACCGTGGAACCCTGATGGAGTTGGGTATCACCCCCATCATCTCCTCTGGCATGGTCTTCCAGCTCCTCGCTGGTACCCACATGATCGACGTCAACCTCGACCTCAAGAGCGACCGCGAGCTGTACCAGACCGCCCAGAAGCTCTTCGCCTTCATTCTCTCCGCCGGTACTGCCACTGTCTACGTCTTCACCGGCCTCTACGGCCGACCCTCTGACCTGGGCGCCGGCATCGTCTTCCTCCTCGTCCTCCAGCTCTTCGTCGCCGGCATGATCGTCATTCTCCTCGACGAGCTTCTGCAGAAGGGATACGGCCTGGGCTCGGGTATCTCCCTCTTCATCGCCACCAACATTTGCGAGTCCATCATGTGGAAGGCCTTCTCTCCCACCACCATCAACACCGGCCGTGGCCCCGAGTTCGAGGGCGCCGTCATTGCCCTCTTCCACCTGCTCCTCACCTGGCCCAACAAGCAGCGCGCTCTCCAGGAGGCCTTCTACCGCCAGAACCTCCCCAACATCATGAACCTTCTGGCCACCATCCTCGTCTTCGCCGCCGTCATCTACCTCCAGGGCTTCCGCGTCGAGATCCCCGTCAAGTCTTCCCGCCAGCGTGGTGCCCGCGGCTCTTACCCCGTGCGCCTCTTCTACACCTCCAACATGCCCATCATGCTGCAGTCCGCTCTGTCCTCCAACGTCTTCCTCATCAGCCAGATGCTGTACTCCCGTTTCTCTGACAACCTCCTCGTCCGTCTCTTCGGTGTCTGGGAGGCCAAGGACGGTTCCGCTCAGCTCTCCGCCATCTCCGGCCTGGCTTACTACATGTCTCCTCCCTTGAACTTCAAGGACGCCCTCCTCGACCCCATCCACACCGCTGTCTACATCGTCTACATGCTGGGTGCCTGTGCCATCTTCTCCAAGACCTGGATTGAGGTTTCTGGCTCCAGCCCCCGTGATGTCGCCAAACAGCTCAAGGACCAGGGTCTCGTTATGGCCGGTCACCGCGACCAGAGCATGTACAAGGAGCTCAAGCGCATCATTCCCACCGCCGCTGCCTTTGGTGGTGCCTGCATTGGTGCCCTCTCCGTTGCCAGCGACCTCATGGGCGCTCTCGGTTCCGGTACCGGTACCCTTTTGGCTGTCACGTAAGTTTTGAAAGCCCCGTTCCTCGTCAAGTGTAGTACGTGTCGCTAACAGCATACCAGCATCATCTACGGCTACTTCGAGATTGCTGCCAAGGAGGGCGACCTGGCCGGTATGAAGGGCATGATTATGGGTTAATGTTGCCAGCCAACGAGAAAGACATGCCCTTTTCAGAATTACCGAAGCTTCTTCCTTTGTTCATGCGAGGCTTCCAGCGACCATTATTATCGATGGCGGCTATCTGTGTAATATCACGTTATACATTTGTTTCAAAAAGAAAAGTCACAAAGAGGCCTTGTTTCCTGGTTGGAGAACAAAAGCTATGGGATTTCATGATGATGGGTTAAGGTAGCATTGGGCAGCGGGGGCGAGTTCATTCTAGACAGCTGCTCGGCATGGCATGGCCGGCCAGAAGGGACGCCGAGAAGGGACGCCGCGGACTCTTGACAGAATACGTCATGGGTCGAGGAGGTCCTTGGTCTGATTGCTACTGGGAGCCGCTGATCTGGGAGTATTGTATCTAAAACCACGAATGGCGAACAAATCCATTTCACGAACCCCAAAGACCGGATCCTCATCCCACATTTGACTTGCAGTGACAATGTTATGTGGGGCTCTTCCTTTTGGGACCCGATCTGTCTGGTCGGCGCTTTCAACGGCCATGGAGCGGACATGATTCTGCCGCCTATGGTGCGAGAGATATGGCATAGCACACAGCAAGACAGCAAGCGAGTCGTAATTATGGGCCGTAAGAAGGCTGCAGGTAGAAAACCCGAGTTAATAACACGTTCGCGTCTGAACCGTGATATACGGATACTGTACACAAGAACCGAAAGGCCCAAGGCCATGTAAGCATCCCCCACCCCCCATTGGCCATAAGATTGAGCATAACATGGACATGTAAATCGAATATCTATTGAGGCCAGACGCGCAGACGCGCAGAGACAGAGAGCTCAATTGCCTAATGATGTTCTCTGGAGGATGGGTTAGGGTAGTGTGAGCGTGTATGTCTTGGCATGGGGGCTGAGTTGTACCCAGGCTGGTGCTGGACGCGTCGAACCGGCGGTATTGGTACATACATACAATACATACTCATGCGTGTTGACTCGAGGTAGACGGACCGCCTTGACAGCGCTTGCCGCGGAACGACTCAGTCTCGAACACCGCGGCGAGGCGACGTTGGAGCTTCTGCATATGACGGGGGTTCATCCATTGGCATCGACCATTGCTCATGTCTTTGGTCGTTTGAAAAGGGACAGCGGGCCACTCGAATAACATGAACCTCTTCAGGGGGGCAGGGGGCATACCCTGAGGCTACGCGATGACTGCTGCCTCCCTCATCAGCCAATGTGACGCACACCAGGGGTTCAGAAAATCAACATGCGGTCCAGTCGTGTATACTTCTTTCCTTCCTTCATAAGCCATTGTTCCTGGCTCGAGGTGGGCCATGCAAGGGGGGCCTTTGTCTCTCTCTCTGGCCGTTGACGCGCCGGCATCGAGTAGCAGTATCTGAGATTTGTCTCAGGTTTCCATTCTTCTCATCAAATTCTGCAGTGGAGTTTATATGAAAGGTCATGAGTGAGGCATGTCTCCTGAATTGCGCATACCAGCCTAGTTACAAGACCGCTGCGGATTCCCCCCCCCCCCCCCCCCCCCCGGCTCTGAGATGCTGGCTGAGGGTAGAAAAGACGGGTGATTGACGAAGGCCTAGGGTTCCCCCAGAGAAGCCAGCCTTGTGCCAAGCTGTGCTGCAACATCGAACAATGGGAGTCAAGTGACGACAAAGCTTTGTCGACCCTGCACTTGCAGGAAGGGAAGAGTACCCTACCTCTAGGGCCCTTGGCTGGGGCAGTCCGATTTGACCTTGGTGCGTGCGCTGCTTCTCGATACACCCGTGCTATTTGATGCAGATTTGCGTGTGGCTGCCTGCAAGCCGTTCAACACGTGAGGGACGGCTCGGCCAATTGACAACGTTGGGGACGGCAATGGCTGACCTGCAGCGCGCCTCCGACCCTG
This sequence comes from Colletotrichum graminicola M1.001, assembly GCF_000149035.1. Lineage (NCBI taxonomy): Eukaryota > Fungi > Ascomycota > Sordariomycetes > Glomerellales > Glomerellaceae > Colletotrichum > Colletotrichum graminicola. Next base: position 69,794 of record NW_007361020.1, on the reverse strand, counting down.
CAACGGCGGGCTGGTCAAGGGAGATGCAGCCGTGGACGGGTAATTAGTAGCGGCCGGGGGAGATGCCAGGACTGGTCAAGGCCGAGATGTTCGTAGCATCAAGCCGTCTGAATGGCGGTGAAGATGACTCATTGGCCGGTTCGCAGTCGTAGCCCGCAGGCCGGATGGAGGATCGGCTTCCTGGCAGTGGCTTGCCTCAATTGGAAGGTCAGCAACTAGTGGGGGGTGGTGGTGGTGGAGGTGCGGCGGATTCGTTTCCCAAGGGGGGTCCAGAAGAGGCTCTCGGCTCAAGCGGTGCTCGAGAAGCGAGAGCACGATGACGGGATTGACGGTAGTGGTCGAGACTAACCGCATGACTTGCGAATAGGCAGATCAGTTGACACAATTGGAGTTGCTTTGCAGGTCATAGGCGTTCATCCTGGTCACGGAGAACGTGTGCGTCCGTGGTGCCTGACTGGCGTGGACGAGGCAGAATACGGAATGTTGTGTTCAATTATCTGCGAGAGCTCCATAGCCTTGTATGTCTGTTACGAAAGAGAGCAAAGATCGGAGACAAGTTGCATCGTGGCTCGGTTCTGATCGTTGTGTGGAACGGTGGATCTTTTTTTTTTACCTCTATTTCTATTTCCATTTTTTTTTTTTCTCGTTCTTAAATATCCTTTGTTCACTCTTATTTTTTTACAGTCTAGGTTGGCGGTTATACTCGAACAGTCAACGGCTGGTGTGCGACGCATTGGGGCAGACGACGGCCCATCTGTTCCTGGTACCTGGAGTAGTTTAGACGTTGAATACCTTGGGCCTGGGACGCTAACAGCGGACCGGCTGGGATATTAGCAAAGGCTGTTCCCTCGCTTGAGAGAGATAGGGTGTTGGCAGCCTTGCCAGCAAAGGCATAGTCACGGACGGGTATTGTCGACGGGGTCAACATGCAATGGAGCTGCCGTGCTCGGCGGTAGGACACTCAGTGGGTAGACGGACGAAGCGTGCTCAAGATAAGGTGCAGAAGAGAGGGACGAGCACACACAACAGTCATTGTGCTCGTTTCAAGCGTTGATTGTGGTGGCGCAGGTGGGATGTGACAAGAGTGCCACAGTTGTCGCTGCAGTGTAGCCCTCCGTCTCGAGGGTGTCGAGAAACGGTCCGGACCCGGGTCTGGAGTCCGGCTTGGCTTGAGACATGCATTATTATCATGCTGATTGGTGTGGGCCATTGTAGGTGGCAGCTGTAGTTGGCAGAAGCGTCTTGTCTCTACAATGGCCGAGTGTACCGGGACTTTCGCTGCTGATGACACGAGCCTTTGCCGCCATATCCTGCAACAGCATACATTGTGAAGTCGACGGTTCAAGACGGGCATCTGCTCGTAAGGGGACTAGGTAGGCTGCCGGGAGCAACAGCAGAAGCTCAAGGATGCATTGCGAGTGTATGTGTGGTGGTGGATGGATGTTGTGTTGGTACGTAGAGGAGGGGGAGCATCGTGGTCAGCAACTGACTGTCGGCTGAATGGTCATCATCCTACGAGTAAGTAGAGGATGTATGCATGATGCGTAGCTATATGCATATGCATGTATGCACGTACCTACGATAGGTAAGTGGGTTATGATGGCAGCCAGTTCCTTGCCAATGATATGTAGCAGCTGCTGCCTGCTTGCATCTACAAGTGCAAGTACAAGTGCAAGTGCGGCCGGCTCTTGCTCTTGCTTGTTCTGGCTCTTGCGCTTGCCTCGAATTAACGGCACGGACTGTCGGTTCGGTATATACGTACCGACCTACCTAGGTAGCTAGCTAGTTAAGCTGGGTAGGTACTGAAGACAAGGAAAAAGAAGATTTCTTTCCATTTTTATTTTTATTTTATTTTTCGGTTTGAATTCGAACCAGTACGCTAGAGTATGGGCCCGAGCTCCCCAACAAGTTGGTGCTGGCCTCTCTGGAGGAGGCAAGAAGAGGAAGATTGAATACAAAAAGTTAAAACGGCGAGTTGGGAGAACCACAATGACGCAAGAACCCCTTGTTTGTTCGAGGCGGACTTACTAAGACCCTACCCCACATAACGAGCCAACCCCAACAGCAGGCCAAGCAAATACTACACTAAATTTATAGATATTTCTTAAGTTTAGCTATTTATTAAAAATCAAGTATAAGTCTCAAAAGATAGAATTCCTAGTATAGCTTTTAATAAGGTAGCTATATAGAGTAGAAAAATTATATGAAATATATATTAAGAAAAGTCTGTTTTAGCTTATCTACTTCTCTAGACAAGAGCTTTTATATATATAGCTACTAGGGGCCTACTTAGAATTATATAATATTTATTTTACTAAATATTAGTCTTATTGAAAACAGCCTATGGAGTAATATCTTTCTCAAGCTTAGCTCTAATGTTTAAAAAATAGTTAACTTAATATGCTTATCTCTTATTATCTCCTTATCTAGGGGTGGCCTGTTGATAGGGGTGGCCCGTTATGTGGGACAGGATCTTACATCAGCAACAGCATCGGGAGTTCGGTCCCGCTGTTTCCTGATGCTCATTTCGCTCAGATATGAACCTTGTCTGTAAGTGACTCAGGTGCCACTGCTGTATTGCGGGCAGCTACCTAGGTAGTTCACATGCATGTTATCTCACCTTCCTTGTCTTTGGTGGAAGGAGGGCAAAAAAAAAAAAAAAAAAAAGGCAGAAGAAGTTTTGCATTAATAGTACATACCTAGATACACTGCGCAGGGTGTCGCATGCAAGCAAGCTACGTACATCCCTACTTTGGACTTTGGAGTGTACCTATCTGATAAACGTTGCGAGTACTCCGTATCTACGATGTATACATGCTTGCTGCCAATTGAAGCATCCCACTGGTCAATATTTTGTTATCATGGTGCGTATAGCGGGGACATGATCCCCCACCTTTGAATCCAGGATGGATCTTGGAACTTTGGGGACCCGCTGCTAAGGTGTGCAACAGAAACCAACTGCAGCTAACCCGTTGTTGCTCGCCGCGGATTGTCGTGGGTGCTGTGGCATCCTCTTGCTGAACCTACCTGCAGAGTACGGATACCTTGACGAGGGGGATTTGGTTTGCGTGCCTGTCCATGCATACCTAATGCAAGTGTCACTGTGGGTTCTCATCCACCAGCCGCCCACCTGTTCCGTTCCCATTCCAAACAGGCAGTCAGTCAGTCACCCAGTCCGGCATGACACCACCAACCAGCCTAACAAACAGGCACAGGCAACTACTTTTCACAGACCTAGACGGAGAGTAGGTAGTAGGTAGGTACTGACCGAAACATTAGTAGTTTAAACCCCATCCCCACTCACCCCCAAACCTCTGAATTCTGCAATAGTGTGCCCCGTCCTTCATCCTTCTCTTTTCTTTTCTTCGATTTTTTTTTTGTTTGCTTCCTTCCTCCTTCCACCCCCAGGACTTCGCCTGTCCGCGCCTGAACTCCGGTCTCATCTCGTCTCGTCTCGTCTCCTACAGATCTCCCTTGCGTGATCTTTGGAGTCCGGAAGACACGGCTTGCCGCTTTCTCTCCCTCAATCTTTCCGCCCGCCCGTGAGGAAACAAACAAGCAAACACGCCCTGCCGGTTCTCGTTTCTTCTTCCGCCGCCTCCTCCTCCCTTGCCTTGCCTTTCAGGGTACCGACGTCGGCCATTGCTCCCGCGCCCTCTCAACCGCTGCCAACCGAAGCGTCCAGCCTGTCGCAAGTCATATTCGTATTACCCCAAACAGCTCCAACCCGCCGCCGTGTCGTCAGAGCTCGACCACTGACCGCTGTCTCTTGGGTGTTTCTCCCCGCCACCCGGGAGTGCGGGTACCACCAAACATGAGCAACTTTGCTCAGTGCAGCTGGCCGATATGGGACATTGATGATCTCACTCCGTGCTTCCAGCAAGAGTGAGTCGCCCCCCTCCCAATCTCGTTGCGCCCTGCCCCTGCCCATCGCATCGCAGTACCAACTTGCCGCGGTGCCATCTACCACCCCGTGATCCATCCCGATATAGGCTTTGCTTGGCTTGACTTCACTTACTGACCATTCATCTTCCGCAGCTACCTCAAGGTCCTCTTCCCCCTAATTGTTATAGGCTTCTCCATCCTCCACCTGGGTTTGCAAGCCATACAAACCGTCGCCAAACACCGCAAGCATGGCTACGAGCAGGTTCCCCAAGATCAACATCACGGCCACACCGACATCCCTCCCGAAGAAACCGCCGGCGGGGACGAAGATGACGACGATGAGGCTTTGACCATGAACGGCGGCGGCCGCCTGGCTTTGGTAAAGACTACAACCAAGGGTTCCATCGTCCAGGCCGATAGCCCTCCCGCCCAGAACCTGACCATTGTTGTCGAGGAGATCGCAATTGCCGGTCTGATTGCGCTTCACGTTATCGCCTTGGTTACCGGCACCGCCCCTGGTCACCACGGCCTGCTCGTCGCCATCGTCGGCCTTGTCACCTGGGTTTACGTTGCCATCCTCGTCACTCTGCGTCTCTTCCTCGGAAACACAAAGTGGCGCGTGCCTCGCATCTGGAACCACACCGCCTTCATCTATTTCTTCCAGTGGATCTTCACCGTTGCCGTATTTCGCTCCGTCATTATCCACCCTAGCAGCCGCCTTTCGCAAATCCTCACCATTGTCGAGTTCGCCCTTACCACTCTCCTTTTCGTCCTTGCCATCACCACCAGAAAGGGAAACAAGACGGTGCTGTTGGAGTGGGAAGATGGAATCGAACCCTCGCGCGAGCCCCTCGCCTCTGTTTTCTCCCTCGTCACATTCTCCTGGGTCGATCCCATCATCTACCGCGGTTACAAGGAGACTCTTGAGTTGAAGAGTGTATGGAATCTGGTTCCCAAGGAAAAGGCCGCTGCCGTCATCGCCGACTACCGAGCTCTCAAGAGAACGTCCAGCCTGGCATGGCATTTGATCAAGTACTTCAAGGGCGAGCTTCTGTTTCAGTTCGCTCTCGCTTCCTTTGCTGGTGTATTCACCTTCGCCCCAACCCTGCTGCTCAAGGCCATCCTAGAGTACGTCGAGCGGCCCGAAAGTGCTCCCATTAACGTCCTGTGGTTATACGTCATACTCTTGCCCGTCCTCGACCTTGTTAGATCCTTTGCCGACAACTACGCTCTGTGGATCGGCCGCAAGATATGCATCCGCATCCGAGCCATCGTCATTGGTGAGATCTACAGCAAGGCCCTCAGACGCAAGGCCTCCGCAGGCAAGGACAAGGAACTCGGCCAAAACAAGAGCCCGGCAAAGCAGGGCTGGTTTGGCAAGATCAAGGCGAAGCTAGGCTTCAAGAAGGCCAAGGCGGATGCCGAGGCAGCTGCCAATGGTCCCGCCAAGGACCCCGCCAAGGACGACGAGCAGGCCAACTTGGGTACCATTATCAACCTCATGTCCGTCGACAGCTTCAAGATTGCCGAGGTCACGGCCTACTTGCACTTCATCTGTGCATCCGCCCCGACCCAGCTCATCATCGCCATCATTCTCCTTTGGGATGTCATGGGACTCAGTGCCATCCCCGGATTGATTGTCATGGCCCTGCTGCTCCCCATCAATTACAGCTTTGCCCGAGGCTTTGCCAACACCTCCAAGAAGATTTTGGGCGCGACCGACAAACGCATCAACGTCACCAACGAGGTTTTGCAGAATATCCGCATCATCAAGTACTTTGCCTGGGAGGCCAAGTTCGGCCGCATCGTGGACGAGAAGCGCGCCGCTGAGCTGAAGGCGCTCCGATCCCGCTACATCATCTGGTCTTTCGCTGTTGCCGTGTGGAACTCGGTCCCTGTCCTCATCACCTTCTTCTCCTTCCTGATGTACACCCTTGTGGAGCACAAGCCTCTTTATCCATCCGTGGCCTTCACTGCCATCTCCCTCTTTATGCTCCTCCGTGTTCCTCTCGACCAGATGGGCGACATGTTTGCTCACGTCCAAGAGACCAAGGTTTCACTGGATCGTGTTGAAGAGTTCCTCACCGAGGAGGAGACCGAGAAGTACGAGCAGCTCGGAGAGGATAATGTCGACGAGAACGGCAACAAGGTCATCGGTTTCCGAAAGGGCAACTTCATCTGGGGCGGCAAAGACGTCGTTGCCGAAGATGGCTCTATGGCTTTTCGGCTTATGGACTTGGATGTCGACTTCCAGATTGGCAAGCTCAGCATCATCTCGGGACCCACTGGCTCTGGAAAGACGTCCATGCTGATGGCCCTGCTTGGTGAAATGACCCTCGTGGGCGGCAAGGTCTACTGTCCTGGTGGTCGAAGCCGCGAGGATGTCCGGGCTGATCCCGAGACTGGCCTTGCCGACACGGTCGCCTACGTCGCGCAGGCTGCATGGCTCGTGAACGCCAACATCAAGGAGAACATCCTTTTTGCTGCGCCGTACGACGAGAAGAGATACCGGGACGTCATCGTCGCTTGTGCGCTGGAGCGTGACCTTGAGATTCTCGACAACGGCGATGAGACCTTGGTCGGAGAAAAGGGTATCACTCTGTCTGGTGGCCAAAAGCAGCGCATTTCCCTTGCCCGTGCCGTTTACTCCAACTCGCAGCACATCTTCTTGGACGATTGCCTCAGTGCTGTCGACTCCCACACTGCGCAATGGATTTTCAACAACGCCATCAAGGGTCCTTTGATGGCTGGCCGAACCTGCATTCTGGTTACCCACAACCTCCAGCTCTGTGCTCCCTCCTCTCACTACATCGTCGCGCTGGAGAATGGCAGGGTTGCTGCCCAGGGCCCCTCTGCTGAGCTGATCTCCTCCGGCAAGCTTGGCAAAGAAATTCAAAAGGCTGCTGTCAACTCGGCCTCGGTTTCCCGCATCCCGTCCCGAGTCCCTTCCAGCGTCGGTGAAGATGGTTCGGAAACTGTGGTCAACCCTGGCGACGAGGGCACCACCGACGCGCGGGCTAAGAAGAGTAGCAAGAAGAAGGAGCAGAAGGACGCCATGGAGGAGAAGAAGGCCGAGGGTTCCGTCAAGTGGCCTGTCATCCAACTCTATCTCTCCTCTATGGGTTCCTGGTGGTTCTGGGTCGTGGCTGCCGCCGTCTTCGGTCTTCAGCAGATGTCTGGTGTTGCTACCAACTTCTGGGTGCGAGAGTGGGCAAACCAATACGTCAACGAGGAGGTGGAGCGGATCGCTTTCTCAACATCGTCCATCACTTATAGCCAGCAATCGTTCTCCCCGACCTACCTCGCCTCCATCGCCAACTACGGCAGCCGCATCGGCTCGACCGTTTCTGCCGCTGCTGCTGCTGCTGACGTCGACGTCAAGTACTACCTCACTGTTCTTGCCGCCATTGGTATCGCTGGCTCGGCAGCTGCGTTCATCAGAGACGTCTGGGTCTTTTATGGCTCCTTGACTGCCTCCAAGAAAATTCACAATGACCTGATTTCCCGTGTATCCAGAGCCAAGTTCAAATTCTTCGACGTCACCCCTCTCGGCCAGTTGATGAACCGCTTCAGCAAGGATCTCGAGGCAGTGGACCAGGAAGTCGCTCCGATCGCCATCGGCGTCTTTGGCTGCGCCCTTGCGATTTTGGTGACAGTCGTTCTGATCACTTGGGTCACCCCTGGCTTCTTGGTTGCCGGCGTCTTCATCACTGCCGCGTACTGGCTCGTCGGCGCCTTTTATCTGCGTGCTTCCAGAGACTTGAAGCGTCTTGAATCCGTCCAACGGAGTCCCTTGTTCCAACAGTTCGGAGAGACGCTCTCAGGCATGACAACCATCCGAGCTTATGGCGACGAGCGCCGCTTCATCCGGGAAAACCTGTCCAAGATCAACGTCCAGGCTCGTCCTTTCATCTACCTCTGGGCTGCGAACCGTTGGCTCGCCTTCAGAACCGATGTCCTCGGCGACTTGGTTTCCTTCTTTGCCGGTGTTTTCATCATCATCAGCATGAGCACGGGCACCGTCGATCCGGGTTCTGCCGGTATTTCCCTCAGCTACGCCATTGGCTTCACCGAGAACGTCTTGTGGCTCATTCGCCTGTACGCCATCAACGAGCAGAATATGAACTCTGTCGAACGTATCAAGGAGTATCTGGACGTCGAACAAGAGGCTGAGCCGGTCATCGAGAAGAACCGCCCTCCCGAGAACTGGCCCAGCCAAGGCTCTGTCGAGTTCGTCAACTACTCTACCCGCTACCGCGCCGACCTCGAACCTGTCCTGCGGAACCTCACCTTCAAGATTAACCCCAGGGAGAAGGTCGGCATCGTCGGTAGAACGGGTGCCGGTAAGAGTTCGCTGGCCCTGGCCATCTTCCGCGCTCTCGAAGCCGACGAGGGCAAGATTCTCATCGACGACATCGACATTGGCCTGATCGGACTTCGCGATTTGCGCGAGGCAATCACCATTGTGCCGCAGGACCCCACGCTCTTCATGGGCACCATCCGTTCCAACTTGGACCCCTTCGACATGTACACCGATGAGCAGATCTTCGAGGCGCTTCGCAAGGTGCAACTTATCGGCCTCCACGAGTCGACCTCCAGGCCGACGACCCCATCGGCCGGCGCAATGCTGCCAGCCACGCCCAACCTCGGACTCATCCAGGGAGACGCCAACTCGAGCTCCGGCTCCTCGACTGCGCCGACCAACAAGAACGTCTTCCTCAACCTCTCATCGACCGTCTCAGAGTCTGGTTCCAACCTATCTCAGGGCCAGCGCCAACTTCTTTGCCTAGCCCGTGCTCTCCTGAAACGACCCAACGTGCTCGTCATGGACGAGGCAACCGCTTCGATTGACTACGCCACTGACACCAAGATCCAAGAGACCATCCGTGAGCTTACCAGTACCATCATCACCATTGCCCATCGCCTGCAGACCATTGTAGACTACGACAAGGTACTCGTCCTGGACAAGGGCGCCGTCGTCGAGTATGGCCACCCGTACGATCTGATCCGCAAAGAAAACGGCAGCTTCCGAAGCATGTGCGACATGAGCGGAGAATACCAGGTGTTGCTCAAGGCTGCTAAGAAGAAGTGGGATTCGGGAAGGTTGGTTGATGTTGACGACGACGAGGAGGTCACCCAGGACGACAGCAAGACCAAGGCTGCCGAGGACGAGTCTCAAGAGGCCGCCGAGGAGGCGAAGAAGCAGGCCGAAGCTGAGGCCAAGAAGGCCGAAGCCGAGGCTGAAGCGCGGAAGAGGGCAGAGGAAGATGCCACGAAGGCTAGACAAGTCGAAGAGGAGGCCAAGAAGGCCGAAGACGAAGCCAAGAAGAAGGCCGAGGAGGAGGCTACGAAGGAGGCCGAAGAAGAAGCCAAGAAGAAGGCGGCAGAAGAGGAGGCGAAAAAGCGTGCTGAAGAAGCGAAGAAGGCTGAGGAAGAGGCCAAGAAGGCTGGCGGCGGATAGATGGCCCCTTGGTCCTGCATATAAGCCTCCCCTTTTTCGTGTACTATTATTGTTGCTTGACAGCGACCAGCTCGGGGTTGGCCTATTTTCCCGAAAGCTCTCGCCGAGTGTTTGTCTTATCTTAATAAGGGCTAGCTAGTCAGAGATTCGTAGATACTGGGGATAAATAAAACTTTCCTTATCTGTTCAAACAATGGCCTTGCTGCGACATTGCTCCATCGCGGTGAGACTACGTATGTGTGACAGAGAGCACGATGAAGTTGCTGGAGTCCAGTTCTGCTCTACTACCTACACGATCAGGTCCCAGATGTCACTTCTCCGAGGCACCTTTCAGGAGCGAGGCATGTCGCATAAACGAAGAGCGTCATGTTCCGGGAAGTCTTGAAGAAGAGGCAGACGGGGGAGGGTCCGATATGCCTTTGCGCCAGGCATATAAACTGAGCAAGCAGGAGAGCTCAAGTACCCAATGGGGAAAGCCTACTGAATGCTACTGTGTAATGACACCGATCGACGATCCAGAAGATCACCCGCACGTAACCTTTGTCTAGACTCGTGGACGAAGAACGCCCCTCAAGGGCAACCGACCACTAACTTTTAAGTCTTCTTGATCGCATAGTTTACTCATTGACAAGACCCGAGACCCAAGATCCGCCCCCCCCTTCAAACACCACAACCCGCTTGCCTCATCCGGACCCGAAACCACGACCCCCCACCAACACAATCTTCGTCGCCAACCCAACTTTTCAACGCCCCCCCCCCCTTCCATACTCGACATCCATAGTCCCCCGGCTTCCAGTTCCACTGCCTCTCTCCATCCGGTATGAGTTCACAGTGGAGGATTTGAGTCATCGCCTTGTTGGCTCAGTGGTAAAGCGTCTCACTAGTAATGAGAAGATCGGCGGTTCAATTCCGCCACGAGGCATTCTCGAGCATTCCGGGGTGTTGTTGGCGTAGTTTATCCCGGAACGTATCTTTTGAAACTTTTTTTTTCTTTCTTTCTTCTTTCTTTCTTCGTGTCCCCCCCTTCCGAGAGATGGAAACCCGTTTCCCTTTCTGCTTGCGGACCTCGCTAGGTATTCGGGGACTCGAACAGTTCATGCCCCCCGTGTGTGTGTGTGTGTGTGTGTGTGTGTGTGCCGCTGGTGCTGTTGCTTGTGCTGGTATAGTAGGCTCTCGACGCGAATGATTTGAAAGCGAGGTGCGACTGCGGCGAGTTCCCGCATAGCTCGGCGGCTACTTTCACTGCCGTCAACGGTTTACGATAGTGCGGTGAAAGGGAGCAAAGCCCCCCCTCCCCAAGTCTCGATCTGGTGCTCGTCATATATATTCACAGGATAGCCATGTTTGTGGCATAACCTTTTTTTTGGATACCAACTCATAGTTTGCCTAAATACCAACTGTGTGGGATCACCGTGCAGTCCCGCAGGATAGACACACCTATCTGTAGGAGAAATCCCGCGTTCTCCTTTCTATCATTCAAGCCAAGTCCGGGAGGACGACCGTTCTACCCTGTGAGGCGAAGCTTTCTGTCTGCTGTGTATCTCTCCGCCCTCCGGCCTTCTTTTTTCCGTGCCGTGGATGAACTCTAGGTTTTAAGATCTGCGTATATGCACAAGTAGGGTTGTCAGTCTTTCTTATACTTGTGGAGCAAGCGGGAGAAAAGGAAATCGAGTCGACTTCGTTGACCAAAAGTCTAGGTTAAGTCTAAGCTTATTGCTATTGCAAGCAGGCGGGCCACGCCCGGAAAAGGAGCATTCTCATAGGAATTGCCAAACCTACAACGTTTGCGCTCCACAGCACCGCCAGTCACTTATTTGAGGATCACGGCAAACGGTTTACCAAGCCGCAGCAGAACCTCCGGAACAGCCGCCAGGAGACACACACACATACACACACACACAACCCGGGCCCGGATGGAAAACTCCGGCCGAGTGCCGGTACCGACCCTCCTCAGTACCTCTCTCTCTCTCTCTCTCTCTCTCTCTCATGTGTCTCTGGACCCGCGGAAGCCAACATCGAAGGTCCTCGGGATACGGCAAAGGAAAAACACCCCGAAAAACAACCGTCCAACTTTCATGCCAGAAAGGCCCGCAGCAAACTCATATCAAAGACAGAGAACAAGAAAAACACATACATATACGAGCCAAGGACTCGTAGATCACGGACATTGAGACCCAAGTTGGCTGCGAGTTGTTTTGGACGACCGCGTCCTGCGATGACACGCGGCTGTTGCGCGGCTTACGTCAGGGGCCTATTCCCCGTCCGTCCTCAACAAGCTTTTCATTTCATTTAATCTGGTTTTTTTATAGTGGTGGTTTAATTTGCTTGGATCCGGCATGGCTCAGCTCGGCTCGTATAAAAAGAACAGAAAAAGAAAGAAAGAGCACCGTCATGAGCTCTGAGCACCGACCACGGCCTCACGTCATCTGTCGGCGCCCTGCGAGCCGGGCGGCAGAAGCGTTCAGGCAAGGGCCCTTCCGTCCAAAGCTCACGCTCGGGTCCGGGTGTGGCAGCACCTGCTTGCCCCCCCTTCGAATGCCGTGCCCGCGGGCCGTCGGCAGAGAATCCCAAACCCCTCCGCGTCCCAAGCTGTCGGGGGTTACGATGCGGCCTCTCCGACCCCAGCATCTAGACACCAGCAATATTCCAATTATCTTGCCAAGACAGTCTCAGCGTTGGAGTTACGAGCTGGTGAGAAGCATCATGCCTTTGGTTTCTCTCTCTCTCTCTCTCTCTCTCTCTCTCTCTGCTTCCCTTTCAATCACCACACGTGGATATTGTGCTGTGGAAAACCAGACACAGGACACAGGAACCATGCTGCCCACTAGGCGGATGAAAGGCTCCGCAAGACTGGCGGGGGTTTACCTGACTGACTCGTCACGAGCAAGCATCTTGCATACTACATCCACTTCCTTGTATCGCATTGCGCGAACGAGCTCAAATAAAACGCCAGCAGCAGCAACCCGCAAGAGCGACAAGTGACCGCAAGCGTGAGATGCTCCGCGGCAGCATCGAACCGCGAGACGAGCTCGTTGGGGGCCGGAAGATGCCCGATATCGCCAGCCTGCAGATGGCAAATGGAAGAATCGCAAACAGGGTTCTTAATCTCCTGCCGATCTCGTCCAACTACCTGTATGTGCCGACCCTCGAATGCATACAACTTGGGGGGGGGGGGGGATGGAGATATGGGAGAAGGAGAAAGAGACAGCGAGAAAGGACAGCTGAAAGAACGCCACTCAAAGCTTGTGGTTCGTGATGCATGGCGCAGATGATATCTTCCCTCAAGGTATCTGTTCCAGAACGAGTAACAACACTGTCAGTTTTGGGTGTCTGCCCGGTATCAGCTGGTCCAGCATCTACCCCTCCTCGCCTGCACGTCGTGTAGAGTGAGACAGATAGAGAGAGATATACAAATACCTCAAGCAGCGAGCTAGAACCGCATAGCACGTCTCGATCGGGCACGGCACGTGGGGGCGGGGGGGGAGACGGGGAGGTTCGATGCTCGGTTGTCGTCTCTCCAGTTGGGAAACCAGTCTCTACTGCTGGCTGCCGCATGATCAGCAGTAAGTGAAGCTCGACCGAAGCTTGAGGCAGCACGACTCGGGAACTTGGCTTCTCATCGTTTGGTTCACTGCTTCAATAGGCGGAGGAAATGTCAGATTGTGGACTGGGCGCGAACGAGAGACAACAAATCAAGCCAACCGTCGGTATCCCCCAGTCTTGTCCACCCAAGTCCAGTCCGCCAGGCGGACCCCTACTTCCCCTCCGAACGCAAGCCGTCTGGCGGGGTTTCCGTCCCAGGCTAAACCCTTCCTGACATCCGTCGAGGTTACAACGTCTCAACGCTCGTCACCTCTTTTCACTTTTTGCAATCAGTCTCGTCATTTTCGGCCCGGATGGGGTTAGAGAGGCATTCGAACAAGTGCCATGTCTTTGCGTCTGTGCCATGAGGGGCAAGCAACTCGCTGGCCCGTCCACAACTTCAACTCGTAGGCTACCCGGTCAGCTCGTTGGTCCCCGAAGCTAGAACACGACGGTGGCATCCCAATCCGAACTGACATTCCACGCCAGGCGTCGACGCCGTGAAAGGACGGGCCAACACGCAGTATCCCCCCTAGCAAGCCACAGCCATACAGCTTGGCAAAGGGGCTTGGCTCTTTTTTAGCTTCCTCCTCTGGCTGCAACCTTGAACCGTCACGCAGCGCCTCAGTCCAGCGCATCAGTTCGTTTTTCAGAGTCCGCATCCCATCCTGCTTTGAAGAATGTTCATTTCTGGCCCTCGGATTGGGATATTCGCATGCGCGCGCTGCTCTGGGATGAGATGAAAAATCTGAAGTGGGCGCGCATAACGATGGGATGGCACGAGGGTACCCCCGCCAGTGCGTGCATGAGTCGCTGGTGTTCCGTTTGTGGTGAAGCCTGCGTGCATTTCCTCGTGTGGAGGCAAGTGCGCCACGAGTTGGGCGACGATGGACGACGGTACGGTATACGACGAATGAGGGACCATCTGTACGCCCCTTTGCAGGTGGCATGTTAGTTCGACTCGTGCGCTTGCCCCTCGGCAAAAGCGATACGGTGGTGGCGAGTGCGGGATATTTGACCGCTGAGAGGCACAGCAGAGGGATTCACGATGATGAGGACTGGCGCGTCCTCCCACTTCCCATTGCATACATGTAAGCCGCGTCAGGCCAGCCGAACAAGGTGGAAGTGTGGCCCGGAATAAATAGGGTTGTGGTGTGTTGGCCACGAGAGCCAAGAGGCAGAAAAGTGTCCCAAGCGATGCAAGCGTCTTCCGGCTCGTCATCATGGTTTTGCTAAAAAGGGGACTGGACAGGCGGCAAAACCGCACGACCGCGACGAGCAGCAGGGCTACAGAGTGAAAGGTGACAGCGCGCACTGGACCACAGGTTCGGTTGGGCTTCTCGCGTGATAGGGGTCGTTCTGAAAAGGTCAAACGGTGTGAGCTGAGTGGACCATGGTTGGATGTGCCTTGCATTAGTGGGCGAAGTTGTGGTCCTGGACCGTTGGCGACGAGAATGTACAGCAAACTGCTGTATGTCGGCGCGCAGAAAAAGGGCCTTCGTTAGTGGAGGATGGACAGGCGGGCAGATGGCGCCGCTCCCTTGAGAACACTATAGAACTCAGTCCATACCGCTGTTCTGCTCGAGAAGAGCAGGAAGACGGCCTGTATGGATGGGTAAGGCTATGACGAGATATTTCGTATAACTGATCAACCAAACCCCACGGATCCGCGATGACGATACCAATAACCAAGGACGAGAGTGATGTCGGTCAACGACATTGATCGGCCGCAAAACGTTGGTTCATGCGAAGGCCTGTCCCAGCACAGACCGACCGTGACACGAATGGATACTCTCGGAAAGGAACAAAGATGAGGTGGGTAGAGTTGGGGTTTCTTATCTTCTTCTTTTTTTCCTTTGCCGGCCAGAATTTGCGTATTCTGTACGGAGCAGACAGCGCGAGTGCGAGAGAGAAAAAGAAAAAAAAAAGCGGTAATGCTTCGGTTCCAAGCAGCTCATTTGGAAATGGATGCGAAATTTGAGATGCGACACAGACAGCGGCACCGCAACGGCCGACCGCCAACGGTGTAATCTGTTCTGTCTCGCTCCCCATCATGGCGTAAAAGAAACAATGTGTGTGGTATCCGCCGTGACGCAGGGAGAAGGAGTCTCTCCGGGAGGACCATAGTTGACGCAGTAAGCGAGACAGGCGGCCGGGATGGGCTAGAGAGCGGTACAGTCAAGAATGGGTCCCGTGAGTAACAAGACAGGGGAAACGCGCTAAACCGAGGGGGGAGAGGAAGAGGATAGAATGGGAGACGAGTGAGGGCCCTGGAAGCTAGGTACACTGCCTAGTACCTAGTATAGCGCAGTGTAGCGACAGGGGATTCTCCGAATGGCCTTTGGCAAGCGGCGGCGAGCAGCGCAGGCCTGAAAAATGGAAACGGGGGAACGTATTGGTAGCATTGTCGGTTATGATTTCAATTTCGGGGCATATGCGATTGAAGATGCCCGGGGATGGAAGGGTGTTTGTGTAGAGGGGAAACAGGTAGGTAAATGCCGCCATGGAGAGGCCGACGAACGGACGGGGACTAGCACTCGGCCGGACGGCCGAAAAGAACCAATGGGGAACTGAGCGTGCATCTCAACAATACGAGTGCCAGAGGACCGGCGGCAGGCATGATAATCAAGATAGATGTCCCAATACGCAGGGACGGAATGCAATCAATGGTCCCGACTTGCTGCAGCCCAGGTGCCAGGACGTACTGAGTAGGGTAGGCAAGAGAGGGAGCCAACTTGGTCCGGTCCTCTTTTACTGGCTAGCACGAGTATAGATTATGTTGGATAGGACCGGGGTGTAAGTGTAGGCGATAGATGGGCCTAGCTTGCACTTGCAGGCCAGGCCAGAAGCGGGAGAAGGCAGTGGACATTCCCTCATCTCGGGATGAGTCGAGTGAGAAAATGATAACAAGCACCAGACCAGCCAGCCTATTGCGGATTCGAGAACAGTAATGCGTCGATGGGCGTGGAAAAGACGGAAACGATAAGAATTCCAGTGTTTCGTCACGGGTGGTGGCTTGGCTTGGTGGCGTCTTTTGGTTTGGTGACTGGCGCTGGCGTAGTGTAGTTAGACAGGAGGAGACGGGACCAAGACTCGAGTGGCTTTGCTGAAAGCTTCTTGACGACGACGACAACGACGAGGACAGCAACAAAGGGACGAGGCGGCGTCGGCGTCGGCGGCAGTGGCTGGGTAAAAAAAGAAAAAGCCTAATAGGAAGGGACGCTTAGGGAGACATTCATGTGAAGAAGAGGTAGCAGCAAAATCCCCGTACCTTTCCAATGCGCCCGAGCGGGAGAGGAGCTTGATTAATGGATGGAGATGCGCTCGCTCGCTCGCTCGCTGGAGAATGGAACCCCCTGCTTGCTGCAGGATGAATTGAGTGTGGTGGTATGGACATGCGGTACGTACTTATGCAAAGATGTGCACTAACCATGAAAAGCAAGATGAGTCCTACCACCCGCTCGACAGTCGACACCCACAAGCCAGGAACGAGATGAACCAATCAAAATAAGAGGGGAGGTGTATGGAGATGAGATTGCCGCTTGTGGTCTTCATAAAAAAAGAGGAAAGGAAGCCAGAGCCAAAAACAGCAGCGCAGAACCCACACACAATCTTGCTCATCCAAGCAAGGCAGGACCAGTCAGTACCAGCACCATGACCAGGATGGTTCCTGTTTGTTGTAGCGCGAACCAGTCCAGGGTAGGTACGTACTGCAACCTTCTTTCCAGGTGCGAGGGAAGGTAGGTAGGTGGGAGGTGGAATGCGGAAGGTTCTTGCTCCTTGAGCTATCGATTTATCTATCTATCTATCTACCTATCTCTGTCCTCCCCCCATTTCGAGCAGGAGCAGGAGCAGGAGCAGGAGCAGAAAACCCCGCATGAGGCAAAGGAAGGAAGTTCGCGGAGGGGGAGGGGCTTAAGGAAGGAGGCAATTGTGCGACGTAGAACCAACATGGCATCGACTGCGTGGTCGCCGTCCGACTTGTCCTCCTCTTCCAGCCCGGCTGCCGCGCCGTTTCTCCCAATGCTTTGACTGACAAGGTCGCTCGCTCGCTGCTGGTCTAGCCTAGCACCGGCTTTGGTCTGTCTACAATCATCATCACCGAACCGAGTCGATGGCCCGAAGGCGGCTTCGTTTCACCCATTGTTTGCTTCCAGTCCACCCAACAACACACCTAGATACCTGTATGGCCTACCTCGACGACCTGGCGACGAGCTGAACGAAGAGAGTAAGAGAGTGTGGTTCCCCCGCAAACACACAGCTGCAGGTAACCTCTTTCAGCCTTGGACTAGCTAGCGACGGCGCATGGCGGGGAGCCTGGCCTGGCAAGTTCCAATGCTGGCTCCCGTGGAGAGTTTACATACCGGTGGTAGACTACCTACTTACTGTCTAGCTGCCTTTGTCACGGACATGTGCCATGGTCGCGCGACGGTCAGACTTGTCAACCGCTGGCTCCCTTCTTTTCATCCCGTCTACGGCCGACGGGATCTGTTGCTGGCTGATGCTACCGCTCTGCGGGATGCGGCTGGTCTCGTGCGGTCTGGACGGAGGGCCTCGCGCCGCTGAGATGACTCGACCAAAGATTACAACAATGAACTCTTCCGCCCTCAAACAAACTGTGACCCCCGAGCGATTCCACAAACCACCCGTGACCCTTGTCCAGCTGGCTGGCTTCGAAAACCACTGCTGGCCCACACGGCATGGGCCCATCCATCTGGAAAAGGGGATGCGCCTCCACCTACCGAACCGACAAAGAGATGATAGTGGTACGTACTCTACCCAGTCCAATTTACGGGCTTTGCAGTATCGGTGAACACATCATTACCATGTAGGTATGTAAACCTACCGTCAGTGTGTATCTTGGACGACCAAAGAGAAAGAAAGAAAACCACAGGAAGGGGAGAACGAAAAAAAAAAAGATGACGTAAAGAAAACGAAAACGAACAAGGTGAAGAAGCGAAACGCTAAAGGGAAGAAGAGTAGAAACACACGCGGCCTGGAAGTATGGCATCGGCGTTGGACATCAGTGCGTGCGGCTTCCGGACGCATTCGCCGCTGCCGCCGCCTAGCCCTAAACCCCAAGTGTCCCGAGCTCCAGCCTTGGGCCCTGCACTGGAAACAGTACCTACAGTAGATGTGAACTTAGCATCAACATCCGGTCTGCCTGTCTGTCTACCTGTCTGCCTGGTTGCTGCTGGTGTTGTGTTGGGGTTTGTGTCGCAGTTAAACCGGGAGCCACAGCACTCGTTTGGCTGGTGGGACCTAACGAAGGTACGTATTGAGGGGAGAGAAAGAGAGAAATGAAGATACAGACCTTACGACACACACGCGCGCGCAAAGAAAACGAGGGGCAGTGGAAAGACGGGAGAAGAGGCGGAAAACTACTTGTAATGTACACTGGTACAGTCGTATCTCAAGAGAGGAGAGAGAACCCCGGCCGCCAAGGCTGTACCGTACAATCTTGGCTCCATTCAACTCTTCCCACCCCCCCAGTAACTCCCCACATGGACTCCCTGCCCCCCCAGTCGCCTGGCACTCTCCCCGGGCGAGGTCCCAGACCTCTCTGGTCTCTCTCGTCGGCCCATCTGCCAAGTGCAGGCGGTACGTACCCCATTATTGTGACTACTACTACACTAGTACGGAGTACACTAGGTTGATAACCTCCCTCCCCTGGGTAGGTACACTACCTAGAATGATAGCTACCTACGGTAGGTGCTCCGTACGCAGCAGGAAACCGAGAGGTACGTACCGATACGTACCAGGTGTTCCCTGAGCGATGCACATCCACAATCTCGCCCATCCCATGTCTGTCACTCATCAAATCGCCCTCTCACACCACACCACACTCGTTCTGCTCTCCTCCATCCCGTGCATGTCTCCCATCTGTCTCTCTCTCTCTCTGCCAAAACCCATACGCGCAATCGCTTTGCCTGGTCTAATAAAACCATCGTGACACCCCAGTGCCTGCACGCTCTCTCTCCTCTCAGTCCACTTCTCTCCGGCCGTGTCTTTCCTTCGAGGGTTCAGCTTTGCAACAAGTCCGCCAAGCCTCCCAAGGTCGAGCCAAAAGCCCTGCTGTCAAACAGGCCGACACTTTCTGGTTTCAACGTCGTTCAATTCGCCATCCTCGTCCCGTCTTCGCTGCTTCCTCTCTCTCCCTCTCTCGCGTCCTTCTCTAGGCTAAAACATCCTCCTCTCCACTTCCACCACAAGGTTGGGACGAGATTCCGACAGATACTTAGCTGCTCCTGCTTCTGAGGACCCTTCTTCTACCTCGCTCCCCTCCTCCCTCTACTCGCCTCTCTCCATCTCTCCCTTTCCTCGCCTCGTGTCTCGCTTCCTACAACTTGCCGCCAACCACCATTCCATTGCCGGGTTGACATCACCATACCGACCCTCCCTGCCCCGAAGACTTCGATTCCAACACCCGCCTGCCGCTGCAAAAGACAATTCGACTCGATACTTGCACAGCCCCTTCACCTGCTGGCCGGTACCTTTCGAGCGGCTTGATATCAGGTTACTGCTCCATCACCAAAACTACTCCCCTGTCGGCCGACGCTGTCATTCTTCATTCCTTCCGTACCAGACTGCCTCTTGGGGGTACCTTTTGATGTACGTCACCCCAATTCTTCCCGTCGGTTGGATGGATCCTGTTGATCCCAATTCTTACCCTGCCTTGCCTCCTTCTCCCAGCCTCTCTGGCCCATTCATACTTCTCAACCTCGTCATGTCCTGACTAACCCGTCTTTTCCTTGATAGACTCGGGCAACCGCTTGTTCTCTCCATTTCTTGGGTCATACACCTCGGGACACCGAGCTCTTTTGACTCGATACAATACTGTGACCGCACATATTGTTAACCCGCCTAGCTAGTCTCGCCAAACACATATCCTCCGCACCCATGGCCGTCCCGCAGGAAAAGGTGGCTGTCCACCACCATGTCACTAGCGTCGCCCTTCCCGAGAAGGCAGCGTACGCAAAACTCTCCGATGGCGTCACCTCCGGCAATCTGACTCCCATCGCCTCGACTCCCGAGAAGAGCTTGGAGATGCCCCGTGACAGCAATCTCTCTACACCGCGGTCGTACCGGAACGAGAACCCCTTTGATACGGATATTGAGGCCATGATCACCACGACGTCATCCACCGACCCTTACGCCATGAAGAGCATCACAACTACAAAGGACTGCCCAACGATATGGCCGGGCAAGCAGGATTGGAAGGCCAAGGCAAAGGCTGCGAAGCGTGACCGTGGCTCCTGCGCCTGCATGGCGCGCATGAGCAAGAAGAACCGCATCATCATGAAGGTCGCAATCGGCCTTCTTATTATTGGTATCGGTGTTGGCGTGGGATTCGGCGTCAGCAAGCCTCTGGGCGCACCTATCTGGGGCGATTCTGAGAAGAACCACTGAGGGAAACACCTTTCGCATCACTTCTCCACAGAGGTCTGCCAGAGATATATCTCACCGTTCTGCCGATGCATATATAAAGAGCTCACCAAGGCATTCGCCCGCCGCCAACACCACTGCCGCCGCCGCCGGCCCCACCGCCACCACTACTTTCGATACCGTACATTTGAGCCGCTATTCCCTTCAGCTTGTATTATATGCAACGACTTTGTCTTACGATCACCCAAAAGGCCACATCGGGTGGTTTTCAGCCTCATTCTCTTTTTTGTCGGTCCGTGTCATCAATCACAGGGAAAATGGGCCACCATAATTACGACCAGGCGTTTTTTGGAGTCAATGCATGGGCAATCAATTACCAGCGAGCAAGCAGTGGCACTTTTGCGATTCAGTACCCTGCCGAGAGGGGTTTTCCCTGTGCCATAATATGCGCGAGGGCATTAGGGTTACGAGCCACGGAGTACCGGTTCAGCCTCTGCGTATGCCGCAAGAGCAGGGATTCTACATGTCGATTCTTCATTGGGAGAACAGCACCACCACTTTGAGGTACAAAGGTTTTGGGGCAAGTTTACAGTCTTGGGGGGAAAGGTGTGTAGTTGCGTCACCACTTGCGAATTGTGAGGGAAATGGTGTACTGGAAGGGATATTACTGTTCGCCTTTTGTTAGACGGCCACTCCATGCATTTGGGTATTTGGCAAGGGAATCAAAGAGTTCACAGGGACACCGCAGTCAAGAAGCGCTCTGGCTGGCGGCTCATCCCTCATTATTTCTTTCCGCTTACACACATCTTTCTCACTCGATCTTGAATGTCAAGACATAGTCACCCTTCCCATTGACATTTTGGCTAAAGTGATGAGATGAAACTCCGCACGTTTGTTAGGGTAGACCCCTTCTCCCCCCCATCACAAGATGACGAGCTGACATATAAAAGCTGGTCCACCTCGGCGATCACATTCATGCCGTGACCATTGTGAAAGGAAAAAAGAAAAGAAAAAGCCACAGATACGTGCCGAACCCCGATCTATCCCCACAAGAGCTTACTAGTATCCTCGCTCTACACACAAACAAACTTTAGCCGCCCCTCCATCTCATCCAAGATCCAAGAGGGAACTAAACTACAATGAAGCCACACGCACATGTTAGAAAGGCGTGTCATGCTAGGATAGGCAGAGGGGATGTATGTTACCTGTCTCAGCCAAAAGGGTGGCATCGTCGTCGATCCTGATGCGTATATCGACGACGAACTCCAGCATTCTGACGTAGAAAGCCAAGTCGCCTAGCGGGCCGCAGGGGCCGTCGCTTTTCGTCCAGAGAGTTCTTGCAAAGCGATCAAAGCCCAACTCGCGGGCAGCCCTGTTCATCTCCCCCCCCACCGCACGCTTCCCGAACCTTGCTTCCTCTCGCACGCGTTCCACACACCACTCTACCGTACCTTGGCGCTGATGGCGAACGGACCTACCCTACCTGGCCACAGCCGGAGCAGACACGGGGCCACTCGTTGGGCGATGATCTGCGATGGCGCTGACGCCTGATCTCCGTTGCCGAAGTGGCGGGTTGCTGGGATGCCCCGGAAGAGGAGGGGCTATTGGCCATCGGGCGCCGAGCGGGGGAGGGCGATGAGGAGGCGTAGCGTGATGATTCAGTACCACCTCCGGATTTGACTTTCCCTCCGAAGCTGACTCCAGATCTGGCCTCAGCCCCAGCTCTGGCTTTCGATCCGGACTTGGTGGCGGCGGCGGTAGAGGTACCGGAAGCTCCAGCTGCCGATACCTCCACGTCCGGGCCATCGACCCGGTCTCGCCTGTCGTCGCTGTTCTAGGGCTTGACGGGCTGTTTGCCGGCTCGGGTGCTGGGGTCGGCATAGTAGGAGTGCTGCGGCTCGGCAGGCTGACCACCGGCCTCGTCCTCGGAGGAGAGGTCGAAGCGGCTGCGGCTTCGGTCGGCGCGGCGCTGGACAGTCGTTGAGATCCCAGCCGGGACCTGCGCCTCACCCGCGTTGCTCGAGCCAGCACCGGCGGCGCCGGTGCCCTGAGAGGGAGAGCGCTTGGAGACGGGGGACACGGGGAGGGGGAGGTTGCCGTAGTACGAGGGGATGTGGGCGGCCCAGGGGTTCGGGCTGGCGGACTCGGCGTTGCCGCCGCCGCGGACACTGCTGCTCCAGGGGCCGATGTTTGGAGAGGCCCGGCCGGTCGTTGCGGTGACGGAGTCGTTGTCGCTGGCGGTCTCGTCGCCGTCTTTGGCGAGCTCCTCTGGGTCAGCGTTGCGGCGGGATCCGGTTCGGCCGTAGATCTGTTTGTCGGAGTAGTCAGCGACGGCTGCTTGTCTTCTGCGTTGGGACGTCAGGGGGGTCGGGCAGGCCGGATGATAGGCCGCAACTTCCCACCACGAGTGGCGGCGGCCCCAGGAGGGTGGGTCGCTGTAGATAGTCACGGGGGGCATGGGGTCGTCGTCGGAAGGGTGCCACGCGTATCTGCGTTCCTTCCGGCTGAGGCCTTGGGCGGCGGCGGCGGCGGCGGGTCTGCTTACCTCGTTGGGTACCTCGCCCGGATCGAGCTCGCGCCAGGGGAACCAGAACTTCTGGAAGGACTGCATCTCAATGTCTTGGTCGAAGACGCGGCGATGGCGGTCGCGGTAGTTGCTGTACAGGGCGACGGCGAGGACGACAAAGGGAACGCAGAGGAGGACGACGTAGGACCAGGTGAGGTCGCCGTAGACGGGGTCTCGGTGCTCAGGCACCTCAGGGGCCAAGGTGGTCGAGGTGGTCGGGGTGACGTAGACTGTGGTGTAGGAGACCGCTCTCGGGCCCAGGCCGACGACGGTTGTCATCGAAGGGACCCGGTCAGCGGTGAGGACGATGGAGGTGTGGGTGAGGATCGTGAAGGTTGGGGTTGGGGATGGGGAGGGGATGATGGGAAGGTAGGTGAATCTCAGAGCGGCAGCCATCCTGGCGGGTGAGAGGGAGGCTGTTGCTTGTGCTGAGAGCGATCTTGAGTGCCGCATGAGCGTGATGGGGTTAGGTGCGAGTCTCAAGTTGTTGAATTGTTGCTGTCATTGACGTAGGTCGTATTGTGAGTGAGGCAAGTCGCAGTGTGCAAGTTATAGCCAGTTGCTGAGTACAAGACAAAAGTCAGGTAACTAACTGTTGATATTCAATGCCAACAGCGCAAGATCTTTCACTTGAGAACCTGTGAGAGTGAGATTGTCAGTATTCTGGATAAGACTGAGTGAAGGCTGGCGAGGAATTGTCCACATACTAATGGGGGGCGACAGGGTGAGTTTTGTTGTTGTCGTTGTTGTCGTCTTGTTTGCAAGTGCAAAAGGAGAAAGAACGCAGCCCTCGTCTCAAAAAGGTCTGGGCCCTGACGTGCTATATATCTCGCTCTGTTTACAGGTCTTAAGTTAGAACCGATGAGAACAGGTTAATCTTTACACCTTGAGTGAACGCAAGGCACAAGTGTGTAGAGGTGAGTAAGGTAAACAATGGCTTTTGCGTGTAAGTTGGGGGGGGGGGGGGGCGGGGCGGCGGCCGAGGAGGGAAGGCGCGTGGATATTGGGCCTTGTTTGGTTGAGGCCCTAAAGGGAAAAAGTCGGGCAGACTCAAACAACCTCTGTGTAAGAGCAAAAGGAGAAGAAAAGGGAAGTAAGAATAAGAGGTTGACCAGATGAACAAGGTAAACAGACGCGGAGACGAGGTTGCTCGCGTCGCGTACCTGCCGTGGAAGGGCCGGGGGCTTGTTACAGAATGACCCGGGAGAACAGGTTGGTTGTGTGTGAAGAGACCGAGGCCTTGATGGAAGGAGATGGAAGGGACGGTCGAGGAGAGGGTGAGAGAGGACGAGAGAGGACGAGAGAGGGCGAGTTTCGTTCTCCTTTGTGGACGTTGTGTCGTGCCCGCGGCCTTGTTCGGGGGCGAGGGGCTGCTTTGTTTGCTAGGGGGCATATATATGACTACGCGGGCTCGATGACTAGATGAAGAGCAAGTCTCCAACTGTAACGATACATACATACACCCGGGATATACAAAAACGCAGAGCACCTCGAGAGGAAGGCCGGGTTCCATCATCACCGATCGCCATCATCACCATCCGTTTTAGGTTTGCTTCAACATCGCGCTTCTTGGCACACAGCCCCCCCCCCTCCGAAGCGCTTGACGGGCCCGTCAATGTGTCCTGACTCGACCCCGCCGCGATCCGACGGGCACGTCACCCTCAGCCGGACGAGGACCATCGAGGAGCGGGTTTCGAGCACGGCGAAGCGGAGCGCCGAGACGGGAGGAGGAGCGCGCGAATATACCAGCACGGGCCCCGCCGTCGATACCCAGGCCGCGGGCAGCGACGTGACCGGGAGAGCGACGGAGTCATGGACCCTCTCTTGGTCGTCGCCGCCGTGGTCTCCGCTGTCGTCATTCTTGCTGCTTGTGGGGTTGGAGCGGCATTTCAAGTTCGGAAGGAGATTCGGCGGCTGGCTGAAGAGGATGAGAAGGTGATGCAGATGATTTTGTTAGAGATGGACGGGAGGGGGGGGGGGGGGGGGAAGGTTTGATTTGGGGAATAAGGGGTAGTGGATCGATATATTCCAGGATATATGCTTTTGGTGTATGTTTGGACGTCGCTTATATCGCGGAACTAAGAATCAAGATGTGGTTTCTGTTCAGGAATGATCTCGCGCAACACAGTCTGTCAAGTAATTCGGAGGGTTCAAAAAGGCCAAGTGTGTCATCATTCTCATGTATCGTACCGCATGGTCTATTGTCCGGTGGCTTTAGTATGTGCACTCGGGCTTTTCTATGCACCATTCGAGATATGAAAGACAGGCGTTGCCGTACTAAGAAACAATAACATAGCAGGTCCAGCCTCATCAGACTCGACTACGTTGTTATGGCTCAGTACCTTCTACCCGAAAGCCAAGAGCGTGTATAGAACAGAGGTTGTCGTCTATTTCCCCAAGCCCACGGCTTCTTGGAGACGAGGTACATACCCTTCCGTTTTCTGTAGTTTTTCTTCTTCTTTGCGCCATCAAATGAGGATTACTTCCGTAAGATCAAATTCAATGCCCTGGGAGCCGCAACAGTGACTAGGATTGGTTAGTGACTAGTAAGCGGCCGTCACTGCTGTGTCACATTCACATCTTGGTCCTCGTGAAAGCAACAAACAAGCCCTTTGTCTCGTAGTCAACGCGGCTTGAGAGGGATTTTCGTTCAGCCACTTACCCAAGATGAGCTGTCATCAACCAACGAACACAGATTGTTCCGTGAGGAGAGATTGTCACAACGAGCTCGCTCGACGTGACCATGGCCGACCTCCTGATGCCAGATGTTCCTGATGCCAGATGTCGGGGGTCGAAGACAATGGTTTGGTATTCATGGAGATCCGCCTCGCTGGCGGCGGCAGCGGCAGCAGCAATGTGACTGCCCCAAGGCCAAGTGCTCATACGATGAGTTCCATTGGAAGACCCAAAGAGATCAATTGGCCATTTCTTTTTCATGATAACAACTAGGTAGTGAATATGACCTGATTAGAACAGAAGAAGAGAAGGTACACGCTCTAGGCCAGATACGAATGGGAACTCCAGGGCACCTATTCGGCAGGGTCGAGGACGTCGAGGACGATGGGAGACCCCGAATGCTTCTTGAGTAGGAAGGGGAGAAGACGATTGTTCAGATAGGCTATTGTTTCCCTTGCAGTTGAGACATTGAGGGAACAAAGATGGTGACCGAGGCAGCTGTTTTGAATACAATGGTAGCTACCAAGAGTAGAGTAGGCACATGGGAGACACGCGACTGACTGCTGTAGTGTAATTATCCTCAGCTGAGCCAGTAGCGGTGCGGTTGCACGCGTACCTGGTGTCACAGTACATGAACAGTCAGATATTCTGGCACGGGAAAGAACAAAAAAAAAAGTCTACTCGAGGTTGTTCGAGGATGTGCTCTGGATCGGTGTCATCTACCATGTGGCAATAGCCCTACCTACCGCTACTGCCGTGTCGCCCCAAAATCGCTTGACGTGACATGATACGTTGCCACGAGGAAGTTGGCGTTACCAAGGCAGGACCGAGGAAGCCAAAGACCTCTCTGCAGCTTGCCGAGATGGTTCTTTCCCGATGATTTCCTTGCCTGCCATACCTGCCATGGCAAGACCCGTGGTTCACTTCCTTCCATGAACGAAGCGTCGGTCGGTCGGTTTCCATGAGCATCTATCGGTTTGGCTCACAGCAGCTTCCTTCTCTCTTCGAGAGAGGCAGTTGATCTGTCGAGTGATCCGTCTCCTCGTCCACCCTCCTGCTCTCGTATATAACCCCCCCCACAACCCATACGGTCAACCTCTGCTGTTTTCCATTCTTCATCTCCCATCAACATCCACACTTCGCCCTCTTTTTTTTTTTGGAACCAACACACATTCTCACTGCATTACTTATCAGTAACGCGTCCTTGACACACGTCTACACCAGCAGACAACCCAGCTACCCGTCGAGATGGTTTGCCCTACTCTGTCTCTTGCCACCCTCTCGTTGGTAGCCCTCGCCGCCGCCAGTCCCATCGGCACCAAGTCTCGGCAAACCGGCCATGGCAAGACCCCGGCCATCCTTCCAAAGCGTCCTCACTCCGAGGTACGAACCAACAATGGAAAGTCCATGACTTCCAAGATGATCCCGGGCGTTGGCACCAATTGGCAATGCTTCGACGTAAGTTTGTCCTCTCCTTGCTCCTCTACTATTGGTACGCCTTTCCATAGGCCCGTGAAACAGTTTTTTTCACTTGGAAAACTATCAGCCTATGGTACCGGCCTTTCAACCTCTCACGCCATGCTGGCCTGTTGCCCTGACACATCAAAGCTGACAAGACGTTTTAGCCCGTCGGCACAAATCCTCGCCCGAACCCACTTGACTGCCAAGCCCTCTTCGCTGAATGGAACGCCATGGGCAGACTCAAGTTGGAGAAGACGGGCGGCTGCGACGCCAAGCATCATGGGTCATGCTTCACGTATGTCTGCGCCCTGAAAGATACTGTCGAGATTGACGCCTCGCTGCTTGCTGCCCGAATGATGAACCCGATGCAAACAACGTGCATCGTCAATGGCAAAAATGGCATTTGGACCAATGACGAAGCGACTCTCAGCATTGTTGTCGGGGGCTCCTACGACGGCAGTCGCTAGAATCTTCAGCGACATCAATCACGACAGTTTGACGAGGACCCGGATGACGAGATCCCCGAAGAGGACTTTGACAATGGGGACTCTGATGACGACGGAGAACCTGACGACGCGGACTCTGACGACGGCGAGTCTGACGACGGCGAGTCTGACGACGGCGAGTCTGATGACGGCGAGTCTGACGACCCTGACGACAACAACGAGTCTGATGACAACGAGTCTGATGACAACGATGGAGATGCTGACGAGGGCTCTGGTGACCCTGACGACAACAACGAGTCTGATGACAACGAGTCTGATGACAACGATGGAGATGCTGACGAGGGCTCTGGTGACGAGAATCCAGATGACGAGAATCCAGATGACAACACCAACGACGAGGATCCTACAGACGAGGATGGTGATGAGGACTCTGGTGACGATGGTGACGATGATGCGGGGTCTGATGATGAGACAACCTGGCGACGACGGTTCTAGCTCTTGCTTCTGAGAAGACACGCGCTGGAGGTCATTTCCACGCAAGGCTACAGGCCAGTGAGGGGATCCGACTACCTGATTACCCATAATACGGTATAACAATAGAATTAATTCACTTGTGATCCTCCATGTAGCCGTTTTGCGTGAATTCCGGACCATTGAAGGGCACACAACGTTGCTTGTCTAGTTTCAGAGTTGTCATTTTCTGGCTAGTGACATTCATTTCAAGCGCAGCAGCTTGATGAAGAAAGCCATCGGTGTGACTTGGGATTATGGTGACATGGTGACATTAGGTGAATGCGTGTCTGCCACAAAAGATGACCAATAGGCACTCAATTCAAGGACTAAATTCATACGGTCGCAGATTTCGAGATGTGAGATGTGATAGCCCCGGTCAAGTAAAAGTAGAAGGGCAGGTGTAGTTGGAGGTGAGGGTAGATGGACGTGCGCGTCCACACCTCGGTGAAGATGTACGCTACGCAAGGTGACCCCTGCTAGGACACTGCCGAGTAGTGGGGGATTCAATGTCGAGCTGGGCCTCGAGGTCTTTAGTCAATATCAACATCAACACCACGATTCAACTTCAATTTCTATGAATGTCGAGGTTGCGGCACCGCCACTTGCCACGACAACTTCGCTATAGAAAAAAGGACACTTAGCAAGGCGCCTTGAACACGCAACAATGGGATTGGTACTTTGTTCTCCTGTTGATCCGAAGTCGTCTGATGGCTAACATCACTGCTCCCTCCCCATAGAACAAAGACGCGAGCCACACGTACGTGCACATGCACCGCGCCCGCGACGCCGACCTGTTTGAGGACTTTTGCAAGGAGAAACTGCCCGACGACGAGGTGTAC
Organism: Colletotrichum graminicola M1.001; assembly: GCF_000149035.1. Classification (NCBI taxonomy): domain Eukaryota; kingdom Fungi; phylum Ascomycota; class Sordariomycetes; order Glomerellales; family Glomerellaceae; genus Colletotrichum; species Colletotrichum graminicola. The sequence continues at coordinate 40,979 of NW_007361020.1, read as the reverse complement.
GTGCCGCCGCAGCACCAGCCAATCAACCCCGAGGACGAGGACGACGTTGTGCCGGACCAGCACGCGGCCTTTGGCATCACCAAGGCGACGCAGAGGCAGCGCGAGGCGGCGTGGAAGGACCTCGGGCTGGCGGGCCTCATGAACCGCGGACCCCCCGCCGCCGGGCGGGTGGGCGCAGGACAAGGGAGCAGCAGGCGGTGCCGGCGCCGCCGGTGTGAAGAGGCTGCCGCGGTAAGAGGCCTCCCGGGCGGTGCGCCGGTCAGAGAACGGTTATTGGCGTTATGGTGGATACCCGGGAAATTTTCATATTTGTGCGACAAGACAACGCGGTGGCGTCGAGATGGGTCTGATGGGCTAGGACGGGCGACTTGCCATAAGCCGGGGGGAGGGGGGCAGGCAGGTCTGTCAATCTGCAGAGCTGGGAAGCCCACTGGCGAGGAACACGCGTGAACTACACCATGGACACATATCACTATCGAGGACAACGCCTCTCTTGTTTTTTTGTCCGGCTTTTTTTCTCTAGCCGCCTTTGAATCCTGTAAATGTTCACTCGAACGACTCTCGAGTAACAACCAAAAAAGGGGTACCACAATAGTCCCGGAATCTTGCCATCGCCCCAAACGCCGCCGATGCTCCCCTTCCCTCCTGAACGCCATTAATCACGCAAACCGCCCTCTCATCCTCGCCGATGCACCCCCCCATCACCCGTTCAGCTCTTCCCGAGAAAGCCCTCCCTCTCGAGGACCTCGGGGCGGAACTTGACAAGGAAGACGGTCTTGCCGGGCCACATCTCGTGCTCGTCCTTGGCGGCGATGTTGTGGGCGCTCACGCGGGCGGGGAAGCCGGCGCCGTCGCAGAGGCCCTCGACGATGCCGGCGACGTAGGCGGCGCAGTTGAGCTGGGACATCTCGCGGGGCACGCTGATGTAGGCGTTGACGAGGGGCTCGTTGTCGATGATCATGTACTCGTCGGGCTTGGCGGGGTCGGCCGACTTCTCGAGGCGGTCGGCCTGGCGGCCGAAGAGGTGCTGCCAGCACGACTGCTTGATGAAGTGGAGGAGGGCGATGATGGTGAGGGGCCGGACCTGGGTCCGGGGGGGCTCGCGGAAGAGGAGGAGGTCGAGGAGCTTGATGCCTATCGAGTGGCCCTGGACGTTGAGCCTGTGCAGGGTGATTGTTAGCTGAACGGTTCGCGGGAGCAATGCGGAGGATACGTAGCGGGATAGGGAGAGACAGAGAGAGAGAGAGAGAGAGGAACACGCACCGCTGCTCCAGCTCGGTAATGTCCTTGACGTTGCGCTGGGCGTACGAGACCATCTCGCTGAAGAGGTAGGCGAAGCTGGACTGGCTGAGCTCGGCCGTCTTGGTGCGGTTCAGGGGCCGGTGGTAGATTGTCTTGCCGTTGGAGGGGTAGCGCAGCCCGGGCGTCTCCTTGCCGGGGATGGTCTTGGTCGTCGGGAGGTTCGCCATGATGCGTCGTCGTGGCGGTGGCGGCGGCAGTGGTGGTGGTGGTAGCGACGGTGGTGTTGCTGTCGTCTCGCTATCGTCTTGTGGTTTCTCTCGCGGTCGGGGTGCGAAACTGGGGGGGGGGGTTTCTGGGCGCCAATGGGTCAGCCTTATCGGCGATAACGATAAGAGCTCGCAACGCTGTCTTTGTATCATGGCTTTTGCCCCCTCCCAATTGTCGGCCCTCTCACACTCAGCATGAATCAGGAGCACATTACTCAGAAGCATCTTGTTTTGCTATAACTGCTTAGGATGTAGTAATGTTGCCGGGGAAATAGTCAAAGTAGGCAACATGCAGAACGAAAAACCTGTTTTAACCCAATGCCGCTTGACCCTGTGGTGGCCCTCCTCTATCTTCCGAATTAATATGAGCGATTGAAGCCCTGTCTAAAATTGCTTTTGAATGTTCACGGGAGCCGCGTGATACATCATCCTCTATAGCCCAGTCATAAAGATATCATTCCGCAGCGGGCGTTGCCTCGGCAGTAGCGGCAGCAGCGGCAGTGGCAGTAGCGGCAGCAGCGGCAGTAGCGGCAGCGGCAGCGGCATCAGGGGCGCCGACGCCCTTGGGGACGGCACCAGCGAGGTAGTCCTCGAGCTCGCCAATCTGCTTCCCACCGGCGACCCAGCGCGCCGTGCGGGCCTCGCGCCTCTCTTTGCACATGCGGTTTAGGGCGGGCCAGTAGACGCTGTGGTCGTACTCGAACTCGAGCTTGCCGTTGCTGAACTCGGTCCACAACTGCTCCTCGGGCACATACTGGCGCATGTCCTCGTTGAACTTGAGCTTGTCGCGGGTCATGGGGTCAATGAAGGGGGTGATGAGCTTGAAGAAGCCATTGACCATCCAGGGGACTTTGTACAGCCGTCAGCGCCAACATTTTCTCCCTCCCTCTCTCTCTACTGGGGAACTCTTAGCGTATTCTGAGTATGCCGTTAGAATTCGTCAAATATTGGCGAAGAGTCATAACAAAACGTTGTTCAGAGCCACCGCAGGACTCGTCGTTAGGGGCTGTAAACAGTGTTAGTCCATAGCACCGTTAATGTTGAAGGTCCGCTGTAGGCAACCCTACAAAGATCATTGTATCGTTCTGTAGTCACCAGCCGTCCACAAT